>NW_024870728.1:5735000-6172500 GCF_019054845.1 Dipodomys spectabilis
AGGATTCTATTTTAAATAGCTTTTTTTTTTTTTTCCAACCTTGGCCTCTGAAGTCTTGCAGAATATTGGAAACCTGTTAAAGCATAAACATATGTCATGCAGAGAGAGGGATAGTCAAAGAAATCAAGATGGCAAAGTCAAAGATGCAAATTAAAACCCAGGAAGAATCAATTAAATAGGCACCAAAGGTCTGTTTAAATGATTAAATGAGACAGAAGTGCATCTTGAGATGAATAAATTACGGGAATGTGTGAGGAAAGAAACGAAGACCTGGGAGGCATTTGAGGGGGAGGATGAGTGGATGTAAGAGACAAGATTTAATAAAGGTGACGTGCACTTGGTCTCAGGTTTTGGTTATTAGAGTGATTAAATATGCAAAAATGTCACCGTAGCCTGCAGATAATTGCACCAAACAAGAATACAAATGTGAACTCCCACAGCTAGAAAAATAACAAGAGGAAAGTCATTATACTCCTCATGGCACTAGTGGGCTTGTGATGCCAGCACGCTGCTGTTCAGAGCTGTACCAAGCACAGGGTATCCTGAGGCTCAATCATGACAAACGGATGTGACAAACTTGATGTTCTCTCTCACACTTTCTCCCTCTTTCTCTTCTCCCTCTCCTTCTTGTCTGGCCACAGTGACATGGGTTCAGATGCTCTGTAATAATCTCTGTCACTGTCTGTGTTTCCCAAGGCACTTTCTTGGATACCGTAAAATGCGATGACAATGGCAACTATGATGATCATTGCGGTTTTCCAAAAGGAAGGAAGAAGAAGCCAGAGAATGCAGATAATCAAATTCATCCACCGCCAGGAGCTGCTGGCTTCAGGGCTGCCCTGTGTAGCTGGGCCAGTTGGACGAGTTGTGCAGTGCCTAGGATTGCTGGCTTAAAGGTGAAAATGGCAGTTGAAGTGCAAACCATATCCGGGTCATCCAACTGAAGTTTGGCAGGAGGCTGGTGTGCCTGAAGGCAGGGACGCCCTTTCCTAGTTTGTGAGGACAGAGCGATGAGTGGCCCTGATCTGAACTTCGGTCTCTTTCACTCTCTTTGTTTTGCTATCATGCCCTAAGATAATTTTCTTCCTTCTCCTGCCCTATCCAAGTCATAGTGTTTTCTTCATCTCACCTCTGTCAGTCTGAAAATACCAGACTTCACTTAACAACCTCTTTAAATAACTTTCCCTAGAGGATTATCCTTTCTATGTTTTTTTTTTTTATGGCTTTGTAAGGGTCCCCCATGAATTGTTATAGTAACAGTCTTCTGCAGAAATGATGATTCCCATTTCAGCAAAACAGCTGTGAGAGAATGTGTCAGGTGACAGCAGCAGGGGCAGACAGGCTTGGGTTCCATGCTGGACGTCTATCTATGGCCCTGGGTTCTGTCTGCCATGTTGGATTTCCTCTGGGTCAGCTTTCTCTTACCAGTTCCAATGTCAGTCCCTCATGGCTTCTCTCCAACACTACTTATCCCATTCATGGCCTAATCAGAGAAAGGGTAATAGCACTGTGTCTCTTTCTTGTTAAATTGTCATCCAATTTTAACCAACACTAGACTAAAATAAAAATATGTGAAATATATGACCAAGAAATTTGTCTTGGTTTCAACCTCTCCTTCTCTCCCTTCTCCTCCCCTCCTCTTCTCTCTTCCTTTTTTCCCCTCTTATTTTGGACCAGTACTGGGGCTTGACTGGACCTCAAATGCTTGCTTAGCATTTACCCTTGAGGCTGGTGCTATATATCATTCAAGCCATACCTCCATTTCCAGCTTCTCCCTGGTTAACTAAAGGTAGGAGTTCTATGGATTTGGCTACCCAAGCTGGCTTTGAACTTGAAATTTCAGATTCCTCAGGATTAGCTTTAGGAGTAGCCTTATAAGTAGCTAGAATTACAGGTGTGAAGCACCAGCACCCTGCATTTCTTTTGCTAACTTTCTAAATGAAAGCTGAGCTTCCATGGGATCTGTCACTCTGTTTCCCCTTCCTCATAGGTGCCTCTCTGGGGACAGTTGATCCACCTCCATAGTTCTCACTAGACTTTGAGCCATTCATAACCAGTTCCCAAAAGTCAAGAGAGAGATCTGAATTTTACTTATGAATAAGAGGAGGATGCAACAGGGATAAGACGTTAGCATATACTTCTGAAGTTCTGACTACCCACTCTCTCAGTTGGAAGCCACATAAGAAGTCTTTCTCCAGGCCTCATGGGGCAAGCTGTTTTGCAAATGAGCCTGCAGAAGGGGCACCTACTGCCTCACCTACTGTCCTACATTTTATCACCATCTTCTCTCTATCAGAGGGTGAGAGAATGGGCAGTGGAGAATGGGCATTAGAGCAGGGAGATGGGTGAGCAAAACTTTTTCCTGAGCGCTGAGCCAGTGCTGGGGGCCAGCCAGGAATGCGGACTATGGCATCACTTGGTTCTCTGGGATAGAGAGGTCTCTTGTGACCTTTCAGTGAGCTCCTTTCCTCTGTACTCCTGATTTTTTCCCCTGTCATCTCTATGGAAGAACCAATTCTGAGTGTCTTGTCTACCACCCAAGGCCATTCTACTGTTAAAGACTTTGAGAGGGAAATAGAGTTACAGAGTTGGAACCATTCTGTGTGCCATGTGTGATGGGAAGTCTCATTCTCTGGATGCTTTTGCAGGAGAAGATGCTCCTAGCACAGAGGAGACAACCCCTCTCTTTTTCCTGGTAAGGTAATGAAGATTTTGCCAGATGATCCTCTGGAATGGAATTTTTACCCTCTATGCATAGCCAAATGAAGATCATATCTATTCTGAATTTGTTTAATTATCAATGTGATACTGGATTCCCTGAAACATCACTGGTCTGAGATTTGGGCGGCACATTATAATTTTGATTCGGCACTGACTTACTGTGAGATGTCTGATATGTCTCTTCATTTAGTTGTGGACCTTGTTCATGTAACAAGTTGATCTTAAGTTTGTCCTTACAGCCTCAGGGTCTCTGAATGTTGACCTCGAAGGTTTAAGAGTAGTAATAAGGGCTCTTTGGTGACGGATGTCCAACAATAACATACCTCTGAAATAACAGTTTTCAGAGGGGTAGGAAGAGGATGACTTGGGTTCAAATGCATTGAATCTATCTTTTCATTGTTATCAGCGAATGGCCGGATTGCTTTCTTTTACCTAACTTACCAGTGGAAATATTTTGCTCACAAACATTTTCTAATCATAAAGGACAAGATACACCCATGGAACAAAGTGATAAATAGGTTCAAAACTTACTACATAAAATTTCACAGGTAAAATTTCTCCATAGTTATAATCTTGTTGCTTCTGGGAATGGGTTATTTTTTGTCTCTGGAGCCTTAAGAAAGCATTGATTTCTCCCAGAAAAAAGTCAGGACAGAGTTTCAATATATGTTTTATAGGAAAATCTATATCGACAGAAATAAATGAAGAATTAATGGATTGCTTTAGTGGTAAGGATTAAGTATGTGGATGAATGGTTGTATTGTTGTAGATACTTGAACTTCCTTCCTTCTGGATGGTAAATGATGCTGATAGGAACAAAGGAAGGATCATGTTAATTGGACAAGGTGTCTTTTTACAGAATTGTAAAGGTAAGGGGAAGAAGTGAGATGGCCTTGAGGATTCCAGGAATATATGTGGCAAAGATAATTTTCTCTAAAATTCAAAATTGGCATTCTGCTCTTTTCTTTCTTTCCTTCTTTCTTTCTTATTTTCTTTTAAAGGAAATATTTTGAAAAATGAAACTTGTACTGGAAACCGGTGACTAGTCGTAAGTCTTTTCTACCCTGGAAACTTGGTAGAGATCCAAGTGTTATTCCAGTTACAGTTCAGCTTGGTTTTCGTTTTGGGAATCAGGAAGTTTTATACAATTAATTCACATTGATTTCTGCTAAGAGAGAATATTATACCTTCTGTCCTTCTGTCAACTTTCTCAATTTTCTTTTAAGATTATGGCTTCTTATGTGTCTTGGGTCTTGACAATGAGATAAGGCTTGTTTTTGCTGTTGAAACAAATGAAGATAGATTCTGTGTACTTCTGAGCCTACTAAGTAGATCATTGCTACCTAACTAATTATCACTATTTTAAATTAAATGTGTACTTTAAGGTTAAGTAGGATTCAGAGTAGGAATGACTTGCCTAAGTTCATGGAATCTGTTCTACATATATGTCAGACAACTTGTTCTCCTAATTTATGAAGAACTTGGTTTATGGCTGGAATATTTTTGAGATAAATGGCTACTTGGAGTTGTTCTGAGTGTGCTCATTTCACCATTTCTTCATCGTCTTCTCTTATATAATCAAGTCTTACACACACACACACACACATTCCAAGTATACCATACACACACACACACACACACACACACACACACACACACCCCATATATATATATATATATATACATATATATATATGTATATATATATATATATATATATATACATATCCAAGTAAAATTAGAGACAAGACTTTCATGTTGGAATAATTCAGTTAATATAGATAATAAATGTTTGTCCATATTACCTATACATTGGGAAATTTCAAGCCAACCTTTGAGTTGACTGGAGGAAAATTTCTGAAAGATAAGTTTACTGTGAAGTGTGGGTATACAGAAAAAGGTACGCATGCACATAGACACATGGAGATATATGGCACATTTGTTACACTGTCTTAACCATCTCTAGGGGCTACTACTAACATTAAACAGAAAGTATGGAGTGAAGAGGCCCCTTTCCCTTGGAGATGTGTGATGTATAGAGCTATAAACTTAGACTTGAATGCACTAGAGCTGTCATAATGCAAATGTATCTCATTTATGTATTTATGATTTTTTTGAGACAGTGTCTCACTAAGGTACCCAGCCTGGACTTAAAACTCTTGCATGATCATCTGTCTCCTCCTCTACAACTGCTTGGAACACACGTACGCACTAAGCTACTGACTGTCAGGCATGTTTTTAAGACTAAAAGACTGGTTACACGTATGTGAATTCTCAGTGTACCTTTTACTTTTATGACTGAAACAGCCATACCAAAAATGAACTAGATTTAGAAAAATCATTATAAATTGAATGTGGTTGGTGGACACGAAAAGACCATGGTACTTTAGAATAAGGAGATTTTATGCAGATTAACCCCCATTATTATCACTGGAAAGATAGACAGTGAAGTCCCAATGTGGAGCCCAAGATTAAGACAACTTCTCCCTTTGCATCTGATACTTGGAATTACTTACTAATTAGTCATTGATTTGTGTCACGGTGCCATCCCCAGAAGGATTCCAGACAATCCATCTTAAAATTTTTGACTTTCCTGAAGGAAAATGATGGCAGGAATAGTGTCAGTTAAGATGCATGTTCTCCTACTCTGATTTATGGAACTGAAACTCCTTTGTTCAACTACTTTAAAAAGTATGGCTTTCTACTCAAGTGGAAAAAACTTGTACCCCATTAACCAATATTTCTAATTCAATAAATGAAACATTCATGAAGGACCTATTCTTTTCCTGACAATATGATAGAGCTCATGTATAAGCCATTTTAAGCTACATTAAAAAAAGATGGGTTTAGCCGGGCACTGGTGGCTCACGCCTGTAATCCTAGCTACTCAGGAGGCTGAGATCTGAGGATCGTGGTTCAAAGCCAGCCTGAGCAGGAAAGACCATGAGACTCCTATCTCCAATAAACCATCAGAAAACCGGAAGTGGCGCTGTAGCTCAAGTGGTAGAGCGCTCGCTTTCAGCTGAAGAGCTGAGGGACAGCGCCCAGGCCCAGAGTTCAAGCCCCATGACTGACAAAAAAAAAAAAAAAAGATGGGTTTATCAAAGTTGTGTTCTCCAAACATAATAGTGATTACATGAAAAAGCAGATTACAGGAAGATGAGTTTATGTGTCAGCAGGTGGTTGAAGACGTTTAGTAGTTGTAGTTATAGAATGTTGGGTGTGGTTTACTAACACATTAGCTAGAAGCTTGATCCATTGTACAATGGGTTTGTTAGTATGCACTGGTACTCTTTCCTCCTTCTCCAAATCCTGCTACGAAAGCATGCTTTCAGAAACATTAGTTTTTACAGTTGGAAAGTCTTTAAAGTGAGAATTTACTTTAAAATTGCAGCTGTGGCTGGTGGACAAATACTCAGTGGGTAGTCTGGAGGTTTCCTACAACTGTATGCATTGCTCCTTATTAAAATTCACAGTTGAGAAAATATGGGATGTCCTTCCTTCCCACTTTCAATGAGTGTTTGAGTGAAGAGAGTCAGCTCTTCTTTGCTCTTCAATGGAAAGTGAGCCTTGGGAGGGAGAATAGAGTGCACAGTTGAGGGCAGGTGGAAGAAATTAATAGACCATGTTCATGATGTGAGCAACTGTGAGAACATTGTCAAAAAGTGAAATGTAGGTTTAGTGACCAACGATGTGATTTTTTTTCAATAAGTGAAAATACTGTACAGAGGGGTTACAATCACATGAGCAAGGTAATGAGTACATTGCTTATCAAGCATTGTTGCCTCTACCATCCCTTACTATTCCCTTACCATCCCTTCCCTCCCATCTCCACAAATGCATTTCTCCCCCCCACCCCGCCACCTAAATTGTAAAGTTCATTTTTCAACATAGCGTCTTATACATCTCATTGTTGCAATGGCTCAACCTGTGTTGCTAAACAATTTGTTTTTTCCCTTCTCCTCCCCAAATTATACCAACCTCAAATACAGTGAAAACAGGGGTTATATCATGGGGGAGGGACATACAAAGCAACAGAAAAATCACGTGGTGCTTTATAAATACATTATAAAAATAGTGAGAAAGAAAGAAAACACTTCTGTCCTTATCTTGGGGTTCATTTTGCTTAACATAATTTTATCTGACCTTTTCTGCTTTCTCAGTTACACACTAGTTACTGCAAATAAGGGAAACCATGGGACTTATGTTTCTTTGCACCTGGCTTTCTTCACTTAACATTATTTTTTCCAAGTCTTTCCATTTCCTAACAAATGGGGTGATGTCATTTTTTTCTGATGGAGGCATAGAATTCCATTGTGTATATATACTACATTTTCTTGATCCATTCATTTTCTGAGAGACATCTGGGTTGGTTCCATATCTTAGCTATGGTGCATAATGCTGCAATAAACATAGGTGTGCAGGTAGCTTTAGTATGGTCTTGTTTGTGATCATTCAGGTAAATGCACAAAAGTGGGATTGCTGGGAGCTCTATGTGGTGTCTTTTGAGAAACCTCCACACTACTTTCCAAAGTGGTTGAACAAGTTTACACTCCCACCAACAATGCAGTAGGATTCCCTTCTGGCCACATCCCCTCCAGCATCTGTTGTTATCAGAGTTCTTGATTATAGCCATTCTAACTGGAGTGAGGTGGTATCTCAATGTTGTTTTGATTTGCATTTCTTTTATGGCTAGGGAGGTTGAGCATTTCTTCATGTGTCTATTGGTCATTCTTATTTCCTTTTCAGAGAAGTTTCTGTTTAAGTCTTTAGCCCACTTATTTATTGGGCAGTTGTTTCTTTGAGGATTTTTTGTTGGAGGATTTAATTTTTTGAGTTCCAGGTATATTTTAGATATGAGACCCTTGTCCGTTGTATGGCTAGTGAAGATCTTTTCCCAATCAGTGTTGATCTTGCTAGCTATGGCCTTTGCCATGCAGAAGCTCTGCAGTTTCATGCAATCCCATTTGTCCCACCTTTCTTTGATTGGTTGTTTCTGGGTCTCTATTAAGAAAATTTCAGCCTGTGCCAAGGAGACCTAGGGTTTTTCTTATTCCATCCTGTAATGTTTTCAGGGTGTCTGCTTTGACTCTGAGGTCTTTGATCCATTTGGAGTTGATTCTGGTGCAAGATGATATATAAGGATCTAGCTTTAATTTTCTACAAGTGATTAACCAATTGTCAGCACCATTTACTGAGGCTGTCTTTCTTCCATTCTATTTTTTTAGCTCCCTTATCACGGATTAGATGACTATAGGTCTGTGGGTTTATTTCTGGGTTTTCAAATCTATTCCATTGGTCCTGAGGTCTGTTCTTGTGCCAGTACCAAGCTGTTTTGATTACTGTGGTTTGTAATAGTGTTTGAAATTTGGTATTGATATTCCTCCAGCACTGTTCTTTCTGTTGATCATTTTTGCTATTCAGGGTCTTTTATTGTTCCATATGAATTTTTTGATTGCCTCTTCCATTTCCTTGAAGAATGAGGTTGGAATATTGATAAGTATCACATTGAATTTGTAGATAGCCTTGGGAAGTATTGCCATTTTCAGGATGTTGATCCTTCCAGTCCAGAAGCATGGGAGATTTTCCACTTTCTAAGCTCTGTTTTGATTTCCTTTTTCAGGTTTTTAAAGTTTTCATCATAGAGGTCCTTCACTTCTTTGGTTAAGTTAATTCCTAGGTATTTTATTTTTTGTGGGGCTATTACAAATGGAGTTGCTTTCCTGATTTCAGCCATGCTCTTCTCATTGTTGGCATACAGAAAAACATTGAGTTTTGAGGGTTAATTTTATACCCTGCTACTTTGCCAAAGTTTCGAATCAACTCAAGTAATTTGGGAGTGGAGTCCAAGGGATTCTTTAAATACAACATCATGTCATTTGCAAAGAGGGAGAGTTTTACTTCATCTTTCCCTATTTGGATCCCTTTTATGTTTGCATCTTGTCATTGCTGTAGCTAGGCATTCTAATACTAAATTGAAGAGAAGTGGAGAGAGTGGACATCCTTGTTTTGTTCCTGAGTTTAGAGGAAATTGCTTTAGTTTTTCACCATTAAGTATAATGCTGGCTGTAGGTTTGTCATATACAGCCTTTATTGTATTGAGGAATGTTCCATGGATTCCTAGTTTTTCCAGAGCCTTCATCATAAAGGAGTGTTGGATCTTGTCAAATGCTTATTCTGCATCTATTGAGATAACCTGTGGTTCTTATCCTTGTTCTTGTTGATGTGATGAATTATATTAATTGATTTGAGTATATTGAACCAGCTTTGCATCCCTGAAATGAATCCTGTTTGATCGTGGTATATGATATTTTGGATGAATTGTTGAAGTCGATTGGCCAAAATTTTGTTGAGAAGTTTTGCATCAATGTTCATCAAAGAAATGTGTCTATAGTTCTCTTTCTTTGATGAATCCCTGCCTTGTTGTGGGATGAGGGTGATGATGGTTGCATAGAAAGAGTTCAGTAGAGAACTTTATCTTTCAATTTCATTGAAGAGTTGGAGGAGTATTGTTGTGAGTTCTGCTTTAAAGGTTTTGTAGAATTCCGCTGTAAATCCATCCGGTCCTGGGCTTTTCTTAGAAGGAGGTCTCATATTGCTGTTTCTATTTCAATGCTTGATATGGGCCTGTTTAGTTGATTTAACTCATCTTGCTTTAGTTTTGTCGTGTCCATATTTGCTAGGAAATTGTATACTTCTAGGTTCTCAAGCTTATTAGCGTAAAGGTTTGAGAAGTATTCCCTTATAATGTTCTGGATCTTGGTTGTTTCTGTGGTGATGTTTCCATTCTCATCTCTGAGTTGGTTTATTTAGGTGTGTTCTCTTCTTTTTCTGATAAGATTTGCTAAGGGTCTGTCAATTTTGTTAATTTTTAAGAAGAACCAACTCTTTGTTTTGTTGATTCTTTCCATGTTTTTTTTTTGGGGGGGGGATTCTGATTTGTTTAATTCTGATTTAATTTTAATTATTTCTTTCAATCTACTGGACTGGGGTTGAGCTTGCTGCTCTTTTTCAAGGAGGTTCAGATGTCTCATTAAATTGTTGGTTTCAGATCTCTCCAGTATGTTGATGTAGGAACTCAGAGCTATAAACTTGCCTCGGAGTACTGCCTTTGCTGTGTCCCAGAGGAGCTGGTAATTTGTGTGTTCATTTTTGTTGAATATCATGAACACTTGAATTTCCTTTCTAATCTCTTCCATGACCCACCTGTGATTCAACAGTATATTGTTCAGTCTCCATGGGTTACAAGGCTTTCTTCGGTGGCTTTTGGTGTTGAGTTCTAATTTTATTCCCTTGTGGGGTGAGAATGCATGGCATACCTTCAATGTTTCTGAGTTTGGACAAGTTTGCTTTGTGACCTAAAATGTGGTCTATTTTGGAAAAGGTTCCATATGCTGCTGAGAAGAACATGTATTCTGATGCTGCTGGATGAACTATTTTGTAGATTTCTGTTAAATCTTGTTGATCTATGCAGTTGTTTAGGTTTCTCTGTTGAGTTTTTGCTGAGTTGATCTATCTAGTGGGAATAGTGGTGTGTTAAAGTCCCCAACAATTAATGTCTTTGGGGATCTATGTGAGATTTGAGGTTAAGTAGTGTTTATTGGAAGAATTTGGGTGCTCTGTTGTTTGGTGAATAGATATTTAGAATTGTAATATCTTCCTGAAGGAGAGATCCCTTAATTTGTATGTAGTGACCTTCTTTATCTCTTCTCACTAATTTTAATTTGAAGTCTATTTTATCTGATATTAGGATTGCAACTCTCACTTGTTTATGGAGGCCATTTGCTTGGTAGCTTTTGTTCCAGGCTTTCAAATTCAAAATGTGTTTGTTTTTATGGGCAAGGTGTGACTCCTGAAGGCAGCAGATTGAAGGATCTTGCTTTTTAATCCAACTACACACTCTATGTCGCTTAATTGAAGAGTTAAGTCCGTCAACGTTGAGAGATAAGACTGAGAGGTATTTCGGAGTTCCTGCCATTTTATCCACCTTCTTGGGGGCTGGGGCAACTGGGTTCTTCCTATTTTTCTTGGATTCTCAGTTTGGGTATGGTTTCTTGGCCTTTATTGTGGTCTTGTTGGTTTTCTATGTGTCCGAAATTTTTAAGAATCTTTTGTAGGGCTGGTTTGGTGGAGATATATTGTTTCAATTTTTCTTTGCTTTGGAAGGTTTTTATTTGACCTTCCGTTATGAAGGAGAGTTTAGCTGGGTACAGTATTCTTGGTTTTTAGTTGTTTGTCTTTAGAGCATGGCATACATCATTCCAGGCTGTTCTTTCTTTAATTGTCCCTGCTGAGAAATCTGAGGTGAGTCTAATTGGTTTCCTTTTATAGGTGATTGATCTTTTCTCTTTGACAGCTTTAAGGATCTTTTCCTTGGTCTGAGTTGATCCTGTGTGGATTATAATGTGACAGTGGGATGTCCTGTTCTGTTCTGGTATATTTGGGGTTCTAAAAACTTCTTGTATCTGAATAGGCCTATCTTTTTGCATGTTTGAGAAGTTCTCTGCTAGGATCCTATTGAACAAATTTCCTAGACCATTAACTTTTGTCTTTAGGTGCTCTTCTACACCCATTATTCTCAGATTAGGCCTTCTGATTGTGTCTTCCAAATGTTGAATAGATCTATCATATTTCTTGGATTTATCTTGAATAGTTGTGTGTTCTTTCTCTATAATATCTAAGCTGTCTTCAATCCTCGAGATTCAATCTTCTGCTTGGTCTAACCTATTGTCAAGACTTTCTATTTAAATTTTTATTTCCTTTCCTTCTAACTGGTCGGCTTTGATGGCTTCAAATTCTTTGTTGGAGCTTTGTTTTAAATATTGTATGAACTTCTTTACTTCCTTAATTTGGTGTTCAGTGTTTATTCTCAAATCACTTAGTTGATTAGTTATGGTTTCCTTGGACTCCCTTTCCTTCTGACCAGCTCCATTCAGCATACCCTTTGTAGTCTTCCTGGATTCCTTCAGCTGTCTGTTTATGGATTCCATGAATGCCTCTATTGGTCTCTGTCTATTCTCATCCCGCTCCCTCAATTCTTGTATTACTTTTTGACTAACTTCCTCATGCTCATGCAATTCCTGTATTTCTCTTTGACTGTTCTCAGCCTGCTCCTGCAATTCCTGTCTTTCTCATTGACTGTTCTCAGCCTGCTCACACAATTCCTGAGTTTCTCTTTGACTCTTCTCAGCCTGCTCATGTAATTCATGTATTAATCTTTGAGTACCTCTTCATACTCACGAGATTCTTGTGGTAATTTTTGGTTAGCCTCAACATGCTCGTAAATTTACTGTATTAATTTTTGGTTTGCCTCCTCTCACTCCCTATCTCACTCACACTGAGTCTTTTGCAGGTTTTTCAGTCTTTTCATTCATTATATTTACCAGTAGTGTTTGTAGAGCTTTTTAGGAACTCTCCTCTGGATTATTCATTAACTGTTCTGTCACCTGATTATCTTGAGTGGGAGCTGAGATACCTGGACTTGTCATTTTTCTTGTTTCTCCATTTTGTTCTGCCCATTTGGTATGAAAGTAACACCAACCAGAGTCCTGTTAGTTGCACAGTCAAAATGGCTGCAGATACCACCTATTTCAATAGATACAGTCTATTCAACATCAAACAATTATGGATTAATGGGCTGTGAACATCCAAGAGGGATTCAGAAAACCAGAAATTATTAAGTTTAGGGAGACTTGTGGGGAAAAATAGGATTAGAGGGATGTGGAGAGATAAAAGAGAGTGAATTTAACCAAGTCCTAATCTCAGAGATGGAAATGGATAGGACAGAATGATAGGAGAGAGATTTAAAAAAAAATGAAAAAAAATGGAAAAACAAAAATCTAAATATAAAAAATGAAACACTTAAAAAGTATGTAAATATAAAGAAATATTGAGAGAAGAAAAGTATAGGATGAGAGGAGGTTAAAGATAAATAGGAAAAATGAAAAAATAAAAGATAAAATTCTTAAAATTGGAATACTTGAAAGTTATATAGGTATAAAGAAATAATACTACTATTAAAAAGTGAAGCCTGAGAGGTTGTGAATTGAGTAATAACTTTTTGGATTAAGTATGTACACAATGAGGGATAAGGTCTAATAATCAATGACAGGTATATATCTGGGGATAAGCAGAACAGCAATTAAGTCACACATAAAAGAAAGAAAGAGAAAAGGAAAAAAATAAAAATAAAAAAAGGACCAAAACTTCAAAAGAGATTTTTTTAGAAAAGCACACAGACACACATGCGCACGCGCACACACACACACACACACACACACACACACACACACACACACACTCCTAAAATAAAAATTATGAAAGAAAAAAAGAAAAAAATAGAAAACAATTAAAAATAATAATTAAAAATAAGTAGAAAAAAAAGAGTTCTTTGTTTTTTTGTTTTTTTTTTTTTTCCAGTGGGGGGAGGAAGATCTTGTATCTCTCCCGTGTCTATAACTAGTTTCTTGGTGGAGTTGCTGGTCTGCTTGTGGTGTTTGTTTGTTCTGTGGCTTGATTGCTTTCTTAAGTCGGTTTGTTTGATCAGGCAGACAGCTCTGCCTTATCCAGGACTTCGTGATTCTTCTCCCAGGCTAGTTCAGTGGGAGGGAGATCTGATTTGAGTATCACAAAAGGAGATAGCTGTTTCCTCTAGTTTGGAGATGCTGTGATGAGGCTAGGTTCTGGGTAGGATTGAGGCCTTTCAGCAAACAGTAGCTTTTCCATGAGAGGCTAGCTCCTGAGACACTCACAGAGCCCAGCCTGGAGCCATTCTCAGGGTTTATGTTTACTGAGTTTCAATTGTTTGTTGAGGCTTTTGTGGAGGGACAACCTCTGGCTCGGTTTACCCAGTGAAGAAAGTCACTCCTCCAGGGGCAGAGCTTCCTCTGCTTGGGCGGGGTGACTTTCCCCTGGGTTTAGCTGAGCCTGGCAGGTCAGGTCAGGTTCCTGTGACCTGCTAATGGCTCCAATTTTTTCCTTCCAAGGCCTAGATTGGAGCTAGCTGCTTGGCCTGGCCTTTGTCAGTATCAAAGATGGAGATCTTCTCTGGTGGTGGGGGAGGAACTGCCATCCCACTGCGGCTCCCTGAGAAGGAGTGAGGATGTCAGGTTTCTACATGCCAGATTCTTGGTTCCTGGCCGTCCCTGGTCTGTGATCTGCAGGATGAAGATTTCTGCTCCTTGTCAGTTCTTGCTTGTGGTGAGTAGAATCCACTCACATGCTGCGTCTGGTGCCCTTTGTCCCGGACTTTCTCTGTTGGCATGGTGGCTACGGCCACTGCCACAGCCACCACAGCCGCCACAGCCATGGCTACCAGCAAGTGCTAAGATCTGTCTCCTTGACCAGGATGCCTGGATTTCCCCTCTGACCAAACTCTCTGTACTGTGATGGTGATTCTCTAGCCTAGGACTGCTTTCTATGCGAGAGCTTGTTTAGCCTCCAGCTTCTCCTCCGCCATCTTCCTCCCGTTTTTTTTCAATGACGTGATTTTTAAAGCATAGTTTTATTATGACTTTTACATTCCTCATTGATACTGTTCACTTCTCTTTGGAATGTAAGATTCAGGTATTTGATGTCAGGGAAATGAAGAGAAGTGTAAAGGATGTTTGATTGAAATACCAAGAATCAGATGGCTTTCTACTCTTGATCTATGTGGTACAGAGAAGTTCCTCCATGTAGCTCATATTTGACATTTTGCTCAGTACATCAAAACCCTTAGCCATGAAGACTGTTTCAAAGATGGAAAGAGTAGCTCCAAAGAATATATGGGACCTCACAGAAAGAGTATTCTCACTGGGCGCCAGTGGCTCACACCTGTAATCCTAACTACTGAGGAGACTGAGATCTGATGATCATGGTTCAAAGCCAGCCCAGGCAGGAAAGTCTGTGAAACTCTTATCTCCAATAAACCACCAGAAAACCAGAAGTGGCACTGTTTGTAGCTCAAATGGTAGAGAGCTACCTTGAGCTGAAGAGCTGAGGGACAGAGATCAGGCCCCCAGTTCAAGTCCCATGACCGATAAAAAAAAGAAAGAAAGAAAGAGTATTCTCTTCTTGGTTAGATGGGATGGAAAAATCTGGAGTAACAGATTGGGAATAGAATTGTCAGGAGCTAACCACATGGAGACCGAAATATGGCATTACGAGTTGATCTTTCATTACTTTGCCTTTGTTTGAGCCCCTGAGTCAAACCATATCTGAAACTAGAGCTCTTTCCCACTTCTGCAACAAGTGTGACCTTGAACATTGCCAATGACAAACTCAAAATCCTCCAAAACTGGGCAAATGCTGAGTCCTTATATGTATGTGATATTGGATCTTTTCTTTTTAATATTTGTAACCTGTAATGAATTTGACTTTTCTTTTTAATTAAAAAAAATTAAACCTTTCTCATCTGATGATTTGAGCTTAAACAATAAGATACATCATGGCTCTGAATTCCTTTAACTAAATGTGATGTTTTTCACTTGCATTTCTAGTTTGCAAAATAATTTGTATCACCTTGGTGGTAAAGTTAATTGTATACCTTTCTCATTACCACAAACAATTTTAAGGTCCTTTGGAGAAAGACAACATTTTCACACAATACATACCTAGCACTCCAGTACATATTAATTGAAATTACCTGAAAGCGTGTTTGAAGTCAGTTTATGGGTGCTGAGATTCTGGAATTGAGCAAAAAGCCAATAAAGAAATTAAATGGGAAGTCATGATTTGTATTTAATTAATTCTTAAAATGAATCATAGTTAAAAGTCAACTACTCATTAATGAAAGGTCCAAGAAATATTAAAAAAAAAAAACAAAGGAAAAGAAAAAGCCAATGCCACCATAAGACAGATTCTTTATTTCATAGCTATTAAAAACTTTATAGGTATTTTTGTATGGGAATTCACTCACAAGAAAACAGAGAAGCCACATTTTGAGAGGTGGAATTGGGAGTCTTTATTGGAGACCCAGTGACTGCAGGAAGACTCCTGTCTCAAAGACCTGTAGCTACTGCCAATATAATTAACACTTAGAAAAGTGAGCCATGAGTGCAGGAAAGTAAGGAAAGGCAAAAAAAGAATACCAACACACCAGATCAACTCTAGTGGAAAGCTGAATTGGGATGCCATGATGACTGGAGAAGAGCCAGGAGAAAGGAGGCATGGGGTAATGGCATCTGGGATGGTCTAAGCCAAATAGGGTTCTGGTCAGGGGGCAGGGTCACAGGCAGCTTAAGAGTTCATGACCCAAGACTGGCAAGTCCAGTAACTTATTGTCCAAGTCCCTGCCCCTGCCTCTAGGAATTTAGGCACGTCCATCCTGGGGGTGGTGGGGTGGCGGGGGATAGGACTTCAACTTCCTCCACCATGAAGACAAGATGGTACCAGTTAAACCCAATTCCCTATCATCCACCACGTGGCTAAGATGGTACTGCTTAGACTCAGTATCCTTATTTCAATGTGTACCAAACAGTCATTACAAAAAAAAGGATTCAGAATTTTTGCTGCATTGCCATTTTTCTTTCACTAAAGTGGCAACTCCTTAACTTCTGTTCATTTGATACTCAGTATTTGTTGAAATAATAATTACAGTAGAGAACTAATAAATTTTCCCTTCTTTGGTTTTCATTGTCCATCTGAAGTATTTCTTGCTATTTTTACCTACTGTGTTCTACTTTTGCATATCGTTTTGATGGCTCATTATAGATTCATGTGTTTGTGTGTGTGTGTGTGTGTCTGTAACAGCAGTAATGAAGGGATTGGGTTAGAGGTACTGTTTTCTTTATTCTACCTCTTTCCCAGTTCTCTATTATCTATTGTGATAATGATTTTGTGTGTTGGATTTTCATCTAATTTCAAGTCTCATGTGGTATGTCAGGACACAAATAATGCATTTGATAACAGGTGTTTTAGGTGTATCAGTTGTGAGGGCAGTCAAGTAGGGTGACTCCCAGAGACAAATGCACCCTATGAACCAGGTAGGGATACTGAGTAGGATTTGAGGCAGCTATAGAATGCAGAACTGCTGCCTGTTCCTCCTGTCCCAACTCAAAATCAATGGAAGAAATACATTGAAATAAATTGTGAATATGAAAGGTAGACTAGAAGCTGTCCATGCATCTTGATTATTCTATCCTTTTCTCTTCTAAAGTTACTCCTAAGTTGGAACTGTATGCTGCATTGTTTTTGAAGGTCATTAGCTCCATTTTTCCATCACTTGGATTTTCCCTCCAACAAACAACTGCGTTGCCTATGCCTAATGCAGCTGCCTGCTTAGAATTCCTGACATTGTTCCTCCACATTCCTTACTCCAGAAGAGATGTTAGCTCTTTATGAAAGGCCCACCTCCTGCTCACCCTCTAAGCGATGGGTGGATTGCAAAAAATGAAGGATTGCAAAAAATGAAAGAATGAAGATGTGAGATATGGGGACAAAACCACAGAAACAGCCAAGATGCTGGATAGAGATCAGAGAACCAGTCCATATATTTCATTTTGTCCATGAAAGGAATAGTTGCTTATAAGTGCACTCAGGAATTGCAGATCTACTGGGTGGAGTTCCTTTCTCTTTCTTCTTTTGCATATTTTCCCTTTTATGGTGCTCAGAAGTTTTATTTTTTATTTTCCTGAGATTTTTCTTTTCCTGGATTATGTTCTCTTTTAGTATTTCCTTCCTTCCTTCCTTCCTTCCTTCCTTCCTTCCTTCCTTCCTTCCTTCCTTCCTTCCTTCCTTCCTTCCTTCCTTCCTTCCTTCCTTCTTTCCCTTCTCCCCTCCTTCTCTCCTTCCTTCTCTCCCTCTCTCTTTGCTCACAGCTAGTGCCATTTGAACCCTACCTGTCATTCTACTGGTAAACTAGAGATGGAGTCTATGGGCTTTTCTGCCCTGGTTACCTTCAAACAATGATCTTCCAGGTGTGACCCACCAGTGCCCTGTTTGCTCTTCCTTTCATTTGTTTTTGCTTGCTCCATAAGAATATTTTGATTTTCTATTGCTTTCTTGTGTCACTCACAATCGAGTGCGTTTGAAAAAGAGTGTAAGGGAGAGGAACTGGTGAACTAGTGGTGCTTGGAAAATGTGTTCTTTCAGGCACTTTTCACCGTGTGCTTGGAAAGACATGTCCTCAGCCATGTGGCTTACCAGAAACCCACAGTGAGTACAGACTGTGGAAAGTATGTCTCCTTCTCCTGCTTCCATATAAGTAAGCTACAAGAATAAAGGGCACAGTCCCTGGGACAAAGTCTCTACTGCTTTCCAGTGAGAAATCAATCCAAAGGTCGTCCTTTATGTCTGATGTCAGAGCCTGCAACAGGACTAGGGTTGAGCTTACACATTACACAAGAATGTTGTTTGTGCATGATCTGAGGAGTGCAAGTGGCTGTTAGGTGCTCTTTGTGAGATTAGTACCTGATTTAATCGTAATGAGTGTGTGTGTGTGTGTGTGTGACAGAAATTAAATTACAAAGCTTCTGCTGTGTCAACAATTGAAATCTTGCTAAAAAGAAAAGCATCTATTCTGGTGCTCCTGGAAATATCTGATTCCTCCAAGGTAGAGAAGAATTTGAAAAATCTGACTTTTATGCATTTGAGCAGCTGGAGAAAGAGACTGTAGTACTCAGCCCAAGATATATTTATTTTCAATCCAATGTTCACTCCCCCAGGATGAAAACCAAACCCAAACACAGACTCTCTCATAATCACTTTTCCTATTCTGGAAAACCCTTAAGACCTCCCTTTTGGGTTTGTTTGACTTTTAAGTCTTGGGCAAAACCTGCATTTGTAATTACTGTGCTTTTTCTCTTCTAAGACCTGAAAAATGTAATGGGTATGTGAACTGATGGGTTTAAATTTTGTTTTAAGACAGTGTTATGTTAACAGCTTGAAACTGTTATTTTTATTTTTCTCATTTTTGAATCGAAGTCATTATTATGAGAATAACAGTCATCTGTGGGGGAGTAAGATTGTACCTCAAGGCCATGTTAAAAAACTTTACCATGGCATTGATAGAATTTACAAAAGCAAAAACACAAGAGTAATTTTCATTCTTTGAAATTTTTTAAAAAGCAAAGAAAGATATGGTCTTTCCCCCTCATCGCAAAAAAAGCATGTATTGTACATACACAGCATTTAGAGGGTGATTAAGATCACTTACTCAGTGTACAATAATTTATTGATTATCTCTCTGTAACAATTTCTCTCATAATTCCACAAAGTTTTCATTGTTTTTTTGGTCGGTCATGGGTCTTGAACTCTGGGCTTGGGCACTGTCCCTCAGCTCTTCCGATCAAGGCTAGCACTCTACCACTTGAGCCACAGTGCCACTTCCAGCTTTGTCTGCTTATGTGGTGCTGAGGAATCAAACCCAGGGCCTCATGCATGCAAGGCAAGCACTCTACCACTGAGCCACCTTCCCAGCTCACTCCAGAAAGTTTTGTGGGATTTTCTGGTATCATTTGGTGCCTATGAGCTGAAAAGGTCTTGGAATGGCTTAGGAATCATGAGAAAAAGAAGGAGAAGAAATAGTTGTGAACCAATACTGGATATATTCACACTTAAATGCAAATGATATGAAGAAAAAAGTGTATGAAAAGTTGTATTTTGAAGTAATGCCTCCAACTGCATTATTTTATGCTTGTAAAGCACCCACACGTTGACTAAGATCTCTTGTGTTTATTCATGGCACATGTGACTGATATTCTGAACCTCAATTTCTAATTCCCTTCCCCTAATTAATGTAAATTTTACAAGTGTGAAATTAAGTTAAATGATGTATGTCCTACAACAGTTACAAGTATACCAAAGCAGCACTTCATTGGTTGATTGGCTTCCAATGTACTATTTTGTTTTATTTTCTTATATCTGCTTTGTTCAAATACCAGAAGAGAAGGTCTGAGCTAAGCTTTGTTATTATGCAAGTAATTTTTAATTTCGTCCCTAATAAGTGTAACTTTAGCCCTCTTGAGATGACTTCTATCTGAAATGCCTGGCTCTCAAAAGTGATGGGTATTAACTTTAAATTAAATAGCAATATATCATTAGCTATTCCAATGTAAATGATAATAACTTATCTCTGCTTTTTACCAAAATAATTGTAGTTTTGAAGACTATAACAAAGAACCAGGATGTTCCTTGAAATTAGGATTACTATTATAAACTAGTCATAGTATGACTAGTCATACTATTACAGACTAGTCACACACGCTAAGTCATGTGACTTAGACATAGTCCAAGTCACATCTCAGCCTCTACAGGAGACATTGCCTTCTCATGATAACCATTTTGCTAGCCTTAGATCATTTCCTTTTTAGGATGACAGCTCTCACTGGGAAGCTTTCCCATGGCCCTTGTCTCTTTTCTATAATAAACAGAAGCAGAGATTCCTGAGATACATTCTCAAGACAGTTCTTCATATTATCTGTTATATATCATTGCTTTTGTTGTGATTGTGAGTTGTTAATTGGTAAATTATTTGAAGAACTAAGTATGTACTCAATTATGCTATTATAACTGAATCCCATGTCAGGCATGGAACAGATTCTTGACCATTCATTGTCTGCCATATGAAGCAATCTACCCAGTAGGAGATTTCAAGTCCTGCCATCAGGTAATCAGTGGCTTTCAAGCTCTCTGTTCAACAGTACTCTAAAAAAATACCTTTTACATCATGACATAGAATATACCAACTGAGACTTTTACTGCATAGTATCTCTGCTCTCTTCAACTGTGTGGTAAACATTGATGCTGGGTGTGTTGTTTTTCTATTTTATTCTATTCTGTCATATTCTGCTTTTTTAAAATTTTGATGCTGGCCTACCACATTGTTTTCATAACTTAGTTGGTTTTGACCTGAAGCTTGTAAGCAGATTTTCATCTTTGAGGTTTAAGGCCTGTCTATGTCTTCACTATGGTTTCAAGGTAATCGGTTCTGCTTTTAAAGGTCATCAGAGATTCATATTATTACAGCCGTTGTTTAAACACATGTTTTGCTAACAATAAACAGAGTGTAAATTAAATGCTACTGTAATAGCCTCCAATAGCTAAATTTCTTCCAATGTTTCTCATGTATATTTTAAGAGAGATTAGTAAGGTAGTTATCTAATTCTGGTTTTACTTGGTCCTGAGCAGTATTTTATTAGAAACAAAGTACCTAAAAGGTCATATGCCTGGACAGCTGACTGCTAGTCATGATACACAGTGTATTAAAATTCATGGAATAAGCTGTCTGTTTCAAGGACATTGAAAAGGCATATTATTGAAATACTTCTTGAAACACTGGTTTAAAGAACTGATCAAAATTCTCAACTCTACATTGACAGATGTAGAGTTTATATAATTTATCTAATCTAGGAAAGCTCCTGCTAAGCAATGTATGAAAACATTGAAGCATATATCATGGCATTTCCTGTGCTTCTCTTACAAGTTGACAAAGACTCCCTAGGAAATTTTCACTAGGAAATGAAATCAGACAGGAGGTAGATCCCTGAGTCTTTGAAGTCAGAGAGAACTTGCCTACCTTTTCTTATGTCCATGGACTATCAGCCATGAATAAGTTGTCCTGAGGAGACTTGAGATATTATGGTACTTTTGAATAACTCAAAGGGAAAATATTATTGAAGTTTTGTCACCCCTGAGCTAAATACAGGCACTGCATCTTGCTCTGTGACAAAACAGAGCTCACACTAGATAAGTAGGCACCATCTTTAAAATCCCATGAAGCTACTGAAGTCTAATGCTGGGTAGAATAGCAGAAAATTTTTATTTTGCTCTGAATCTCTTGTTTCTGTCAGTAAATTATACTCTTTAGAGCTGCACTATCTTCTATCACCACATGGGGTGATGTAAATGAAAACTGAATACAAGTGAACAAATAAGGGTTGGGTTGTTCAGTTACAGTGGTCACAAGTCCAGTGCTCCATTGATGCAGAGGGTCTTATTGGAGTTCTCTGTAGTCATTTCATTCTATTATCGTGTGATTTCTTTAGTTCCCTGTCTGATTGTTAAACAACAAAAGGTGGCAGGGGGATTGAGATGTGATACAATTTTGTCCATATCAGAAAGGGATTTATTTCAGACTCTAGGTTCTATGATTTTGCAGTCTTCCCAGCCCACTGTAGCTGAACAAAATCTATCAAGTCTGTTCCAGCTCCTAATTTTACCTTCTTTAATCAGCCTTTTCAATGGCTTTGAGAATTACTTTTATTATTAAAAAATTCTAAAATTCCCCTTTTTCTACAGAGTTTTGCTCTTTTGGATTTTGATCTAGGCCAGACCAACTTTTCTATCTCTTAGCCTGCCTGCCTGCTTGTCTACCTGCCTGCTACCTTCTTTCCTTCCTTCCTTCCTTCCTTCTTTCCTTCCTTCCTTCCTTCCTTCCTTCCTTCCTTCCTTCCTTCCTTCCTTCCTTCCTTCCTTCCTTCCTTGCTTCCTTGCTTCCTTGCTTCCTTCCCTCCTTTCTTCTGATGATGATATTGAACTTATAATATCTGCCTTCCTTTTTAAAAATTTATCTCCAAGTATCTGTAAAAACATCTGCTCTCTGTAAAGCATCAATCTACCACTTGACCATGTACCCCAGTCCTTTCTCTTTTCATTATTTTTCAGACAGATTCTTATGTTTTCCCTAGACCAGCCTTGAGCCCTGCTCTCTCTACTGGCTCTTGCCTAGCTGGATCACAGATGTATGCCACCAAGCCCCATCCTCTTCTTAGAGGTTTCTAAGCATCCTGTATTCCAGACACACTCTAATACAGTAATTGCCACCTCTCCATTCCTCTTCAGGCCACTGCTTACAGTTCCATAAAAGCTGTTCATGTATTTTGATACCATAAATGTTGCAGAACCTTTGTGAAAACGTCTATAATCCTATCCAGAACTCATCACTACTTTGTCCAGGAGCTCACTGCTTCCAACTTAGTATACAAGTCTATTATTACAACATTTTAGTGTATCATTTTTTTCCAATTATTTTTTTTGTATGTCTGACTTACTTAGTGCTGGGTTGGAGGCTTTTTTTTTGTCGGTCGTGGGGCTTGAACTCTGGGCCTGAGCGCTGTCCCTCAGCTCTTTCGCTCAAGGCTAGCACTCTACCACTTGAGCCACAGCACCACTTCTGGTTTTCTGGTGGTTTATTGGAGATAAGAGTTTCACGGACTTTCTTGCCCAGGCTGACTTTGATCCTCAGATCTCAGCCTCCTGAGTAGCTAGGATTACAGGCATGAGCCACCAGTGAGTGGCTTGGATGCTTTTTGATATATAAGACCCTGTATCTCTGTATCATCCATAGCTTTCTACATGTCGCTTCTTCAGAAGAAATATACGGAGCTAAATTTAACTTGGCGTGAGGGACAGAGTGACTGGCTAACTGGAAGTAGGAAGAGTTTGCTTATGGCAGTTTGGTAGGAGCTGTGTAAGGTGGTGAAGATCAGGAAAGGCTGGAGGGAAGGCTGAGCTTGAGAGGAGAAACCTCACCTTCAGCGGGGCTGAAGAGCATAGCAGAATCATGAGGCAGGCCTGCAGGCTGCCAGTGTTTCATAATAGGTCACCGAATAGCACCAGGCATTCCTCCTGGTAGGGTCAACCTTTGATAGCATGAGTCATTCTTTCCTCATGCTCACAAGGTCTTGCATCCATAGCAATGCTGTGTTCTGGGCCAGTTTAAGAGGCTGGCAGTGATTTGTGTCAACACCATCCTCTTAAATCGGTACGCTAGCTAATGTCCTCCCCATCCTGCCTTGGCTCAACATGTTGCACTGACTGGTCTATGCTGGGACTCAGTTCACACAGACAGAAGTTCTCAGGACATGGTGGCAGGAGCCAAGAAAATGAGTGAAAGGTTACCACAGGTAGAATGGACAATGTGCACATCATCAAGGGAAAATAGGAGTGTACAACAGATTGCCAGAGTAGCTGTGTTTATCACCAAACAGCACAGGGGTCTTTGAGTCATCCTCACCATCCAACCCAGAGCTATCTTGGCATGCCTGGAATTCCAAATCTCTGCCTAATCAATCATTCCGTCTTCTGTGTTTTACTCGAGATAAAACCCTCCTCATCTTCAACTCCCTCTTCATCTTCAAAAGGAAGCTCAAAACAATTTTGTGCAAGAAAAAAAAATCTCCCTTTGACTTCCTTCCTTCTATGCTCCTGCAGTTGGTGTGAAGGAAAAGATAATCTGGAGAGTCGAACCTGGAAAGTTTGAGCAGTGTGGAAACCTTTTCCATGAGAGAGTGTGTGTGTGGGGAGGGGTGTTTCATCTGAGCACATGTATGATCAAGTACACTTATAAATACAGCTGATTTCTGAAGGAGAAAAAAGAATCATGAAGCTTTCAATAATTTGCTTTTTCTTTCCCTTTAAGGAATCAGCTGACTCCCACAAAAAAGAAAAAAAGAAAGAAAAGAAAGAGTTGCCAATACCAACACAGGGAAAGCAATGAGCTCTTCCAAAAGGATCCTTTGAGTAGAGAGAACATGTAAATTCCAAGAAAAGTTAGCTAGAAAGAACTGTTTATTCTCATACATTGGTATTTATTTGCCCCAAAGGCCGCTTATTTATCCACTCTGAGCCATCATAGGTGTCTACATGTCGGTCAAGGCAGAAAGCACTTTTCTTACCACAAAGACGCTTTGGGGACGCCAAGTAGAGACCTCAGCTCTCCTTTTAAATCCTCAGGACATGAAATCTAATGTCTGCACAGACAAACAGGAGGGTGCCGTGGCAAGGCCGGCGCCCAGGTAGTTAATACACATAGGCCTGTGAGCAAGAATATCCTGCGTATCCCTACGTGAGCTGGTTCACATCAATGCATGTGAAGAGGAGGGTGCATCCCCATCTCAGACTGTGTAACTTCTGTTCACTGAGTCTGTAACACACACTCACGGTAAGCTACAATTATCCACAGTGTAGTCTGTTTATGAAACCATTTGGGGTTATTTATTAAAAATAAAATTTACGTGTGCTTATGGAAGCTATATTTTGGCAGGGCCCAAGGATCTTGGCAGAGAAGTCTGAATCAACAGCGGGTTCTAGCCACATCTTTATGTTGTCATATAAAAACTTGTCAAATAATATTTAGTTTTTAATCTTCAGTTGCAAACATAAGGTGAGTCATGAAAATATTCTGAATGGGTCTCTTGAAAACAAGAAGCTGGGTGTTTGGATTTAGGTAAAGGTGATAATTAAGTTTTTGGCTTGTTCAAGGGTAGGTGATTGCTTATTCCTCTTCTCCCACTCATTTACACTACTTTTTTTTGTTTTGTCCATGTTTTGAACATTCTTGAAAACTGTTTCATGATGATTTTTTAAGGTATGGGCTATCTGTTTTTCTATTAATACTGCAATCCAATGAGAAACATACTACTCATAATTCAGGAGAAATTAGTCTGTCTGTATGGTCTCATGGTACCCTTCTCTAGCTAATCTTTTGATTTGTTGTTATTGTTGTTTATTTTCTAGACCTTCTACTTATTTACATTGATATACTTGATTCTCTAAGCCTTTCAGATGGAGGATCTCCATACAAGGGTCACAGATATTAGTTTTGAGAATGTACATTCCATCTTAATTACAAATACAATGCAATCCTATGAGTTTGTTGGTAGGGATCCTGAATGGATAAAATCATGGGATTAAGTAAAGTGATGAGAGAAAGCAAGCTACAAATAGAGAGGGAAAAATGATTTTTCTTTTTAGATCTACTTATGTATAAATAAGAGGAGAAAAGGAAAGTTGGTATGTAGTTATCCAAGGAAAATCCTTTTATTCATGGGCTCTCTGAGAAGTGATAAACAAGAGTTGAGAAAGACAGCTCAGTGCTTCTTGTGACTTCCTGTAATGCTTTGGGCATGAGTCACTACTGAAGCTTTGCCCTAGTTTGCCTTGAAAGAATTTCTGATCTCAACTTTACAAGGCAGTTGTTAAGTTTTATCTATCAATGGTCTCTTGTCTCTCCACCCCCTCTCCCACGGAAACTTGGCTCTAGCTGTAGTTAGAGAGCTGTTTGGAGGATGTCCTTGTTGATAGTGATGGGGTCATGCAGTAGGTTTTTGTTGCCAAGTAATCGAACCCATATACACAGTATTTATTGGGTATCATCTGACAGCAAACTGTGCCCCAGGTGCTAGAGACACTGGCCAGCTTCCTGTAAGAAGCATATAAAATACAGAAATGTGTTACCATGAGTGATCTGTGCACCACAGTCTGCAGTGGTTTGCATAACCTCATCAGAGTGAAATCTTATTTTAGATACACCAAGGGCGATCGTTCTGAGTTTTGCAGAAGCTTGGGGTATTTGAAGACAAAGATACAGAGAACGAAAGCAGAAGAGTGACAAGAGGAATCTGTGTGGATCAGTAAGGTCAAGCAATGTCATTGCAGTCTCAAGCAGTGAAGCAACAATCTTACAGATGGCATTCCAAAGGATGCAATCTGAGACAACGTTTTGTGGGAAGGGTGCTTGTTAAGGCACACGGTTGGATTAACACCTATGGAAAGAAGAGAAGGAAAAAAGGTTGGACAGAATGAGAAGGTGATCTAGGGTTGGAGCCCAATGACAGCCTGGGGTGACCTCATTGACAGGGTTCTCCAGAGTTGTTTGGGCTGTGACAGTTGGGGTCTTTATGTATAAACACTATTGGCTATGAGCCTTCCCAGCATGCAGTGTAATGGGGGCAGGACATATCTCTGCAGATAAAGAAACCCTGGAAGGACTAACATCATGTCAGCTCAATAGGTCTTGTATGAAGTGGATTTTGATTGGTACATCTTGGTGTCTACCACAATAACCTTATCTGCATTAAAGAAAATCAAGCAAACAAACATCTACCAATTAGGAGGAAATGAATGAGAAGATGAAAAATAATGTAGGAAACCCAATTGGAATGATGTTGGAAGTGTTCACAATTGAACTGATGGTCTGCAAAGAAATGAATGGAATTAAGACTTTCTTTAAATAGGTCTGGTAAGAAGAGAGCCGAGTAGATGAGGTAAACAAAATTAGAGAGAGAGTAAAGAAAATAAGATGAGTAAGAGAGTAAAGGTGAGTAAGAGAGTGGACATAGACATCATTTACAGAGAAGGAGGACTGTGGACAGGAAGGAGATGAAGAGTTTTCTACTTGTTGTGTATGGTACACGTTGGAGATTGGACCAAATGGATCCATCAAGCAGAAAGTTGGATATATAATTTGAGAGTGTAGAAAGGTCTTGGTTTTATATTGGGAACTTGCTTCCATATTTTGGCTATTGTGGATACAGAGCTCTATAGACAAATGGCTCCTAGGGAGGGAATTTAGTAAAGTAGTTTAGCCAAGTACATAATCCAAGGGTTATTTGCATAATAAATTTACCAAATTTCACTACTGTCATCAGAAATCAGTTTTAGAACATTTTACTCTTCAAATGAGATCCTTCATTTTTATCCTCCAAATTAGTGGTTGTTTGTATTTTTTTGGTTTGGTTTTGGTTGTGGGGATTGAATTCCGGGCCTGAGTGATGTCCCAGAGCTTTCGTGCGAAAGGCTAGCACTCTACCACTTAAGCCACAGCTGTATTTCTGGTTTTCAGGTGATTAATTGGAGATAAGAGTCTCATGGCTTTCCTGCCTGGGCTAACTGTTGAACGGAGATCCTCAGATCTCAGCTTCATGCACAGCTAGGATTATAGGCAAGAGCCACCAGCACCTGGCATGAAGTGTCTTGAAATGTCTACTGTTTTTAGTCAAAATGTCTTTGGTTTAGGGGATGTATTAGATTTGCATTAATACAAGGAAGATCTCAAAGTAACAGATCTTTAATGAGGAAAGGTTTATTAGCTCTCACACTTTGCAGGTTCAAAGACCAGGCTCCGCAGCCCAGGGCTTGCACTGAATGGTAAGGGTGGCAACCCATATTGGAGCTTGCAGGTCCATCACGAACCAGGGAACAGGCAGAGAGGATGAGAAGGGGGTCTCACATCTCTTTGAAGGTGATGTTGCCAAAGACTTAGGACTTCTCACTAGAAGGCATCTCTGACTGGCTTATCACATTTACCAATACTACCTTTGTTGAGACCAAGGTTTCAAATATGGTCTTTTGGAGAAGACTCATACAAACCATAGCACAGGAAGTTTTCAAGTAAGTGCTTTCATTTAGGGGGATACCTATTTTAAAATACTGAGTTTTCTTATTTTTATCTATCTTCCAACCAAATTTTATCTATCTTCTCTGTAGAAACTTTAAATTCATGGAATTAATTATATGGGCTATTTTCATTAAGGACAACTGTTTTATTTGTTTATTTTTGGTATTATTAGAAGGCTTTTCTTCCTAAGATTATTAAAAGATGTTCTTCCAATATTCTCATGGTTTCAGTATTTTCATTTTTGGGGAGTTTGGATTTTATTTGCTATTTGTTTCATTTTAAGGAAAAAGAGATGTGATGGTCTGATTTTATCTGATTTTTTAATATGTTTTTTATTATGAAAAATACTGTACAGAGTGGTTACAGTTACATGAGCAAGGTAATGAGTACATTTCTTATCAAGCATTGTTGCCTCCTCCTTTGTTTTTCCCCTATCATCCCTTCCCTCCCTCCTCCACAACTGCCACCCGCCCCCCCCCCCAGATTGTAATGTTCGTTTTTCAACACAGCGTCCTATACATCTCATTGTTACAATGGGTCAACCTGTATCCCTATTTAAACACTTTGTTTTTTCCCTTCCCCTCTCCAAATTATACCAACATCACATACAGTGAAAATGGGTTATACCATGGGGGAGGGACATACAAAGCAACAAAAAAAAATCACATGGTACTTTATAAATAAGTTAGAAAAAATAGCAAGAAAAAAACCCCACTTGTGTCCCTATCTTGGGGTTCATTTCGCTTAACATCATCTTATCTGACCTTTCTGCTTGTCCCAGACATATACTAGTTATTGCAAATAAGGGAAACCATGAGACCTATGTTTCTTTGGGTCTGGCTTACTGCACTTATAATTTTTTCCAAGTCCTTCCATTTCCTAACAAATGGGGCAATGTCATTCTTTCTGATGGAGGCATAGAATTTCGTGTGTGTGTGTGTGTGTGTGTGTGTGTGTGTGTGTATCACATTTTCTTGGTCCATTCATCTACTGTGGAGCATCTGGGTTGGTTCCATATCTTAGCTATGCTAAATAATGCTGCAATAAACGTAGTTGTGCTGGTAGCTTTAGTATGGTCTAACACAACAAATCAAAGAAAGGTTGGACAAATGGGATTGCATGAAATTGCAGAGCTTCTGCATGGCAAAGGACATAGCTAGCAAAATCAATAGAAAGCCCACGGATTGGGAGAACATCTTCACTACCCATACAACAGAAAATGGTCTCATCTCAGACTTAAAATATACTTGGAACTCAAAAAATTAAATCCCCCAACAACAAATCCTCACAGAAACAATTGCTCAATAAATAAGTGGCCTAAACTTCTCTGAAGAGAAAATAAGAATGGCCAATAGAAGAAATGCTCAACCTCTCTAGCCATAAAAGAAATGCAAATCAAAACAACATTGAGATACCACCTCAACCCAGTTAGAATGGCTATAATCAAGAACTCTAATAACAACAGATGCTGGAGGGGATGTGGCCAGAAGGGAACCCTACTGCACTGTTGGTGAGAGTGTAAACTTGTTTGACCACTTTGGAAAGCAGTATGGAGGTTCTTCAAAAGACTCCACATAGAACTCCGCTATGACCCAACAAACCTACTTTTGTACATTTACCCAAATGATCACAAACAAGACCATACTAAAGCTATCAGCACAACCATGTTTATCCGATTTTCAAAACTACTGGCCAATTGTTTTAAAACCAATTATCCATGAACTCATTTCTTCACTATTGATCCTATTAAATGATCTCCTGTTGATGAGAATTGTAATTCTACCTTAGTTGCCACACTGTTTTATTTATGGTCTCTTAGCAATTCATTCTTGTGCCTAATTGTAGGAGATTGTACTAAGACATAGCTAAGTAGGGGAATTGGGTGCACTTAGAGACTCCTTCTCTGTCCTATTTCTTTAGCATTTCCCTCAGACTTTGCTCCCTATTTGGATGATCAGATCTCATCCTAAGCAAACCCTGCTTTCAATCTATTTAGTCACCAAGTCCTCAAAATAATTATGATTCTTCAGCAAGAATGCTGATTTGGAACTTTGCTTTATTATCAGTTATGAGAGGTTATCAGTTCCAACAAAGTTATATGAGTAATTTAAATTTGTTGTTATTATTGTCAGTTGTGGGGCTTGAACTCAAGGCCTAGGCACTGTCCCTGAGACTTCTTGTGCTCAAGGCTAGTGCTCTACTACTTGAGCCACCTGGTTGTACTAAGATTAATAAGAGTTCAACCTTCCCCTGGCTCAGAAGTGTTTATTAATTGGAAGCAAAGTAAATAATGTGGTAGGTTGAATCTATGATGTCAAGATTGCCAGTTATATTATTGCTTAATTTTAAAATAGTGAAGTATGTTCCCAATTTAATCATCAAGTTGAAATATAGCTTGATTTCAGTTATGTCAAAATCTAAACCAATCTGTATCTTATGGATGAAATATCATTAAGTATAGAGTTAGTAAAAATTTGGCCTCATGAAGGAAGAAGAAGACTCTTCTGAATTAAGGTAGTGGAGATGTTTAGAATATTTTTAAAAGGGCTATTACATGTGACTTTTGAAATATAAAACATGGTCAATAGGCCAGCAGAATAACTGCCATGATGAATAGATAATTGATTTATAATTGGCACATTTGCCTGAGTCAGGACTCATTAATTGTGTGGACCAGTTATTAATATGAGCAATCTGGCTTCCAGCTGGGCCTTGGGCTGTCCTGTAATTTAGCTTTTTTGGACCTGCTTGAGTTTTCCATGGGAGATACTTCAAGTGCCTTCTGTTCTGGATCTTACCCTTGGTTCATGCCAGACAGTGATCTCTCCTCTTATACCTGGGACGAACAACTGTAGTTTCATTTAAAGAGTTGCATGTCTCTCCTTCTTTTGTAACTAAAATGTCTCTTCTCTTTTCCAAGATTAGAACAACATCCGAATTCAATTTCAATCACTTTTTTTGGAGATCTTGCTTCACCTATGTCTTCTACCATCCACTTTCTCTGCCAGATTTCTCTAGTTTTTACACACACACAAACAATTTCTCTCAATTTATTTTTGTTAAGAAGTTGTATAGAAAAGTACGTTAAACCATGACCCATGGAACCAACATTTACTAGTTCAAATCCCAGCTCATTTCTGCTAGATGTATATATTGGGCAAATTACTTAACATATCTATTCTTTAACTTTTTTTAAACTGGATATTTGGATGTAATATTTATACTTTTTGTTACTTATAATAAGGCTTGCATAAATTAAACTATGATATATATTACTTATATATGTATATATACATGTATGTAAATTACTTAGTATTTTGTCCAGTGCATGGTATTGCTGAAAAAGGTTAAACATTTATTGCTATTATCTCTCAATTTCCCAGTCTGTTTCTTTGCTTTTTACTCTTAGTACTACTTTACCATCACCACCACCATAAACAAAAACCTTGAAATTGCAGAACCAGATGTGCATAATATTTTCATTTTCTGCTCAGTTGTTTTTTTAAAATACCATTTTGTGACTTAGTATATACCTTCTGGTGAAAATTCAAGAAGCAAGGCTCAATGGGTGTGAGAGTATAACATGGTCCTCAAAGCTATATTAACTTTTTAACTCTACTTTCTGATGATTAAGACTGTATTTACGATTTCTATTTACCTAAGACAGTAATTGTCTACACTTTTTCTAATAATTAAAAATCTGATCCTTTGATTTTAACTGCCAAGTCAAATTTATTTTTTGTCTGTCATGGGGATAGACTCAAGGAATGGGCATTATTCCTCAGCTTTTGTGCTTAAGGCTGGTATTCTAGCACATTTAGCCAAAGCTCCACTTCTGGTTTTTAGGTGGTTAGTTGAATATAAAATCTCACAAGCTTTCCTGCCTAAACTGGCTTTAAACTGTGATTCTCCCAGCTCATTCTCCTGATTCAAGGCATGAGCCACCAACTGGCCAAGTCAAAATGTTTAGATTTAGAGAGAATTTCTTCATTTTCAGGTGCCAATAAAAAAAACCAAGAAAAAAGACCCACTTCATATAAATAGTAGATATCTGTACAAGCATACTGATTACAAGTTGTTAAGACCCTCTCAGTAGAATTTTATTTTTTGTTAATTTCTAATGTTCTCCAGTACTTTCTTTGGGAAGGTAAGTTAAGGAATTTAACTCAGAACTCATAAACCATATCATTACAGTGGTCAGCAAATTGCTACAAAAATTATGTAGATGGCTTCATTCATCCAAGGGGTGTGCCCTCTCTTTAGTGACACCTGGATAGAGAAGATGTAGGGTGGGAGTTGGAAAACTTTCACTTAGTAACTTAATCTGGTGCAGTTATTTGTTTTTGCAAATAAAGTTTTATTGGAATATAGCCATATGCATTGCTTATACATTGTCTGTGGCTACGTTTGTTTTATAGTGTCTGAATTGAATAGTTGTAGAGGAAACCATATGGCCTGCAATACCTAAAATATTTACCTGTCTAATCTTTTGCCAAAAAAGTCTGAAGAATCCTTAGAGAACATCAGTAACATCTTGCTTTTTTTAAAAAAAATCCTAATTCTACTAGGCTGCTCTCATACATGTGTGTCTCGGAATCATAATCTAAATATCTGTTTCTATTTTTAGAAAATATTTGAACTGCTTTATTTCATGTGGCAACAAAATAGAGATTGTTTGATTGTAGTCATTAAAATGTAGTAGCCTGAACTAGACAGTCTATGGAATACTGAGATCTGGGATGCAAGGTGGAGCTTTGAGAAACAGTAAGACTGTTGTTAAAACCAACTTTGAAAAATGTATATACAAATGCAGGGCACTGGAATCAACTACAGTGAAAACAGGGGTTATACCGTGGGGAAAGAACAGACAAAAGAAACAAAAAAATCTCTTGGTATATTATAGATACATTAAAAACAACAGCAAGAAATATAAAACCACTTGTGTCTCTATCTTAGGGTTCATTGCCCTGAGCATCATCTTATATGGTCTTACGTACAGTACATAGCTTTTGAGATTTTCCGCTTTACAACTTCAGGGGGAGGGAGGGAGGAGTTGGGGAGGTGGGGAGGGAAGGGATGGTAGGGGAAAAGCAAAGGAGGAGGTAACAATACTCAGTAGGAAATGTACACATTACCTTACTCATGCAACTGTAACCCCTCTGTACAGTATTTTTTACAATAAAAACGTATCAAAAAATAAAAAAATAACTTTGATCCTTTGGTTTCAATGTTTCTGTGTGGACACTTTCAAACATGCTATTAGAGAGAATCATTTTATGTTTTCCATGTTAGAAGTAATCCATTTTGTGTCCTTTGATTGTAGAAGTAACTGAAGTGAAAAAACAATTTCCAAATTTTTCCCTGGCAAAAGGAGTTCTTATTGTTTATGTTTTTAGAGGAAAAGACAGAACTTCAGAAAACATGACCAAGATAATAAAATTCTCCTAGCATTCCACCAGTCTTCACCATTCTTAGTAATACATTTCCGTTCAAAATCTTCCTGTTTAAATTTGGTTAAAAATGCTCCAAAGTGGGGGCTGGGAAGGTGGCTCAGTGGTAGAGCACTAGCCTTGAGCTGAAGAGCTGAGGGACAGCGCCCAGGCCCAGAGTTCAGGCCCCAAGACCAGACCCAAAACAAACAAACAAAAAAAATGCTCCAAAGTGTCAAGCACTAGTGGCTCATACTTTCAACCCTAGCTACATGGAGGCTGAGATCTGGGGATTGTAGTTTGAAGCCAGTCTTGGCAGGAAAATCTGTGAGACTCTTAACTCCAATTAACTTCCAGTAAACTGGAAGTACAGTTGTGGCTCAAAGTGGTAGAGTGCTAGCCTTAAGCACAACAGCTCAGGGACAGTGCCAAGGGACTGAGTTCAAGCCCCAAAACTGGCCCCCCACAAAAGCTCCAAAGTATGCATGAATCTTGATTCTATGTGTTTCTTCACCAGCAGAGACCTAATTTATTCATTCATGCTTTTATGAATTACCACCTTGATCCAGAACACTATTCTACATAAGTGTAATTCAACATAAAGCAATGCAGGCCATTTTATCTTTAGGAAGCCCATAATCTTGTAAATTACATAGCATTTTAGAAGGACATAGGAATTATAGAAAGAAATAAGGCAAAAAGGTTATTAAACTAAAAGAGGGGTGTAAAAGGAGCCTCACAGAGAAAGATACATTTTGGCAGAGGTTTGAAGAAATGAGAGTTGTACATACCTTCCAGAAATTCCAAAAGTCCTGAGGTAAGAAAATGCCTGGTATGTTCTGTGAACCCCAAGCCTGGTTATGGGAGGCTGATGAAGGGGATGTGAGAGTGGAAAATGAATTGAATCATAGTAGAGAACAAGTTGGCTCTTACAGGTCATTATAAAAAAAAAAAGGACTTTGGAGTTTTGACTAGATGTGATGGGAAGATACTCTGCAGTTCTTACTTGAGGGGTACGATAATCTGATGTTTTAAAAATATGATCACTGGTGTTTGAGATGATGGTGATGAGAATCTTCTTCAATGACACAAGAGAAGTGATATGGCTTGGGATTTGTGAGGTCAGCATGATATGATTAGATTTAAGGAGTATTTTGTGGTGTTGATAAAAAAATGGTTGTTAAGGGATTGATTAGTCTTCAGGAATGAGAAAGTAAGAAAGAAGGAAGAGGAAAAGAAGAAGGAGGAGGAGAAGGAGGAAGAGGAGGAGGAGGAAGAGGAGAAGGAGGAGGGGGAGGGGAGGAGCATGTGGCTACCTTGAACAGAGATGGGAGATGCATTTGTTGAAAAAAAAAAAATAAAGAAAAAAACAGCACCCAAATCAGTTTCTGTTATGTGTGTTGAGTTTTCAATGTCCAGTAATTCAGTAGCAGTTCAGAGGATCTGAGCAGCCTGGATCACAGATATAAAAATAGAAGCTGTCAGGATAAGTGGTATCCAAAGTTTCTGGTAGAATCAGAGACTGTCAACATCACCAAAAGGCTGAATACAAATTGAGAAGAAAACAGGACTAAGGACTGGGAAATTAATGTGTGGAGGCAGAATGATGGCTTAGAGACAGAAGGAGAGATCAGTGAGGACAGAGGAATATGAGAGCACTGAGGAAGAAAGTGATAGTTCCTAATAGACACAATCTAATTATGCTGACGGAACAAGAAATGGCAGTCAGCATTTGGGATTTAGCTATGTCAGTGGTAACCTTTTCCTGAGAGAGTTTTTGATGGAGTAATGGAGGATTAAGGGAAAATAGGAGATTGTAATTGGTTGAAGATAAGAATAGATAACTCTAGAGTAGATGTGTTACAAATAGGAAAACATTACAATAAACAGAAGAACTAGAAGTCACTAATATCAAGACGGTATCCTCTGGAAGTTAATACTAAGATATTAAGGTGCTTCTTTATTTTTTTAGGATTGGAGAAATAATAGTGACTTTATGCAGACCGAATATTCCAGCCAAGTAGAGAAAACTCTACTTGGAAGTTCAGTCATCAGGGAAGAGACAAGAATGGAGAAGTGCAGAGTTTTTCAACAGTCATCCAAAAGAATGGTGGGATGGCTGAGTAGTGAAATACAGACTGCTTGGCCTCTGGGAGCATCATCACACATTTATGGCGACACTAGGTTGTCTATAGCCATATTTTGCCCTCAGGCTACCGGCCAAAACTGGGTAGAAGAGTAGTCTCAACCAGGATTGAGTTTCTTTCAAATGAGTAAAAGGAAAGTGATATCATTATGAATAAAAGGAAAGAAAAAGAGAGCTTCAAGTACATTTAAGAAAGATATGCGGTCCAATTAGGGCCAGTCATCAGAACCAGGAAACTATAGCCAAAATGAATGCGGGGTGTGTTTCTTGGAATTGAGATTTTAAGGATAGTATATTTCTTGTTAAGAGGAAGGTCAAACTTGAGCAAGCTTAGAATCAAATAGAAGGACTATGAAATGGCTGGGCTTGATCTCAGACTTCCTGATTAATAGGTCTGAAGTGATGTCTGGGAATTTTTGTTTTCAGAAAATTCTCAGGTCATAGTGACATAGAGCTTTGAGAGTCAGTGGGTTTGTGTCTGGGCATGAGGAGTTACACTCAAGAATATGCTTATTAGAAAAAGTGTGTCCAGAGAGATCAGAAGGTTAAGGAAATCACCTGTTTAAGAAGAGGAAATTAACTAAAGAAGGAGGAACAATAAAGCCACTGAGAAGTGGAGAGAAGACTCCACAAAGAGGGAGCTTGAGCGGCTTTAATCTGACAATATGAGCTTCAGGCTCAGGTGTTGTAATGAAGGCAGTAGGAACTGTAGAGGGTTCAGTGGGAAAGGTGTTTTGTGCACAATGTGGAGGACATCCATCATGGTTTGGGAGAAGAAGAATGACCTGCAGGCTTCCCTGAGGAATAAAATGAACTGAAGTCTTCCATCCTAGCTCACACATATGTGGGCTCTTCCTGTATACTGCTTATTTCTGTCCCGAAGGATGTGTACTTTGGTCTTCTTATAATTGTGGGTCTTTGAGTATTCCTTGGGGAATAAAATCAGTGCACAGAGAAAACATAGATAATACCATTACACACACACACACACACTCACACACGATTAGTTCTGCTACGCACTCAGGTAATTAAAGGACAGTTGTCAGAGTTCAAAGAATGTCATGGATTTTTCTGGATGCAGAAACAGAAAGAAAGGGTGGTGCTTTCTGATATTATGTTATTTACTCTGTCTGGTAGGGAAGACAGATTCACTTCATTTTAGGGATGCAAGACATGGTAGCTTACAGGTCCCGCAATACTTTCTTTCTCTCTTGCCCTATTTTCCCCTTTCCCCCTTCCCCTCTTCTTGTCATCTATTTCACTGTTAGTCAACACTGTTGCTTAATGAATTGATAAAGGCAGCTCTGGGGGCAGAGCAGGCCAGAGAAGTCCCTGGATTTGGAAAGCTCAACCACCCATCCTTGCAGTGAGCTCAGGTGCATGCATCTCATTGGGTGTAGCTCCTACCTGAACACTTGTTATTCACTTCTGATAGGCACAGCATGCTGAAAACTTTAAGTTGTGTTTAATAATAGCCTAAACTGGGCAAGTAAAATGAGATTTTAGTGTTTCATCATCTAAATATGGCTTTTACCTTCAGGCTAATTTTACACTAATAACAAAACAAAAACCCATTGTAGCCAGGTTTTTTTTTTTAATGTTGCCTGGGCAGTACCCTTAGCACACAAGCAAGCTCAGAGCATTTATTTTCAAATGACCATAAAAATCAGTAATAATAGCTTCCTCAGATGAGCTTGAATTGAAGAATTTGTCTGACTGTGAAGGAAATTTTGGCTTTGAGCCAAGGTTGGAGAAAATCACTTTAAGTTTAGCTAATTTTGTTTGTTTCTTTTGCCTCTTTAAAGTTCTTTTTCAAATTAGCCTTCATATATTCTTTGGACTGTGTAAGATACTTAATTATGCTATCAATAGGCCATGGAATGAATTCTCCAAAATGAGCCAAAATAAATGTTTCTTCTTTACAAGGTGATTATCTCATTATTGTTATACATATGGAAAACTCACTAGCACGCTTGTGTTAACTGTTTAGTTGTTAATATTCATGTACACATATTTGCATGGGAAGAGGCCTTAAGTTTCCTTCATTGAATATGTCAGAGTCAATGGCTGCATCATGTGTTAGCTGTATATATATTTTTAAACGGACAAAGTTATTTACATAGTGATTTTGCTACATTTTTACATTCCTATCAGTAGTGCATGAGAACTCTGGTTATCCCACATGTATGTCAGAATTTAAATTTTAAATTCAGCCTTTTAAATTTCAGCCATTCTAGTAGATGCATTGTAGCCCATGGCTGCTTTAAAGGTTCATTTCCTTACATAATGAACTTGAGTGTCTTTTCACATGCCTGTGTGGATAGTGATTGTTGAGATCTTGAAGAAAACTATAATTCTTTTTCTTACAAAATAAAGATCACTTCCTGATACCGAGTTACCTTTACAGCTTCAGATAATTGGTGGTTCAGTGTTTATACTGATTATTGTTATTATTATAAATATTAGTTACATTATAACTACTATTTTTTGCTTTTGTTATTTCAGTAAGAGAAATAGGCTCTTACACCTCTCTATGTCTTAAAAGAAAAACTCCATTGGCCTGCTTCTTAAAGCTATCTCAGTAATTTTTAAAGAGTTAGGTCTCAGTCTGACCAACATAAAGTTTCCTTTTGTCCTGTATTTCAAGCAAAACTTTTGTTTAATAAAATGGAAGCTGCCTAAGTTTGGCTTTATGCATACATATACATGTACAGTTTTATAAAAATAGTAGTCTGATAAACTTAATGATATAATTTTTCTTGTTTCCATTTCTTGGATTTCATTTTGATAAATATTATTTTATATGATCAGATGCACATAGGTATTGCATGCTTGTGTTCCTCCTAAGAATATTCTCCTTTGGTCTTACTATGTGTGCATGGCTGGAGTCCTGTATAATTTATCATGTCTTGGTGTGTTTTACATTTAGCTTCCACATGTGAGAGCAAACAAGCACTGTTTGTGTCTCTGATCTTGGCTTACCTCACTTAACATGATTTGTTTTTGGACTATCCATTTCCCTGCAAAGGACATAATATTCTTTCTAAGGGCTGTATAAAATTACATTGGGTATAAGTACCAAATTTTTGAATCCACTCAGCTATTGAAGGCATCTGGGCTGTTGAATAATATTTTTCTAATGTGATTGATGTAAAAGAAAAGAGACTTACAAATGTTTTTTATAGACATACACCACATCTTTACTGGAAACAAATGTGATTTTCTTCTTCTCTAGAGATAAGAAAATTTGGAGTGGGAGCTGTATTCATTAGTGAAAGCTGATAACATTATTATTATGCACTAATAAAGATCAAGGAGGAAAATTTCATTTAGCGTACAGTCGAGATACTTCTAAGTCTTCTTAATTAACCTCCTTTTAATGAAAGAATGAAAATATCAGATAGGTGTTGGTGTAATCGTAGCTACTCAGGAGATTGAGATTTGAGGATTGTGATTTGAAGCCAGCCAGGGCAGAAAAGTCTGTGAGATTCCAGTTTATTACCAAAAAGCCAAAAGTGGAGCTGTGGTTCAAATGGAAGAGTACTAGTCTTGAGTACTAAAGCCTAGGAATAGCACCTAGGCCCTTAGTTCAAGCCCCAGATCTGGTACAACAACAACTACAACAACAACAAAGCAGAAAAGTAAACTTCCATTTTGGGTTTCAATACATGGAATTCTTGAATTTGTCCTGGTTGCCATTATTGTAACCAAAGATAAATCTTGCTTAAGATGATAGAGATCCTCCCCAGGGCAAGTAAGTTTTTATTTGTTCTATAAAGTTTTTGTGTAAAGGAGGGAGACTATCAAGAGGTAAGGAAGTTGAATGTTTGAAGATTTGACCACATAGAGAAGATGCTAAAAGCTAGACATCATTGCCCAGAGTTCTTTAACATGTGTCTTCAATAGTATAAAACTTTCTCTTCTAGGCAGTGGAATACATTAGCTCAAAAGATAAAGCAAATTGAAGCATCTAAGTTACTTGGCTGATACTTATTTAAAGGCTATTTTATTTGGTTATGTGTGATTTGGTTATGTGCTATTGATTTTAGCAGTTTGTTTCTCTATCTTTAGTAAGAGGACTGTGGGATTTCTTTCTACACTATACTTGGAAAGCCACAGTAATTTTCTATGGGAAAGTTCTGCATCCCCAGCTGCTGGCTTAGGCTCTTCATTGATTTGCTAAACTGAAATGAATGTGAGTAGAAGTGACTGTATGTGAAGAAAATCTGAGTAGAACCTTCAAGATCTAATATATAATTTACTATTAATGTTTTCCCCAAGTTTAGAATTAGAGTAATTACTGCTCTATGAATTTGCTTCTGATTTTTTATTTAGAAATGCAACAACTGCAATTTTATTTATACAGCTAAAATACTGAGAAACCAGAATTGATATCATTTAAAAATACACTTTTAATCTGAGTGCTGGTGGCTCATGCCTGTAATCCTAGCTATTCAAGAGGCTGAGAACCGAGGATCCTAACTCAAATCCAGCCTAGGCATTAAAGTCTATGTGATTTTTACTGCCAATTAACCAGCAAAAATGTGGAAATGGAACTGTGGCTCAAGGGGTGGAGCACTAACCTTGATTATAAAAAGCTCAAGGACTATGCCCAAGCTCTTAGTTCAACCCCTCCCCTCCTCCACACTATGGAAATTAACAGAAAGTATTGTTGGCATTTTTTAAGGCAAATTTTAGGTGTTCTAATGAAGAAACTTCCAAAATGTAATGGCTTAGAGAAGGAAGAAGTTTTGACTATTTATTTGGCCTAACTTGGTAGAGGTGCCCTGCCTTCAGCAATTATTAAAGCTTTTGAAATTAATTGTTTGTTTGTTAAACCAATTAAATCACTGTCCACTTCTGTGTGATCAAAGTGTCACAGTGATTTTTCCATCTTTCTAGTTCACTTGGAAATGGAGAAGATCTGTTGTCAGACATCTTTCTCTTGAATAAACATGTCAGAAGTTGCGTAGGAATTATTTCCACTCATATTCCCATTACAAAGGAAGCTGAAAGTGCAGTCTCTAGCAGGTTGCCTGGGATTTCAGTGACAGCTGAAGGAGGAAAGCCCAAGACCATGAGGCAGAGGGAGGAAGTCAAGGAAGGGAGCAATAGCAGTCCTCACTTCACTTTCCAAGATGTAACCCATCCCACCTCCACCAAGATGCCCTCTCAGAATTCATGAGTTTCAGAGATGCTAGGAGACATTCCACTCAGGCTCTCTGAGAAAGTGGTTTGTGCAATAAATTAGGTCATTGAAACCTGTTAAAATTGTTTTAAGAGGAGGAAAGGGGTAATGGAAGTGAGAAAAGAGAGGATGAGTTTGATCAGAATAGACTGCATGCATGTATAGAAATGTCACAATGAAATACTCCTTGTACAGTTAGTCTTCACTAATAACTGCTGGCTCTTGTGAATGGATTAAAGATTAAATACATGAGTTAAAAGTTAAACAAATGAGTTTTTATCTTCCCTTATTAACTAAATTGTCTTCCTCCAAAATTTTTATCTTTGAAGAGCTGATCCCCAGTTGGACTTCACTGGCCAATAAATAGTTCAGGAAGTAACTGAAGGTTAAATGAGTGTGAAGGGTAGAGCCCTAATTCCTTAGTGTGGGGCCTCATAAGAATCTCTCTCTCTGTCTCTCTCTTCCTCTCCCTCTCCCTCTGTCTCTGTCTCTGTCTCTGTCTGTCTCTCTCCCTCTCTGTCTCTGTCTGTCTGTCTGCCTGTCTGTCTGTCTCTCTCTGTTTCCTTCTTTCTATGTAAGGACCCAATAAGAAGTTAGGAAGGTCTTCACCCGCACTTAACCTTGTGGTCACTTTGATGGTTGACGTTAGCAAATGCATCTCTGTTGTTTGAACCATTTCTTTTTTGCCTCCTGGTCTTTAAGGTCCGATGATTTCTAGGTTCTGCTTTAAAGCCATGGCAAAATGGCAACAATGAAAAGAATTAACTGAATCCCTGAAGATGATTTAGAGTAGACTGGATTTGATCTTTACACGGCAGCAAAGCAGACAGGGAAACAGCCTCGTACAGAAGGATCCAAGTGTGTGGTGCTGTCTCACTCTGTAGCAATCCACCCCTTCAAGATCTAACTTACTTTGTGAAACCGGCATTAATTCCGGTGCATCCAATGATCTGATCACTTCCTATTAGGGCCCTCCTCCCCCAAGTCAGCACACTAGGGATCAAACTTCTAATATATGAAATTTATGTGAAATACTCAAACCATATCTGAACCAAAGCAAGTCCAGAGAGGCTCTTGGCTTTTTCAGGGCTCACCTAATTTGAAATAGAGCTTATATTGGAAATTCTGACTTGGAATTCCAAGACCAGGACTTCTAGTATTTACATTCGATCACTTATTTAACCTTTATGCATATTTACTCAATCAAATACTTTGACTAGTTTGGAAATTAGTGCAACACTCTATGATTTCCTGGTGATAGACACACACCTCATAATTTGATAGTATCATCAGAACAGTCTTTTATGTGATTTGCTTATAAAAGGAAAATAGTATGGATATGATATATATGTATATATATGTTCTAAGGTAATCATTTCAAAGAATTTAGAGGTATTTGAGTATTTTTCATATTTAAATAGTTGAGAAATTACCTCACTCATAAAAACATAGTTAAAAAGCTAGCAATGTAGTTATAATAAATATTATAGTGTGATCACTGGGACTTTGTGTATCTGGGTCTTTTCAAGGAACCTAAGTCATATACCTTGAAGAGGGTTGCAGAGTGGACCCCCTGGTACAGATGATGTGATCATCCAAAGAACTCTGAATCATTGAACGTGTATATACTTTGTATGAATACAAAGCATGGAAGCAAAGAATCTATACTTTTTATTATGTTACTACTATATTTACATGATTGACTCTTGAGCCTAGCTGAGTCCATTCATTTAGAAGCCACTTTTCACATTTCACATATATTGATTTCTAAGATTTCTTAATAGCCCAGCTTTGCTTGGACTCATGATGTGGTTCAGGCTGGCCTCAAACTTGCCATTTTCCTGCCACAACTGCTACAAATGACCGGAGATAAGGAATTTTGTTTCTCCCCTTTTAAATACAGAACAGTATTGAAAACAAACCTCTTCTTATTGAATTTTTTTTTTAAATTGGGGCCTGGGCTCTGTCCCTGAGTTCTTTTGCTCAAAGCTAGTACTCTACCACTTTGAGCCACAGTGCCATTTCCAGTTTTCTTTTGATTGATTGGAAACAAGAGTCTCACGGCTGGGGCTGGCTTTGAACTGAGATCCTCAGATCTTAGCCTCTTGAGTAGCTAGGATTACAGATGTAAGCCAACAGCACTTGGCACTATTGGATTTTTTGAAAGCTAACTTTAATCATTTCCCTGCTATAGTTAGTTCCATACATTCATTTATTCCCCTATATCTTTTTATTTTTGATAGTACAGAGTACACAGTTTCATGACCACATTTTCATGCATGTGTATAATGTGCTCTGATCATATTTTCTCTGTGGATTATCTTTTTCATTCCTCATCATTTCCCCCTTCTAAAGCCAAGTTCTATTTTACTTTCACATATTTCCTTTATGCCCAAGACCATCGATGAGAGAAAACGTGTTCTCTGTTTTTATGAGAATGAATTATTTCATATAACACAGTGGTCTCCAATTCCATCCACTTCCCTGCAAATGACATCATTTCATATATACCCCATTATGTATATGTGCCACATTTTCTTCATCCTGCATCTATCTGTAGGCATGTAGGCTGATTCCATAGGCTGGCTATTGCAAATAGTGCTGCAATAGTCATAAGGATGTTAAGTATCTCTATTGGCAGCTCACTTATTGTCTTATGTGGTATACTTGGATCATATGGAAGACCTATTTTAATAACTTAATTAATTATTAATAAATTCTTATGTTTGTTTTTTTTTTTGCCTAGTCCAGAGGCTTGAACTCACGGACTGGGTACTGTTCCTAAGCTATTTTGCTCAAGGCTAGTTCTCTACCACTTGAGTCACGGCTCCACTTATGGCTTGTTGGTGGCTAATTGGAGGTGCCTTGGCTGGCTTCAAACCGTGATCCACAAACTTTAACCTCTGTTTTTTTTCTTGTGGGCTGGGGGGCTTGAACTCTGGACCTAGGTACTGTCTTTGGCTGAAAAGCTAGCACTCTACCACTTGTGCCACAGCGCCACTTCCAGTTTTCGGGTGTCTTTTTGGAGATAAAAGTCTCGTGGAATTTTCCTTTCTGGGCTGGCTTTCAATCGCAATCCTCAGATCTCAGCCTCCTGAGTAGCTAGGATTACAGGTGTGAGTCACCAGCACCTGGCCAAATCTCAACCTCTTGAGGAGCTAGGATTATAGGTGTGAGCCACTGGTGTCTGGCTCTATTTTTTCTTTCTTTTTTTCATTAATGTTTTGTGTGTGTGTGTGTGTGTGTGTGTGTGTGTGTGTGTGTGTGTGTGTGTGAAAATACTGTACAGAGGGATTACAACTACATGAGCAAGGTAATGAGTACATTTCTTATCGATCACTGTTGCCTCCTCTGTTTCCCCTTACCATCCTTGCCCTCCCATCCCCCCCAACCCCAACTTCCGACTAATATCCACAGTGCTCTTACTAATTTACACTGCGGCCATCTTTCCCCTGCCCCTCCCCTTTATATCCTCATTAACTTTTGTTGATCCCCTCCCCCCTTTCTTGGAGTGAGTTGGAATCTCGATGTAGTTTTGATTTGATTCCCTGAGACTAAATGTGTTAAACATTTTCCCTATATTTCTTGGCCATTTGTACTGCTTCGATTGTTCAGATCATTTGCCTATGTAGTGATTGAAATTTGTTTTTTTTTAAGCATTCAATTTCATTTTCAGTTCTTTAGATAATGTAGATGAATAACTAGCAAAGCTGTTATTGTATTTCTTCCATTCTGTAGGCTTTCTCTTCACTTCTTTGATTTTTTTTTGTGGTGGGGAAGCCTTTTAGTATATGCAATCCCATTTGTCCATTCCTCTTATTTCCTGAGCTATCAAGTCTTATTCAGGTAGACCTTGGCTTTACCTATATCTTGAAATATTTCCTTATTTTTTCATTTGGAAATTTTTAAGCTCTTACAATTAGTACCTTAATCTAGAATATATAGAAACTTGCTTTCTGTCTTCTACATGAAGATATATAGTTTTCCAAGCACCATTTTTTAAATGCTATTTTTTTCTCTGATAATGTCTTCAACAACTTTGTCAAGGATCAAGAGCTGTGTGGGCTTACTTCTGGATCTTCTTATTCTATTTCAGTCTGTTAGACTAAGGGAAATTTTTTTTTCTTAGTGTTCTATACTTTCTTCACTGCTTTATAGTGTTCAGTATAAAGATCTTTAAGATTTTCTGGTTAATCTTTTGCTTGTTTAATTTCTTTGATGGTAATGTGAATGAGATTCTTTTCCTGATTTCCATTTCAATGATCATTGCAAGAGAAATAACTGGTATAATGATCAGGTATTGATATTGTATCCTGCTGCTTTATTAACAGTAATCATCAGGTCCCATGATTTCCCTTATTTGCAATATCTAGTATATGTATGAGTCAAGCAGAAAAGGTCAGATAAGGTGATGTTAGGAAAATGAACCCTAAGATATGTATTTTAAATGTTTTTTTCTTTCATGCATTTGTATCTAACACAATTATAAGATTATTTCTTTGTTGCTTTGTATGTTCCCCACAGTATAACCCCTGCTTTCCCTGTATTTGATGTCGGTATAATTTGTGGAGGGGAAGGGGAAAAACAAGTCGTTTAAATAAGGATACAGGTGGACCTTTTGCAACAATGAGAAGTACAAGTTGTCATGTCGAAAATGAACTTTACAACTTGGGGGGGGGAGGATTGGGTGGGGGGGTGGGAGGATGGGAAGGGATGGGAAGGGTAAATAAAGGAGGAGGCTACAATGCTTGATAAGAAATGTACTCACTATCTTGCCCATGTAATTGTAACCCCTCTGTACAGTATTTTCACAATAAAAAAATAAAAATAAAAATAAAAAAACAAAAAAAAAAACAGTGCTCATCAGATCTAAGAGTCCTATGGAGGAGTCATTGGCATCTTTTAAACACTTTCTGGATCTTTTAAAGAGACCTTAGGATTTCTAGAATATTTTAATAATGCAGCCCTGCTAATATTCTCCTATTGATCTCACATCTTACTTGCCAACTCTTTAGTTCAATATAGATTATTTGCAATTTTTAAAGTAATCTTATATCAAACTGTGATTTTATCCAAGTATTAGTTAACATAATCATTTTTTCTGTTTTACATTACACAGAAGTTAAAAAATATTATTACATCATTTATATGAAGACATCAAATGAATAACACCATTTGTGCAAAGAGTGTATTAATTATTTTCCCATTTAGGGTAACATTTCCAGCCAAGCATCACCAACTGAAACAGAATTGTAACTCCTAATTTCCCTTGTCATTCTTTTTTCTGTTGGGACATCAATTAGGAAACTGATTGGCTGAAGAAAGTTTGTTTCAAGCCCTTTCAGCCAATTGATTTCTTGGTTAAATATCTCCCAAGACTCATTCTGTACCTTCCCTTTGGGTTAAATGAATTTATTGGCTAGCTCTCATTTCTGAGACAATGAAATAAAAAGAAGAAAGACCAAAATGTATAATAAAGTGAATTATCTATTCCCCACAACCCTAAGCTTTACATTTTTCTACTTCATCTAATGGACATAAATATGTGGAATCTATTTCTTTGGAGCATAGCGTAGTTGTTAAGAATAAGGAGTCCAACCATTAAACTCTGCGATCCTGCATTAATAAAGACCTCTGATGATTAGTTACCTTACTTGGGAGACTTCAGCGGTACTCACAATACCTAATGGGGTCTTTAGAAGACTCCTTCTTAATCTTACTCCTGCTCAATCTTCCTTAATAAAATATTAATTGGTTACTATACTTAGTGTTAATACCAACATATTCAAGTAAATTGCTTAATATATTAATGCTTAATCTATTTCTTTGTAGAAACCAATCCTAAATTAATTTCACAAACAGATTTTTTTCCTATGAGTATTTGTTGAGGGCAAAGTAAACACTGACAAAGCCCTTCCTCTCCAAGGGCTCATGTAGAAAAAGACCAATAAACAAATTTCAAAAGGCTAAAGATAATGAAATAAATAATGAAAAATAAAAATTTTGCTATGTAATGATGATTGCAAATAAGTTTTTTTAGTACTGAATTTGTGCATTGGAGAATTTTTATGTTGCTTATATGCCACAGGAGTTTACAAAGTCAAACATGTCAAACTTTCATCAAGATTCATCGAAGTCATAAACTAACACGTTGAATTGAAATCCCTTTGTACAGATAAATTTTAAAAAGAATTACTACATTGCTAATCTATGATAGAAGCTTGCAAAGCCCAGGTTGTCAAACATACCATGCAAATGTGAGCTTGACTTCAATTTTGAATGGAATAATCCAACGAGCCAGGATTGGCTGGTCAGCTCATCTTAAATGTTCTATTTGAGGAAGCTCTTCTATTGTTTTTGGACACAAGACAGAAAACCACTGTGATGTATTAAATTGCATTGCCTTACATGGTTTGGGGAAGTGAGGCCAAGAAACATCCACCGGATATTCTACTAAATGCTGTTTATGTGAGCCAACAGAAAGAATTAGTTTGCACATCCATATCAAATGCCCACACTCCCAACTCCTCAATTCTTTATATAGCTGTCATGAAACAAAGATATGCCTAATTGGCTTTGCCAGCAGTAATGGATAAGCTCTCTCTCTCGTTGTCTTTCTCTCTCCATCTTTACTGGCTGCAAATCTCATTCCTGATTTGATACCGAACAATTAGCTTCCTTCCCAAATGCATCCATGTTAAAATGATTACATGTACAGATGCAACTGTACACATGGTCTCCAATAAAGCAATGACATACTGAAAATCTCGGGTGTTATGGAAACTTGTAATTTGGGGACCGTGACTGGCATTTCCTTTGGGGGTGTGTATGGCTTGCATGGCTTAGGGTAGAATGGTGCTGCCTCCTTGGTATTACATTATGCATCGTCAGAAACCCTCCCACTGAGTTATTCTTGGGGCTTATGTGTTTCATGCTATCTAATGTCTTCTGTGAAATAGACTAGCAGTTTTCAGCACTGTTTTACTAGTTAGATTCAGGCATAGTAGTATGTGACATAAAATAATTATACGTATCATTGTAATATGTTTCCAACATTTTTAAACAGCCCCATTTAAATTTTCCTTTATTTCTTCTGTTCTCCACAGCTTTGCTTATAGAACTCAGATTTTAATTACAAGATAACCAGTGAGACCCAAACTTTCTTAAATGCAAAAGGAGCCATTTATTGTCTCATGCAATATACAGTAAACAAGACTGGCTTCAGGTGAAGCTTGAGTTATATGTCCAGTAAGGGCATATGCAGGTGGTATCCTAAGTGGTGTCAAAATAGCAACACAACTTCATGCCTTATAGTTTCAGGTCCAAATCAACAGAACAACACTCTTTTCCCTAGAATCCCAGGCAGCCAAAGTTCATGTCTTTGCAATTCTCTAAACCAAACCCTATCGCCTGGTGAATGGTTGGCATTGCTGCATTTTCCACTCGTGAGTGGAGGTAGTGTTCCTCTTGGATTAGATGTGAAAGGGAAGCCAATAACCCAATACAGTTCTACAGTTAATGTCCTACTATGGGGAGGTGCATGAAGGTCTGGATAGCAGGCAGACATAAGCATGTACCCTATCACAGGGACACTTTGTGTTCCTCCTGCCAGCGGCAGTTTAGTTTAGGGTTAGACTAAAGGATAATTAAATGAGGGGACCATTTAGAAACATTCATGCTTCCAATGCATGTAACCAATTGTCCCAGAATCTCCCTAAATGACCACTGCCATGCTCTGTAGGATATGATTTTGGAGCAAGTAGTTTCTCAATCCAGAAGCCTGCCTACAAAGCATACTATGTTGAACATTAGTGTTCCTTTCTTGTCTCTTCTGTTATCTCTGCTATATGCCTTCTCTTCCACTTGACTCTCTGAGAGGGGTGCTCCTTCTCACCCCCTCCTTTTCACATTGGAATTTGGATAACTGATCTTACTTCTGTTAGCCTAGGGAGGATCACATATTCCTCTTTCCAGGAAATAGGCTTGCACAATTTTATCTTTAATTATGGAAAGAGTTGGCAAACCGGTTTTTGCATCACCAACAACTTCCATCAGTGGAAGTATTTGGTGTAGAATACAACGTTCTCTTTCTAAAGCCAATAAGAATCTTCCACCCAACATATTGGCAAAGGTTAAGTGTAAAGTCAACTCTAGTGGCAAAGAAGAAAGTCTCAGTTGAGTGACATAGAATACGGATCACATTTAAGAGGCTCCTGGAGGTTTAATTCCTGAGTTATTCCTCTGTATTTCTCATCTCTTTACCTATATTTTCCTATCTTTCTATCTTTCTTAGGTGATTACTGCAGTAATCTAGCTTATCTACTAAACAAACAAAAATCAACTTTGGTCTTTTTTCCTGTATATATTTAATTCTTAAGTCGTTATTATAAAGATGATGTATGGAGGAGTTACAGTTATATAAAACTTGTTTCCCCTCAGAGAACAATGAACTAATCAGCCTTCTAGAATCTTTTGGAACAGCATCCCACAAATTCTGATGTGTATGCAAATCACCTGGAAATTTTTAAGTTCTGCTTGTGAACAAATGCAGCAGCGGTACACATGAGCCACTATGCTTAAAATGAACTAAACAACTCGTGGGTGGGGACAGAAAGGAAAAGCTGGGAGAGAGTGAGGAAGGGGTGACATTATCCAAAAAGAAGTGTACTCTTTACCTAACATATAATTGTAACCCCTCTGTATCTCACCTTTATAATAACAATAGAAAAATTGTTTGTAGCTTGTTAAGATTCTGTTTGTAGAGCTACGACTCTATAAACTTTTCTTTTGCACAGAAAGGTAACGCATAGTACCTGAGCAGGTAAGGCGGAAGCTACTGGTCCCCTGTGTCCGGTCTCCAGACACTTCCAGTAACACATCTCTAGTATTGTGAGATGCAATACAGGAGCATGTGGTTCATTGAATTGAATTTCAATTCAGTTGTCATTTTCATTAACCACATTTCCAGTGCTCAATAGCCACATTGGTCAAGTGGCTTCAAAATTAAGCAGCCCAGAATGGAATATTTTCAAAATGTCAGAAACATCTATTGGACAACTCTCCTCTGAAACATGGAGAGTGCACTTAATATAATTTTTCCAAGTCTTTCCATTTCATAACAAGTGAGGCAATGCCATTCTTTCTGATGGAAGTATAGAATTCCATTGTGTATATATACCACATTTTCTTGATCCATTCATCTACTGAGGGGCATCTGGGTTGATTCCATATCTTAGCTATGGTAAATAATGCTGCAATAAACATAAATAGTTGTGCTGATAGCTTTAGTATGGTCTTGTTTGCGATCATTCAGGTAAATGCCCAAAAGTGGGATTGCTGAGTCATAGGGGAGCTCTATGTGGAGTCTTTTGAGGAACCTCCATACTACTTTCCAAAGTGGTTGAACAAGTTTACACTCCCACCAACAATGCAGTAGGATTCCCTTCTGGCCACATCCCCTCCAGCATCTGTTGTTATTAGAGTTCTTGATTATAGCCATTCTAACTGGGGTGAGGTGGTATCTCAATGTTTTGATTTACATTTCTTTTATGGCTAGAGAGGTTGAGCATTTATTCATGTGTCTATTGGCCATTCTTATTTCCTCTCCAGTGAAGTTTCTCTTTAAGTCTTTAGCCCACTTATTTATTGGGCAGTTGTTTCTGTGAGGATTTGTTGTTGGGGGATTTAGTTTTTTGAGTTCCATGTATATTTTAGATATGAGACCCTTGTCCATTGCATGGCTAGTGAAGATCTCCCAATCTGTGGCATTCTATTGATCTTGCTAGCTATGTCCTTTGCCATGCAGAAGCTCTGCAGTTTCATGCAATCCCATTTGTCCAACCTTTCTTTGATTTGTTGTGTTTCTGGGTCTCTATTAAGAAAATTTTGGCCTGTGCCATGGAGACCTAGAGTTTCTCCTAGTTCATCCTATAATGTTTTCAGGGTGTCTGTTTTGAGTCCAAGGTTTTTGATACATTTGGAGTTGATTCTGGTGCAGGGTGATATGTAAGGAGCTAACTTTAGTTTCCTACAGGTGATTAACCAATTTTGCCAGCACCATTTACTGAAGAGGCTGTCTTTCTTCCATTCTATTTTTTAGCTCCTTTATCGAAGATTAGGTGGCTATAGGTCTGTGGGTTTATTTCTGGGTTTTCAAATCTATTCCATTGGTCCTGAGGTCTCTTCTTGTGCTAGTACCAAGCAGTTTTCATTACTATGACTTTGTAGTAGAGTTTTAATTTTGATATTGATATTCCTCCAGCACTGTTCTTTTTTTAATGCCTCCATCAGAAAGAATGACATTGCCCCATTTGTTAGGAAATGGAAAGACCTGGAAAAACTTGTATTAAGTGAAGTAAGTCAGGCCCAAAGAAATATAGGTCCCATGGTTTCCCTTATTTGCAATAACTAGTATATGTCTGAGACAAGCAGAAACTGTCAGACAAGTTGCTGTTAGGCAAAATGAACCCCAAGTTAAGGATCCTTCAGCACTGGTCTTTCTGTTAAGGATCGTTTTTGCTATTCAGGGTCTTTTATTGTTCCATATGAATTTTATAGGTCTCATGGTTTCCCTTATTTGCAATAACTAGTATATGTCTGGGACAAGCAGAAAAGGTCAGATAAGATGATGTTAAGCGAAATGAACCCCAAGATAAGGACACAAGTGGTTTTGTCTTTCTTGCTATTGTTTCTAATATATTTATAAGGTATCATGAGATTTTTTTTTGTTGCTTTGTATGCCCCTCCCCCATGGTATAACTCCTCTTTTCACTGTATTTGATGTGGATATAATTTGGGGAGGGGAAGGGAAAAAACAAAAGTGTTTAAATAGGGATACTTGTTGACCCATTGCAACAATGAGATGTACAAGATACTAGACAGGGGGAGGAGGGCGGGCGGGAGGTGGAGTGCAGTTGTGGAGGTGGGAGGGAAGGGATGGAAGGGGAAAACAAAGGAGGAGGCAACAATGCTTGATAGGAAATGTACTCATTACCTTGCTCAGGTAACTGTAACCCCTCTGTACAGTATTTTCACAGTAAAAAAACTTATTTAAAAATAATATCAGTCACAACAAATAAGCAATATGTAGTTCCTTTGGAGATGTCATATCTTCATGATGGCTTTATATGGTTTTAACTTTATGCACAATTAGCTCTTATTTTATTAGAGCCTATTAATTTCAATGTCTTGGGGGCAAAGTATACAAATGTCCCAAGTGACGCCTACCTGCTTCCAATTTAGCTCTGGAGAGCTTTACCCAGTGTGTAAATGTCACTCTCTTACGCATAGGGCTTGGGAATGCTTCCTGAGCAGAGGCGACGTGGTGTAATCCAGTCCACTTTATCTGCTGGACTTGCTTCAGGGTGGACACCTTTGTGGTGCTAAGTACGTGGCACACTTCTCGGCACTTCTCTGTGACTGAGGCCTGGTTTAGATGTTGACGTCACATGATCTCAGGTGCCATTCCTTCGGAGTCACATGAGCATTTAGTATTTCTGTCTTCTGAGAATTGGCCCGACAAGCATACATTTGGCCTTAGCATGTGGTTATGTGAGATCACTGCCCTAGATAGGGACATGGGGTTGATTCTCTCAGGTTTCTACTAGGAAAAGTGAATTGCGTATTGGCTGCAAGTGAATGTTAATATCTCAGGGAGGTTGAGCCTCACCCGAGGTAAATGCATAGCCCAAGAAGCCACTCAGACATTAACCAGGGCTGTGGTTTGCCTGAGAGGTTTTCTAGGTGTGCGCTGAATAGTCTCAACAGTGGAAAATGGTTATTTGATGGGTCCAATAGATAACACCCTTCTTTTCTTAGAACCAGTGGCCTCCTGTAATCAAGTCTGATGGCGATAAACAAATCATCTTATGATCCTTTTTTTTTTAAAGGTGACAAACACTAGGCCCTATAGGTTGTAGAAGTCAGCTTCTGACTTGGCTTTCAGTGATGCATACCTCCTGGCCTTCAAACCCATGTGTTATATCGCCTTCCCTCCAGGTTTGGTGAGACTTAGTAATGTGTTTCTATTTGGGACGTGAGGACTGAGAGTTTACTTCTAGAATTATGTTACCTGGGAACACAAGTTCCATTTTTCTTTTTTTTTTTTGTATGGTTTTTTTAAATTGAAAAATGCTGTACAGAGGGGTCAGTGTTACATGAGCATGATATTGAGTACATATCCTATTGAGCATTGTTGCCTCCTCCTTTGTTTTCAAGTCCATTTTTCTAACAGAACTCTCTACTGATGGTTTCCTTACTGGCTTGGATGACACAAGATGCCATGTAGAGTAACTTCCTCCAATTTGACCTTAAGCCAGCTATGCTTAGAAGAGAATATTTTTTTCCAGTTGAGCCTTAGGATGAAACATCAGCCATGGCTGACACCTCAGTCGCAATCTTACAAGATCTCTTGAAGCATAGAACCAGCTAAGCCAATGTGAAGATTCCTGATTTCACAAACCTGAGAGCTAGTAGTATGTGTTGTTTTAAGTTATGAAGTTATAGGTTACTCCTTCTTAAGCAGTTGATGACTAATACAGGGGTGTATGTGGTGAGAAGATTTATTAGTAATCTGTGTAGACATATATACTTAGACATATACTTAGGCCTAAATAATGCTGATCAATGATACATCTCATCCTTAACAGCCTTGCAGCCTGTAGGAGCAGAGAAGAGAATATGCTATTGTTAAGTGGGTAGACTTCAACTAAACTGAGGAAGGAAAAGAATCAAGCTATGTTTGCTTAGCTCCTTGAACCAAATTGACCTGCTGATGAAGACAGTTTCTCTTCCACTGGGGGCAAGTAAAGAGTGGAGAAGGGCTAGCGTCTTTACTTCAAAGGGATCTCTCCAACTACGGGGGTGAAAGTGGCCGAGCAACCTTGAGTCCTGTGGGTAGTCAGGGACCAGTTAAGTGACTCCATTTGTGCAGGGAGGAGTGAGACTGGAAATGCTGGATGCAGGATTGGGTAGAGAGGCAGAGATGGAGCTGTGAGGCAGGCCTGAGGACAATCTCAGCTGAGTGTACAAGAGACACAGGCACTCAAATGACCCATTGGAGTTTACCCACTGGTCTAACATGATTCGGTAGACCTTTCTACTACTAGCTGATGGTGCAGCCCACCAACACTCCTAGCATCTGGGGTAACAAACCTTTTCACTGATGGGACAGTTTAGAATACAAGATCACCATATGCATTGAGTCACTACATTATAAATATTCCCCAAATCCCATCTCTTCACGTTCAATCTCATTAAAAAAAATTGACTTCAAGTAGGGGAGGTAGTTCCTGAAGCTCAGGTTTATTGTTTCCTTGAATATCTCGCTAATCCCATCAACCACACACTCTTGCTTAGATGTCTAATCTGGTGTCTGTGGAACAGGGAGCCATTCTCATTGGAATGTCCCACAATATAGACAGATATAACACAAAGACAGATGTGCTAGGAAGGAGGGAATATCTGTCTGTAAGACTGGAAAAGTGGGCTGGTGCATGTTTGCACAGGCAGCTATCCATTGTAGTAAGGGACTGGAATTCTTTGGTTAATGTGATTAACATTATTGTCTAGGACACCCCAGTGAGCTAGGCCAGTCTTTTAATCCAGCAATATTTGGCAATACAGATTGCAGGTTGAAGAAGGAATAGACTGGAGGCACAGACACAAATGAAGAGAGCAAGAAGCCACTGAAGACATATTAGATCCATATTAGGGTTGAATCAGGGTGAAGAGAAAGCATAGGGAACCTGCAAAGAGAATTGTGGAGATTAGATTGACATGGGTTAGGTGAGATATGTAAGATAGAAACAAGGTAGAATGAAATGGTTACCACTTGAGCTCGTGTGCCGTGAAGGAGGGAAGTGAAGAGCTTTTCTACTGCAAAAATACAAAAAGCCCCAAGCATGATAAATATTCTATTTTTCATCATAAAATAATGTGTTTATTTTCTCTTATTTCGTACTAACAGTCTTACAGACATTGAAAATTTGGATGAGCATTAGAACAACATTCTAGAACATTAGCTTGCAGTTGACAATGATAGGAACAATCCTATAATAATAACCATTTACTGGGATTCTTCCTTCCATCCTCCACCCCCAGCCCCCGGGGGGAAATTCCCTCAAATCATTTTACTAATCCTTCTCGTAACTTAATAGAACTGCAAATCATTAGTATGAGTGTCTACAGAAGGGAAAAGAAAACCGGTGACAAATGGGCATCACAACTGTGTGACTGCAAAGGTCCTGCTTTATTCTTAGAACCAATTAAAAACTTCTCCCAAATGTGGAGACTTCCTTGCATCTGTGCCCTAGGCACATCCCATCTCTAGGAAGTACATACTATATACTTCCTAGAACTGTCCATCAGAGGGTTAAGGATGAAGTACCTGATCAGACAGACAGTTTATGCAAGTGATTGATGCTGTGGAATGTCATCAACATGTGTTGATGACAGAAGAATTCACATTGTCACGATTTCTTGCCTAGAAACAAAACTTGCATTTACTTTCTGCTTAGTTTTCAGGACCTAATTAAACATAGGACCAAATGTTATAGTTTGCTTATTTATTTATTCTAGAGTTATCTGTCACTTCAGTGAGATGGTTGGGAATGGGACCATCAACTTCATTTTTCTCTTTTCACAAGAGTCCAATTATTCACTGTTAACTTTGATTTAAATACTACCAAGAGGATCTGATACACTCTCTTTATTTTTGAGTGCAATATCTTCTATTTGAATAATACTTTGCCTTTTTACCAGTGGAATGCTATTTTTCAATAATGTAAGACTCTGTGATGCAAAGGGCTCATCCAGTTGCTAAGAGACACGACCAAGTTTCAAACATAGCATGAGCCATTCCAAGTTTGCTCCTTTAGATTTCCTTTGTTGCATTTAGGTAGGCCAAATAGTAATCAAAAGCACATGGCACCAATAATTGCCTCTTGTGTTTGTTTTTCTATCAACGTATAAAAAATTACTTTAATTCCATTATGGTTAAGAATACAGTTTGAATGACGTGAATGGAAGTTTTTTCTTGACCTAGAAAAACAGAACAAAACAGAGAACAGGAGACAGATTCATCTTGGAGAGTGACACGGGACAGATGACATCCAGTTGACCCAAGGATTTGCATAGAGTTTTCATTGTTTTTGTGAAATGCTGTGGACTGCTATGCTATTGAGTTGACCAACAGCGTTAGGATTTGGACTTTGAAATAAAGACAAACAGATAAGTCTTGGTGATATACAAAGGCTGGCCTCTTTTGCCTTGGATTTGCAGACAGGGATTTCTGTGTCGTTCAGTGATTAAGGGTGCCAAATGTAGCCAGGAACTGTTGCAGTAATCATAGATGTTGTTTTTCCAATTGGGCCAATCTGCCAGACTGGCAGACAGAAAACTAACAGAAATATTAAATATAGACAGCTTCTATAGTTGAATCTTGTTTTTCCCTCTCTACTGAAAGCCAGTATAAAATAGTAGCCTGTATGTAGGTCATTAAACACACATACAGATACACATAGCACGTTGTGTATTCACACTGTTAAATTAAGCCTTTGTGGACTTAGAAACTGGGTGCCAAAACAGTTGTTCCAGCTGTATGAGGTGATTGAAGCAGTCTTTCATTTATGATATTTTACCCAGATACTGTCTGCTGGCTCCCTGTCACCCCGTGAAGGAGGGACCCTGTTCTCTGTTGATCCGCACACCTCAGGGATTCATTTTAGGGGAAACACTGATTTTTAGTTTCCAAATTCACACTCCTGAAGTCTCATAAATTTAATGGATTTGTGCTTGGAAAAGTTGATAGACTAGTTGGTTTTATTTCCAGGATTTGTTTCCACGCATGGCCAACAAAGATACATAATTATGTGCAATTCTTCTCTTGGCCACAAATGCATCAGAAGTGAACTTTGCTTCTGTGACCACAATTTATGGAGAGCAATACCCTCCCCTCCGATTCACAGAAATGATGTTGCAATTACATCGCAGCATGCAGATGTGGCTTACCCAGATACCTCTGGGATACAAAAGAGCCCTGTGTAGCCTGCGTGGCACCGTGGTATCCCTTCTCTATGAATATCCTTCTATTTTCTCAGTTTCAACTGAAATGTATTTCTACCTCTTTTGCTCAGGCAAAGAGAAGTTTAATATGATTCAAAGGGAACTTTTGTTTGGCAGAATTGATTCACGCTCACTTCAAAAATAACTTTCAAATCATCTTATGTAGTCAGTTGGAAACACAAGCAGGTTGGCCCCATCAGAGTTGATTTTAGGATGGTTACCTTCACCTCCTCTTCCCTTTCCATCCGTGAAACTGACAAACGACATGATGGTACGGTGGGAAATCGGTGCTTTGTGAAAAGTAGGAACTTTTAATATTGAATGTGCCATTGACTCTCTACATGCTTCTGTTTGTGTTAGGAAGATTTTTTCCCTCTTCTTGAGGAGGTTACATGATCCTTTTGACCAAAGCAGTAAGTGGAGCTATGAAATAAACTTTATCCTTTTCCATTTAAAACTCTTCTGGATGAGCTTGGAGCTGTGGATCTGAACTGAAAAAAAAAGATTCATGAAAAGGACACTTTTCATGTCTGTGAGGCAGAGAGCAAGAATGAGAAAGGATGATAAAAAGAAAAGAACTAGGAAGGAGAAAATTTTTTCATTCCTTAAACAATATGTATCCCAGGACAAAGACATAAATAATTATTTCTGAATAATTATACATTAGAAATCTGGACATATGTTTGTTGTCTAATCCCTTAACCTAGATTTTTAAAATTATTATTACATGACAACTTTTTTTTCCCCTGGCTCTGGGCTTGAACTCAGGGCCTGGGTGTTGTCCTCTTTGTACTCAAGGGTAGCACTCTACCACTTGAGCCACAGAGACACGTCTGGCCTTTTCTGAGTAGTTTAATGGAGCTAAGAGTCCTACAGACTTTCCTGCCCGGGCTGGCTTTGAACCGTGATCCTCCGATCTCAGCCTCCTGAGTAGCTAGGATTACAGACAGACGTGAATCACTGACACGTGGCATCAACATACTTCTTACACCCCCGTGTGCACCTGTGGCCTAGTCCGCCAGCTTGTGAGGTGGCAGCAGTGGTAACCTATTCTTCTATGTGGAAACTTCCTTGGCACAGCCGATGTGTCCCATCTTTTATGTACATACTTGGTTAGAGTGCTCAGGACCTTTGGAACCTTCTAGCAACCCTTTGTATTTGTCCTCTAGCTTCATAAATGATCACAAACGTAGTGGGTTTTTTTTGACATCAATTTATCCCTGTCCCCTTTTGCAGGCAGCCCACAAGTCCCGTGCCATTCTTACTTGGTCTACCATCAAGTGGATGGTGACTCTGTGGCCCTGTCTGGGGCTGTAGTGAGAAGGTCTCCCCCCCCCCCGGGGTTTCCAGCTGGTAGACTCCCCCATTCCTTGCCTGCCTCATGCACCCTGGCAGTTTCAAAGCCAGAAATAAGTGGCTCTAACCTCTACTTCTATCATCACATCTCCTTCTCTGACCTTCACTCCGCTTCTTGAGATTCTGATGAGACTGCCATCTTGGAACAAGCTTTCTGTTCTGTGCTGATAGGTGTGTTTCAAGCCCTTCAACAATGCACAATTTTCTCTATTCTCATTTGAATCCCAAAATTCTAGCTGTGTCCTTGGGTTTTTCAGATTTGGTCTCTTCCAATCTTCCCAGCCTGGGTCTAGACTGAGTGCTAAACGCAGGTCATTTATCATTTATGGTCTCTTTTGCTTGATCTGATCACACTCTGGATAATAGACAAAGAGCAACTTCCCAACAGCATTTTATAAAGAACTAGGAAAGCAAGGAATTATTTTTTCATATTTTGATATCTAGGAGCCAGAGAAGAGTTATGGGAAAAAAACCCAAAAGAATTCCAAATACCCTTTGCTGAAGGAATGTGGGGAAAAAAAGATGTTAGCCATAGGATTTTTTCTCTGTATATTAAGAAAGTTTACTTTTAAACTCACAGAGGCTTATGTTTGAATAATTACAAATAACTATTGGATGGAAGCTTTTCTATTTACCTAGAAGTAGATTTCTTTAGGATACTGTCTTAAAACTAGAAAATAGGCTATCCAGAGGAAAGAAAAGTAGCCAGAAGTCAAGGCTAAGACAAAAGCTAAAGCAGAGTGTTGAATTTCTTTGGGATCTTTCTATAACTTTCCATGACATTTGGGGCAGTTTGATGATGGCTGGGTCTTACAGAACAGAATTAGGAATACTGTGCCTATTCAGCCAGGAGTGGTACAGGCATAATGGTCAAAACTCCTCTGCAAGGAGGAATTATCTTCCTTGGGGGTTGGGGGAAGGGGAAGAGAATATTCTTTGCCCCTAAGACAGGAACTATGGTGGAGGAAAGTGCATGGAATCCTCCAAACTGTGAAAGGGACTTGATCTAGGGTGAATTCAAAGTGGATATTGGAGAGAAGACGCATGAAAGCTAGAGAATCGTGTGCAGCCAGCATGCACTTAGAAACCCTGTCAGCTTGCAGCTCTGGAAAGACAGAGAGTGCTGGCATTAGAATCATCAACTTAGGAGATGTTCCGTATCTGTGTTATCCTGCTCTCCATCTTCTAGCTGCCAACTAACTTTTTTTTTTTTTTTTTTTTTTTTGCTCAGAATAACATTTGAATGTGGCTTGTGCTGCACAGCCTTAGATATCATGAATTTCAATTCTGGCTTTCCCGATTGGTCTCCATGTGGCCTCAGTCAATACTCTTAGCCTCTCTGAAGCTTTTGTGTAAAATCTGCACAAATTTTGTGTAATGTGTTAATAGCCTATTCTCTTACTGTGGCGTTTTGAGGACTGAAGCATAGGCCAACTATTTAGCACACTTCAGGGTACAGAATGGGGATCATTAAGCTCCAGCTTCAAACTTAGCATTCTTGCATTGGGCTCTAACTTAGAAAAGAAACATAGGGAAGCAGCTGCAATTCTGTGGCTTGATCTTGCCCTCCCTAAGGGTTAACATGCAATCCTCCTTTTGCTGTCCGGGGGACTGACTTCAAAGTTTAGCCTCTCTATACTCTACAATTTGGATTTGTACTACTTCTGATTCAACTGTGAAATTGTGGTATGCTAGCACTTAACTTAGCCAGGCTTACTTAAATTTTCCCCCCTTGCAGCTAGTTTGGCATTTCATAGATCTTAAGGGTGGTTTCACATTCTATTGTATCAAAGGTTAGAGGTCAATTTAAAACATAGCAGCACTGGACAGTAATAGTATTTGGCACCTCAGTCTTCCCTTTTTCATACCGTGTGAAGCATTTTAGAAACACTAACCTCAGTGGGATTCTTAGGTTTGCTCTGTTTTGAATTAGTCGTTTCCCTCCCCCCCCCCCCCACTCTGGGTGGTAAAAAGCAACCAGGGAGGTTAAATGAACTGGTTCAAGTTCAAAAACAGACAGCCTTTCTAAACTAAGATTCACATTTCAAACGTCAGTGTTCTTGTTTTTTCCTTTGGTTTGTTTTGTTTTTCTTTCCTCTTGGCTTTCTCTGGAGTCACATGCATTCTCTTCTATATCTTGAAGGAAGTGATGTTCAAGGATAATATTGGTTTAATTTCTTACCTTTTTGGGTGGATAGAGATTTTATTCTTAAACAGAAAAACATCAGGAAGGGAAGAGGGAAGAATCTTGCTGTAGACAAAACAGCCAGTCACCATGATGCCTTATAAGGTCATTGCAGAGGGAGCTGTGAAGGTTTCCTGGAGAAGCAGCCTTGGACAGGAGGAATCTAGAAGCTGGCACTGGATAAGGAGCAGTTTAACACTTCCAGTGACCCCTGGCTTTTCTTTTCTAATATAATTTTATTGTTATTAAGGTGTTGTACAGAGGGGTTACCATTTCATAAGTTAGGTAGTGAGTACATTTCTTTTTTTTTTTTGAACAATCTCATCCTTTCCTCCCTTTGCTTTCCTCCAGTTCATTGCTTTTCTTTGCTAAAATGAAATTTGCAGCAGGCTACCTCAAAACTCCTGCCCTTTGGCTAATTGTCAGGTGCTATTGCTGGATCGAACAATTTTCCAAAATGGAAATTACTTATAGAAGTTTACATGGAGAAGGACCAGAGGGAGAAGGGGGAATAAGAGAAGATGGAGAAGAAAAATACACTTTCTGAACAACAACTGAAGAAGATAATGTTCTGGCAAAACTGAAACATCACAGTATTTCTTTAATGCCTATCATTATCATTATTATTATTATTACTACTATTTTAGGATAAAAAGCAGTTTAAGCATTTCAGTTTCAATTTTAACTGCATTTAATGACAGGTTAGCCTGATAATAGAAGGTAGGCCAAACCTCAGGATGGACATGATTTTGAATTTGGTATAAGAAAATCTGTCTTGCTCTAGGATAAAAGTTTTTCTGATACACAAATGATTGTCCTATATGTGAAGCTAGATCCTTTTTGATTGTCTCACCAATTTCCTGATTATTGAAAATTACTGTAAGTTGTATAATACTAACAGTGGTGATTTTTCATTTTTTTTTTTTTTTTTTTTTTTTTGCTTATGTGGTGCTGAGGAATCGAACCCAGGGCCTCAGGCATGCAAGGCAAGCGCTCTACCACTGAGCCACCTTCCCAGCCCCCAGTGGTGATTTTTCTGTCTCTTTGTAGGGAATAGATTTCTTCATGTTGGTTACTGTAGGCTTTTTAAATGTGTCCAGTTTATGAAGCTAACAAATTCTTTTCTTAACATTCTGGCCGATGCATCCTTAAAACATCAGTTAACTCTTTCTGTTTACCCTTGACATGACCTAGAGACAAAGGAAAGCAGTAAAATTTGATCTCTTTGGTCTGCTGGCACATTGAATCCTAACTCCATCATCTTACCCTTCCCAGCTCATACAAGAACAGACTGCCTTGTTTATTCTATGCTTGTGGTCAAACATTAAAAATTGAGAGCAGCTACTGAAATGTTAGTTTGGGTAGTGCTCTAGAATTTCTCTGAAAATTGTACCATAGTGCTATACAGTTTCCCATTGAAGACCAAATGGGAATAATGTGTCTCGGAATATTTCACCTCTCTCTCTCTCTCTCTCTCTCACTCTGTCTCTCTCTCTCCTCTCTCTCTCTCTCTCTCTCTCTCTCTCTCTCTCTCTCTCTCTCTCTCTCTCTCCCTCTCTCCCTCTCTCTCTCCCTGTAACTTCATTTTCATTAGGATAAATTAATTGTATAAAGGACTTTCATTATGATATTTACACGCATTCATATAATCAAATCTATCTACTCTATATTGTTCTTTTTAACCCCTTCCCTTCTTCCACTTTCCTTTTAAAACATTTAGTGGTTTCCATACACACGTTTCCCTAATATTAACACAAATATCTCCTAAATTACACCAGGGTGGGAAGTTGCAGCACACGAAATATTTCTCTGATAGATCTAAGCAACATAATGTGGAAGCCCCAGGAATACTTCCAATAAGATTATTAGAATACTGCTCATCTTGATGTTCTATTTGAAGAAACAGGATGTCAGTACTTATAAGAATCCTAGATTCTTCCCTCAATGATTTGTCATGACATCTCCTAGCAGTGAGGGTCTGTCGCCTTGTGTATCCTCTGATTTCCAGCATCTTCAGATAAGGGCTGAGGATCCCATGGGGGCACAGTGCATTCACATGTTCATTCCTGGGTAACACTGATTTTTTAAAATGAGAAAATGGATGTAAGAAAGAGATACTTCAAATTCACTGATTGGCAGTTGAAAGGGTGTACTATAGGGTCAAAGAAAAATCTTTCATAGTTTTCTCTGACAATGTCTTATAGTAGTCCCTAAATTAACATTGGAAACCACCTGACTTTAAGCAGTTATAATGCACTTTGCCAAACAGAGTCTATGCTGATAGAGTCTTCCTTTGTTGGTAAGTTTGGGGTCTTCTGGTTCCTACATATACTATCTTGAGATTTTGATCCTAGAGCCCCAAGAAGCTAATTGGCTTTCAGCCTGTTCAGCAATTCTTCTATGCTAACTCCACAGTCCTTTATCTAGAATCATTATCTGAAAATTCCAGACATGGTCCAAATTCACCTCACTTTCTAGTGATATAATGGATACATTAACCCATTATTTACTGAATCTTATCTATTATTCTTCTGGCCGATGAACCTAGACAAAAAAAGCATCTTCTGCTATTCCATTCCAGCCAAGTTGACACTGAGGGCCAGATAAGTAGGTTAGTGCTTTGATGTTGTTGTTTTATCCTATTATGAAATTTACTCAGTCTAATTTGGAATGGTGTCATTTCATTTCCTAATTTTAAAAAATCATGATTTCTTAAAAATTCCCAACTGATTTCCTGGTGTCTGTGGGTAGCAGTGACAACGTTCTTTCTTCATGATGGAAAACCTGTTCTGAGAAAGGATCTCAACCAGCAGGGCTCCTTGGGCAGACATTTCTCTTCAGTATTGCTTGGAAGCCTGTATCAAGTGTCTTAAATCATATATGTTAAAGGACCAGATTCATTCTTTAGTCCAAGCCTGTCAAACAGTGATACTTTTGTGAGACAATAATGTATTATATGGTATACAATAGATTCAAGGGAGAACTCAAATAGTGTTGTAATTCCTTTGAATGACAACATCAAAGTTCAACAAAATAAAGCACCAGAGTATATTCGAAAGAGGATGAGGTGGAGTCAAGGGAAAAGGAGTAGGTGAATGAAGATGAGAAGAGGGCGGAATGCAGACAGGTTAAAAAAGTGAAGGAAAGGAAGTGGCGCTGTGGCTCAAGTGGTAGACATTCGCCCGCCTTGAGCTGAAGAGCTGAGGGACAGCGCCCAGGCCCAGAGTTCAGGCCCCACGACCGACAAAAACAAAACAAACAAACAAAAAAAAAAAAGTGAAGGAAAGGGTGAGGAGGGGAAGGCTGGGTGAGAAGGTTGAAAGGGGAGACACTTATCAAGATATATTGTATTCATAAACTGCTTTGTTAAATGGCAACTCCTCTGCACAACTACTTAAAGGTAATAATAAAAATATTTAAAAATATAAAAGGAAAGGAAAGAAAAAACATAGTCTGCTATTCCTGCACACGGATAGAATAGCAAATCAAATGCTTTAAAACTTTCTAGTTACTTGCTTTGTGTTGCCATACTATATTGTGATCAGTAGCCAATAAAGTGTTTGAAAACCCGTCCCCAAGTCTGAAACAAATTTTGAATAATATTCACCTAGGTCATCTTATTTTTACTCTGAAGAAACTAATCTCCTGTTGTGAGCCAGGTGATGGAAACTATTATTCAAAGCACTCTATGAAGGGATTTTCTGTAATAGTGGACTATGACATCTTTCTCACAGCCTAGAAGTGATTTTTTTTGTTGGTCGTGGGGCCTGAACTCTGGGCCTAGGCACTGTCCCTCAGCTCTTCAGCTCAAGGCTAGCACTCTGCCACTTGAGCCATAGCACCACTTCTGGCTTTTTCTGCTTATGTGGTACTGAGGAATCAAACCCAGGGCCTCATGCATGTGAGCCAAGCACTCTACCACTGAATCAATTTCCCAGCCTCATAGGTAGTATTCTGAAAGTATTCAGAATCATTGTTTTCTTTTTAGTGTGGGAAATGTTTTTCTTCACAGAGGATACCTGTAACTGGATTTCCTGTTGCATCTTGCTTGAAATGTTTGACTTCAAGAATGTAACAGCTTTGGCAAAAGTCCCAAATTCCTGCTAAATTTTTCCCATATGACATAGGAACAAACATGAAATTGAATATCACAAAGAATGTGGACAAACAGTTCCTCAGGGGGAGATATGTAAATCAAGTATTAATATAATAATTTTGGCCTACATTGGTTATCATTCATATGTAGATCATAAAACTTCTGAAGTGAATTACCCAATTTTAATATAGGAAGTGGCTTGTCTTCATGGGCAATATGTGGAAATATCACTTACAAAATAATATCAATAAAAGTTAATAATAACAAACTGAACTTGTGGAGTTTTGTCTTGCAAAAAGAAAGGCTGAGCTGGGGTTTCTCCAATATTTCTGATATGTGTAACATGTACAGTGGAAGAGCTTTCCAAAAGTCTTATGTTTCTTTTCCTTCAAGTTTTCTTTCCCTTCTTTCGGTTCAGAAATCAAGAACTTCATGATCCCTCACAGTGATTTAGTGTCTGCTACTCAGAGAAACTCACCTGGATACATCTCATCTCTTTGCAGGTGAAGCCACAGTAGTTTCCCTACATCTGGAGAATATATTGATGTGAAATAAGAGAAATCCTATAGAATGCCACCAGGATGAACTCCAGTGTTCTGTAGTTATTGGAAGAATTCCAACCAACGGGGGCTTTTAGATGATTCCTTTGCTTTTTCCTCTAAAAGATGGAGTGAGGACCGTTCTGAGTCTTTGGGGAAGGAGAGTGGTGGATGAAGGCAGGATTTGGAGATGATTTAGGGTTAACATGGTCTGTGCTCATGTTGAGATCACTTCTATTCACACTTTTCCATGAATCATAAGACCTCAACCTTTAAAAGTCTACATGAGGAAATCCTTTACCGTGTACGATTTATAATGTGCCAATAAAAATAATTTTCAAAGAGCCCAGGAATGGAAAGGAAAGAAGACAAACATATATAACATCTCACCTTGTATTTGTTTTGGAGGGGATGGGGGCTTGTAGCAAAATGAAGAGTTTTCTACATATGTGGTAGAATAACTTACCTAGAGAAACTTACTCAGGCGAGATGACTTTCCAGAGAAGAATTTAGTAAATTTCAATCCCAGAGGAACACAGCATAAGGAATGTTATTTCTCCAGATTCCTGGCCCTGTCCTATAATGGCCATTCGAGTGTACTCACGCCCAGAATAAATAGAGGTGCTGACTCTTTCATTAAGTCCCCTTTCTACCCCTCGATCCTACGTTGTTGCCAAGACCTGTGTAAAATATGGAATAACGAAGGCAAATTCTTTCCCTCCAGTTCGACCTAATCTGGTGGAGAGAAAGACCATTACATAGCACATCAAACAGTAGAGGCCTGTTATGAGAATTCCTGAGAAAGGCATTTCATCCCAGATTCAGACCATCAGAGAAGGCACCCAGGACAATTGGGGACCAGATAAACAATGAAGGTAGGTCAAATCATTAGTGTGTCAAAGGAGCTATTTGTTTTAGGCTGAGGAATGAGGAAAGGGATTTCTAGATCTAGAAGGAGCTTCACAATCATAGACTCCCTCATTCTGTTCAGTCCAAGTATTCAAGTAAAAGATGCAGGACCTACCAAAGCTCAGAGTTGCCTAGTCATTGATCAGGAACAAAACCCAAGCCTTTTGATTTATAGTCTACTGACTATAAATAATTATAGTCTACTAACTATAAATAAAAGTTCCTATCTCATCAAATCTAATGACTTGGGCATGTGTTGAAAAGAAGCTGATAAAGAGAAGAAAAATCCAAAAAGGGAAAAAGGAGCTAGTAGCTAAAAGGCAGCTGAAAACAAAAAACAAAATACCTTTGCATTTTTACTATAAAATGATCATTATAATGCTGATACAATCTAGAAAATAATCCCTTGTTCAGTAGAACAGAGATATCTACATATCTATATAGATATAGATATTATATAGTGAGGCTTGAAAAGATTTAGTCTCAAGTGATTTAAATGTCTTTAGCCTTTGTTATGATTATTTTAATCATCTAAAGCCTACCTAATGAAGTAGATGGAAAATAGCTTTCATTTGTACAGAGTGCATATATTCTTAAGAATAACAGACGAGGAGTTATAGAATTGCTTGAGGGGCCCTACACTATGGAAGAAGAAAATATCCTTTTGCTGCTTGACATACTACATTGTACTTACAATTATTCTTCAATTATTTCTACATGCCATCTATAACAACCATACCACTTGTAGGCAAGCCCTTTACTAGGCAGAGACATACCCAAGTGCTCCAAAATGCCTTAGAAAGCACCAAAAAGCATGATGCCCAGAGCTAGACACTTATTGGGGAAAATATAACTGCTCCAATTAAAGACAAACCAATCACTCATTGAAATGAGCATGGATGTTTAGCTGGAAAATTCTTTGAAAGTCAAATGCTATGTAAAATGGAAAAATAATTGGCCCCAAATGACTGTCAACTGGAAGTCCTAGAGCATCAACTATGTTAAAACACCAGAGTGCAAGGCAAATCTCATAGAAGTGGTTAATAATTAATGTGTGAACTTGATTTTATGAAAGAACTGAGGTATTCTCGGGAGACTCACACTTGTGTGCATGTACATGCACATTTTATGTTTGCTCTGTCCAACAAAATTAAGAAGGGTGGAACTCAGGAATCTATTTTTTGTTGTTTTTATTATTGTTCTGTCCCAATACTGGGGCTTCAAGTAAGGAACTTAGCTTTTACACTCAAGGCTGGTGCGTTAACCTCTTGAGTCACAGCTCTACTTCCACTTTTTGGTGGTTAACTGGTGATAGTCTTATAGACTTTCCTGACAATCTGGTTTTGAATGCAATCTTCAGGTCTCTGCCTCGTGAGTAGCTAGGATTACAGGTTTGAGCCATGGACGCCTGACCTAGACATCAATATTTTAAATCAATTATTTTAAAAGCTGTTCCTGATGGTACTAATATGTGACTAGGTTTGGGAATCACTGCTCTAATCTAAACAGCCATGTGCATGGTGTGTGTGTGTGTGTGTGTGTGTGTGTGTGCATGCACACACATTATGGAGTAAACAAATGTTTGTATCCCTCACCCAAGGTATACATTAAAATCCAAATTCATAATGTGACGACATTAAAAGGTGGGAGTAGTACGGCTAGTGAATTCATGATGATGCCCTTACAAAAGACCCAGGAACCCTCTCTCTGTCACATTGTACAGCCCCACAAAATTGGTTAACTACTTGTAGAAAACTAAAGCTAGATCCTTATATATCACCCTGCACCAGAATCAACTCCAAATGGATCAAAGACCTCGGAGTCAAAGCAGACACTCTGGAAACATTACAGGATGGAATAGGAGAAACCCTAGGTCTCCTTGGCACAGGCCGAAATTTTCTTAATAGAGACCTGGAAACACAACAAATCAAAGAAAGGTTGGACAAATGGGATTGCATGAAGTTGCAGAGCTTCTGCATGGCAAAGGACATAGCTAGCAAGATCAATAGAAAGCCTACAGATTGGGAGAAGATCTTCACTAGCCATACAACCAATAAGGGTCTCATATCTAAAATATACCTGGAACTCAAAAATTTAAATCCCCCAATAACAAATCCTCAAAGAAACAACTGCCCAATAAATAAGTGGGCTAAAGACTTAAACAGAAACTTCTCTGAAAAGAAAATAAGAATGACCAATAGACACATGAAGAAATGCTCAACCTCCTTAGCCATAAAAGATATGCAAATCAAAACAACATTGAGATACCACCTCACCCCAGTTAGAATGGCTAACATCAATAACTCTAATAACAACAAATGTTGGAAGGGATGTGGACAGAAGGGAACCTTACTGCATTGTTGGTGGGAATGTAAACTTGTTCAACCACTTTGGAAAGTAGTATGGAGGTTCCTCAAAAGATTCCACATAGAGCTCCCCTATGACCCAGCAATCCTACTTTTGGGCATTTACCCAAATGTTTACAAACAAGACCACACTAAAGCTACTAGCACAACTATGTATATTGCAGCATTATTTATTATAGCTAAGATATGGAACCAACCCAGATGCCCCTCAGTAGATGAATGGATCAAGAAAATGTGGTATATATACACAATGGAATTCTATGCCTCCATCAGAAAGAATGACATTGCCCCATTTGTTAGGAAATGGAAAGACTTGGAAAAAATTCTATTAAGTGAAGTAAGCCAAGCCCAAAGAAACATAGGTCCCATGGTTTCCCTTATTTGCAATATCTAGTATATGTCTGAGTCAAGCAGAAAAGGTCAGATAAGGTGATGTTAGTGAAATGAACCCTAAGATACATATTCAAATGTTTTTTTTTTCTTTCATGCGATTGTTTCTAACACATTTATAAGATTATTTCTTTGTTGCTTTGTATGTTCCTCCCCCACAGTATAACCCCTGCTTTCACTGTATTTGATGTCGGTATAATTTGTGGAGGGGAAGGGGAAAAAATCGCTTAAGTAGGGATACAGGTGGACCCATTGCAACAATGAGATGTACAAGTCGTTATGTCGAAAACGAACTTTACAACTTTGGTGCGGGGTGGGGGGTAAGGGGGAGTCGGGAGGATTGGGTGGGGGAGCAGGGGGAGGATGGGAAGGGATGGGAAGGGGAAACAAAGGATGAGGCTACAATGCTTGATAAGAAATGTACTCATTATCTTGCCATGTAATTGTAACCCCTCTGTACAGTATTTTCACGCACACAAAAAAATTGTACAGCCCCAAAGAGCAGCCTTGACAGGACTGGCTCCTGCTGGTGGATCTTGGGCCTCCCAAACTCCAGAACTGTAAATATAAATCTCTGTTGTTTATAAGCCATCTAGTTGGCAGCCCAAACTAATGAAGAGAGGTAGGTAAATGGTTAGGAAAGTTCCTGGAGGGTCATTTTAGAGGGCATTCAAATGGAGACTCCAGGAAAAATGCATTATCTAAAAAGACACTCTGTTCTAGAATAAGGAGTGAAGGAAAACCTGGCTGGAGGGAAGCAGAGCATGTCCCATCTCTACAAATTATAGATGGGCCTTCATTTCCACACATCGAAAACAATGAAGAGATCTTAGCAGGGGTGAGATACACATGCATATTCGGACTAGGTCACTCCAATAGCTGGATGGAAGTTAGACGTAGGGGTAATTTTAATCTAGAGTTCTTGTCTGCTGTGGATGTCTGGATTAGCTACACCTGTTGTAAGCATATTTTTTGGGGGGTCCAGTCGTGGGGCCTGAACTCTGGGCCTGGGCACTGTCCCTCAGCTGTTCAGCTCAAGGCTAGCGCTCTACCACTTGAGCCACAGCGCCACTTCCGGCTTCTTTCTTTTTGCTTATGTGGTGCTGAGGAATTGAACCCAGGGCCTCGAGCATGCAAGGCAAGCGCTCTACCACTGAGCTACCTTCCCAGCCCCATGTTATAAGCATTTTGATGTATGTGGCTTGTGGTCCATAATCTTTCCCCACTCCTGCCTGACTCACACCAGGAGAAGTAAGGCAATAGCGAAGAGGGGAGGGAAGGGAAGCAGGCTCAGTTCTGTGGTGAGAGAATTACCATAGTTAGGTGCTGTTTATGGAGGCTCCTTTTGTGGCTAAGTATCATGAGCAGGCTATCCAGATTCTAGAGTTTAATTTGTTCTTCCTCTGGTAGGCTAATAATTGTCTTCTGCCCTTGGATGGGGCTTTCTTCTAGGCTATAGCTATTCAAAGTGTGTTCCCCTGGAAGAACAGTGTCTGGGATCCCTCAGGAATTTTACTGAACTGCAGTATGTAAGATCTCACTCCATATTGAATGGGTCAAAAATTGTACTTTAACAATATTCCTAGGTTATTTATATTCATATTGAAGAAGCACTAGTTTTGAGCAATGTTTCCCAATCTTCCCTTGCCCCTCATGTATCTCTCTCTCTCTCTCTCTCTCTCTCTCTCTCTCTCTCTCACACACACACACAAACACGCACACACTTTTCAGGCTATAACCCATCTTTAGTTCATTTTCTATTCTAAATAAAACCAGCCAGTGCTCACTGCATTGGTGTTATAAATCTCTAGTGGTTCAGAATGTGAGACTGTTTTTCTTAAAGCATCAGTGATGTAGCCCTAGGAATTGAATACTGCAAACATTCCTCCAGTTGGCAGGGAAAGTAAGTGAAATGGAAAACATTTACTCTGCAAGTATTTTTTTTCCTACACATTAAAAAAAAAAGACCTGGCTTTTGCTACTACGTGATAGATAGCAACTAAGTACCAGGGTGAATAAAGAAGAATAAAGGAAGAGGAAACTAATATTCACAGAAAAGGAACTGGGAAGAACAAATATTGTGTGCCTTAACAATGAAAAGAAAAACTAGTGATAAGCTTTTGGTTAAAATTTAATGTAACATAAACTAGTATTTCTTAATATGGAAGATTTCTTGAAGGGAGAAAAAAATTGGTCATATGCCATCATTAAATATGTTCAATGCATCAGTATTTAGTCCCACCTGATTAGGTGACCTGATTAAGAATCATTGCTCTTTAGAAGAAGTTCTCTATTGTAACCATAGTACATATTGGTAGGATGAAGACTCCATAACCCATTGATTCTATCCATTACCACTTTACAGACAGCCGAGAATATAGTAATCAGATGGAACATGTTCACTGTATAAGCAAATTTTTGTGGTTTGCCCTGGCAAAGTGGTAAGGGATGACTCTTATTTGAATCACAATGTACACAAGCCTTGAAGTCTAGTGATTGCAAAATTACTATCCTCAGATGCCGTTGATGGAAATGTATATCGGTACACACTTTGGGGTTAACCAAACAATCCACAATAAAGTCCAATGTAAATGAAGAAGCTAGGCCAAAAGTAATCCATGGCATTTCACAACCATGACCACATGAAGACCACCTGATCATCGAGAATGTTCCTGAAATTGGCAGGAATTCCACAAGTTGTGTTCCATTAGAGTTGGGCAACTTAACCAGTGTAACATGGTCATGTAGGACCCTCAATTAGTGTCATTTGTAGGCTCTATCAAACCAAGAGCTGAGTTTTGTGCACACATTTTACTGCCCCTTAGTAGTTAATCTCATAGGTATCCATTATATAACCTTTGAATGTATGTAGAAATGGTAATGTATAAAAGGTATACTATTTAGCTGAGAACATTAAGGAAAGAATATTTTTAGGAAGTCTACTGTACCATATAAACCATACATTAAGGACCACTGCTGGCAAAACATTAATGATCAGAGCCCCAACTGAGCTATTTTGTGACAACATTGAAATTCTGTAACTTTATAAGGCAATAGTCTTAAACAACTTTTCTTTTCCTTATTTCTGGGGAATGCAGATAAACCTATTGAGAGTTACCTACCAATTCTACTCAATGCCACAGTCTTAGCCCTATCTAGGTTATGAATAGGCCTAGAAGCCAAGTTGATTGGTTTGTAATGGAAGACTAGATGGCTGTCTTGATTGACTAAGGACAATGACCCTGACTGTTGGAAGGCAATACTCAATTGAAAGACAATCATTTGCCATTTGCTACAGACTTTTCCTTATAAGGCTTTAAGGGCAAACACCATTCTGATCAAAATGTATTGCTTATTATACATTGGCCTCCTCTTCTCCATGATCACATAACCAAGACTGTGAGATAACAAAGACATCCAATTAAATTTGAGTTTCCCATATACAAGAAACACATTTTGGGATAGGTCCATCCCATATAGTGTATAGAACCTCCTTACTCAAACATATGAAATATTAAACATTCATATTTGTGATTGGAGATCATATATTTTTATTTCTAATTTTGTACCTTCAATTCAGCATTTAGAACAATTCACAGTGATCCTAGATTTGTATCAATTATGTATAACCTCAGGGAGCACAGAGACAATGAAATTGCTTTGTGTATCCCAGGATAACCCAAGGAAAATAAGCAGACTAATCCTGAATTACAAACATTTGATAAACCCAAAGAATGTAGAAAGGGGAGTGAAGGGAGAAATTTAAAAGATGAGGGTCTGAGGAATGCAAGAACATCCAATATTGAAGGTCAGGATTAACCTACAACATACTTAGCTGAGGTAGGTCTGACTGCCCCTTAGAAGTGACTCACAGAGAGGAATTTAAAACTGGAAAAGGAACCTGGCATTGCACTTAGTTACTTCAAATCCACAACTTCTTCTGAGTTAGGGGTTCATTATGGGACCCTCAATGCCCATGGTAAGCAACAGGCATTTCCTAGGGTTCAGCTTCACATTCAAGTTGGACTGGAGATTGAAATTCTGCATGCAGCACTAAACCGTGGTGCTGGTGATCTTTGTTGCTCTGTAGAAACATTCCAAAATAACATACCTAATTCTTGTGACAATGAGGAAAACAGGAGGAAAACTATTCAAACCCAGAGTATGAGGAGTGCGTCTGTGTCCTCTCTCCTCTGTCCCCATCTTCCTTCTGTCGGGTTTCTATGAGTAAAATCTTTTGATATTTGATTCAAATAAAATGTGTGCATGCTGCTGTGTGAGTATGTGTGTATGTGTGTGTGTGTATGCCTGGGTAGGTGCATGTGTTTGTTTGCAGTTTAATTTAAAACCATCTATATCTTATCCAAGATGCACCCTGTGTTTTGTAAAGCAAAATAATAGAGCAGGTGGAAAACAGATTAAATATGTGACCTATTCTGAAATGATTTGCAGTCAGATAGCTCCATTAATTTCCCTGGTGGCTACACTCGGGTGGGAGGAGGCAGAGGCATTGCAGTGCAGAGTGGCAAGGCTTCAGCGGCGCGTTTGATGTGTGGTGTGATGGAGTTCTGTCTTACCCATCTGCATCTACCGTGAACGTTTGATATACAGCTTCTTCGAACACCCAGCACACACTTTCCTTCTGCCTTATTGGCATGCGTTATTAAACACAGAAATATCTGCAAAGCACTCAAGGACTGAAAAATAATGTGGGTTAAACGATACTCGTTGAGTTCCTTTCCATAGAAACCCTGGATGTTCAATAATTTCAGAGGAAGTATACCCACTAGCTCCCCCCTTCCCAATTGATGCTGTTGGCAAATTCAGTATATTCTTTCCTATCCTATAATTATCCTATAATCTCCCTCCCTCTCTCTTCCACTCTCCCTTTCTATCACAAGAGGATTTTTATGTCTGCAAGGGTCATTTCTGCATTACTTACCACATCGTCCTCAGGATGATGAAGGCAGGGGGTGGAGAACAGATTATGTGCCCTGCAGGTGGAATTCCTCCAATGACTTTGCCTTCTGCAACAAGCTCGCTTCTTCCACTGCTTGTGAACAACCTTCCATGGTTTTGCAGCAGAGAATACGGTGACTGTCCCCCATCAGCTGAAAGCACAGCTAGGGAGTAGCCTCTGAGGCTGTGAGCTGGTGCCTCTGCAAGCTGATCGCCATCTCTTTCCATGCAGCCATCCAGGGAGCTGACGGCTAGCTGCAGCTCTCACACACAACCCTGCCCTCTCTGTCTTGCAGAGTAACAAGATGAATGTGAAATGCTACTCTCCGCCTCAGCTTTGTCTTCCTGCTAAGGCAATCTTCGAGATGCAGAATGGTGAAGGCAGCCTAGATTAGGCAGTGCACCATTCCCTGCTACCCAGACATTCTAGCTGTCACTGCAGAGGTGTTTTCTGTTTTCCACAAGGCAAGAGGAAGTCCCATATTTTTCATATACCTTTTATTGGCCATGTAACTGTTGCATTTTGAACCTACTGGGGGAAATACAGTGATGGATTTTATTCTGGTTGGAGAAATGTGTTAAGCCTGTGCAGGTGCACACATTACAGATGGGATCAGAAGTTAGACCTTCAAAACCAATAGTTGGGCAGCCATTCTATACACACCATCACTGAATTCTAGATTGCACAAGTATTGCAATAGGTGTAGAATTTTGAACTATGAACAGCTGAGCAAATGTCTGCATTGTTCCTTGTGTTTGGTTTATTAGATACATTAATAATGTGTAGTTACAGATGGCAGTGTTAGTAGCATCTAAATTAATGCCATCTCATATTTGCATGATGACATACCTATCTGAATGTAGGACAGTCTGACTTCACATGCTTTACATAATAAAAACTATATTTGTGGAATTTTAATAAATCAAGCTTGGTTTGACCTCTATAATGGGGAAACAGATGTGCAAAATTTGATATTTATTTAGTGATCACTATGTAGCTGGCATAGTACTAAGTATTTGGTGGTGACTTTTCTAATATAATCCTCACATATACTATAAGCTCTACTTGATGAATGCCAAACATTGGCTCATAAAGGTTAAACAAATTGCCATAAAGACCTGCTGATGAAGTTGGGATTTTGAGTCAAGAAGTCTGATATCAAGTAATAATCTCACAATTTCTTGACCAGGTGAATTTTTTTTGAAAGAGTGTGTTAAGCAAGGTAGGCACTTACCAAACTGGTGAGTATATTTATTTTTCTATCCCAGTCAGGAGGTAGGATTAAAAGCTATTTGCACTCCTATGAAACAACCAATAATATACATGGATTGTCTTTTCTCAAGAATGGTTATCTCTCCCAGATCTTTTATAACAGTCCAGAGAAAGCTGGACTGCGACATTCCATAGAACCCTGGGCCCATTGTGTTGTCAAAAGCATGTCCATTAGGCTGGCTAAGCAATGAATGGTTATAGTACTTTGAGTCCTTAGTAAGATTAATGTGTCCCAGAGGATGGGAGAAAAACTCTATCAAGTTTAAAGAACCTGCCTTAAGTTTAAGACATGGAAATGGCCCTGAGTATGCTATAAAATGCCTTCCAAAGACAAGAAATCTAATATTGCTTTTCTCTATCTCTTAACACTAAGAGCACAGTCCTGGTCACCAGCCCAATTAGCTATAAGGCTCCTCTCCATTTTACTTGTGAAATGGAAGCCTAGAAGCTTTGATTGGGCCCAGAGCAGGAAAAGGTTCTTTAGCAAGGTCAGGTTTCTATACAAGTCTGGACACTTGGAGGGTTTCAGCTCAGCAGACTCTGTGGCACTAGTATTATAATGACAAATTGGAGTTTACTATAAAACCCAGTAGAGGAATACAACAAGATCTCAAAGGACCGTGACCTCTGTAGCATATAGGTTCTGCTTGGTGGAGTAAGTTCTGTCTTGTTACTGGGTACAGGTAGAGGCAACACATAATTATGGCCAGGACACAACATGCTGTAGGTTCTTCCAGAATTCCCAAGTCAAGAAGTTGGGTGGACCATAAATGAAAGTGCCTCCTATATAAGACTATATAAGAAAAGGGCTGAAGGGCAAAAATAGGCTGGATGAAGGCTCATCATGCTTCCTCTTTTCCCACAACACTATCCTACTACCACGCTTCCTCTTTTCCCACAACACTATCCTACTACCTGGGTCTTACCTCAAAGCATTGCTTGCCTTGAAAGTTCATTTTGACAGTCAATAATGGCGGCAGTCAATTTCAGCTAGTTTCACTTGATCTATGAGTACAAGGTGAAAATAGACTGTATTATGCTATCATCTCATTCACAGCTGGTTCCAATGGTTGTGGTGGGGAAATTCTCCCAATGGTAAAGAAAGAGAAATAGCTCAAATTAAGAATAGGCATGACTTTTTTTTTCCAGTGTGTGTGTGTGTGTGTGTGTGTGTGTGTGTGTGTAGGGTGATACTAATTGTTGTTATTGTTGTATTTATGAATGAAATTCTCATATATAAGGACACAAGACAATGAAAATATATCATTTATACTATAAATGTTGACCTTAAAGAAGCTTAGGGATGGATACACATAATAGTCTCTTCAACTGTTTTTAAATGTATTTTGCAATTTGCTATCCATATGAACTGATAAAGCTTCACATTTTTTGAGAACTTATTGTAGGTTACATGTTTGAGTACATGTTTATGCCAATTAATTATTTCATGAATGAAGCTGCTATGAGACATGAAGGGATTAACCAAAAGAGAAGAAATAAGACCGATTTAGGGAATCAAGAATACTTCCTTCCCACCCATCACCAGTCTCTCACATGAATGAATGAGGAAAGTGGTAGCTGGATTGGGGGCAACAACATTTTGACATTAACACTGAACATGTTCAATCAATCATGGTCTTTGTTAAGGAAGTGCATAGAAAACTTGCAATGATGTACCACGCTCCAACTCCTCTGTGTGTGTGTGTGTGTGTGTGTGTGTGTGTGTGTGTGTGTGTGTCTTTTTCCCCCCTCCAATTGCTTTCTTTTTTGGGCATTGCAAGGGTTTGAGCTGAGGACCTTACACATACTAAACTTTCTCAACACTGCTGAGCTATGGCCCAATAGTGTATTTTACTGATCACTCTTAGGATAGGGTCTCATTTGTCCCCTGGGTGCATGCCTGAGTCTCAATTTGTCCACTTTTTAGGTTCCGTGCCATCGCTGGGTTCACATGCATGTGCTGCTATGTCCAATTTACCTCCATAGAGACAGAATCTTGTGGGCTTTTATGCTGGGTTGGTAAAGTACAGCAATCCTTTCGATCTCAGGCTCCCACACAACCTGGGATGCCACAAGTATGTTGCTGTGTCCAGTAATGAGTGGAAGGGCTATTGTGAATTTTTCTGCCCAGGCTGGCCTTCAATAATGATCCTCCCATCGTGATCCTCCAAAGTAGCTAAAATTATAGTCATGAGATACCAGAAACTAGACATATGATAACTTGTTAAATTGTAAAAGACCAATATGGTAATAGCTTCCACAAATACAGGATGTAGATGAACTTCACTTAGCTGGTCAGAGTAAGTGGCCTTTTCTTTCAAAATTTGATATTTGAGACACGTGCTTTAAAACACGTGTTTCTCCTTTAACATGTTAATTTTGTATTCAGGGATTTATCCTGAAGATATCATCAGCCATGAGGCAAATATTGATGTACAAGGATGTCTATTGAATATTTATTTATAATGTTGGAAAGTTAAACCGAATCTGATGTCTGAAAACAGGAATGATTATCAATGTGGTGTTAATGCCCTTATTATGCCCTTATTATACATTAACTCACACTTTAGAACACTTCCTAACATAGATGGTGTACATTAAAAAAAAGTTTTGTATTTACAGAATAATCCAAACTCATATGAAAGCAGTAACTTTCGTTGGTGTAAACTATCCTTCACAATCTCTTGATCTCAGACTTCTAGTCTACAGAAGTATAAGACAAGTTTCTGTTGTTCCAATGAAAAATCAAAACAACATCTATAACAACAACCAACCCTCCAAAAGGCCAGGAAGAAAATGTAATGAAGTGTGAATTCTGGATTAGCAGTTTATTTCCAATAACTAGTATATGTCTGAGACAAGCAGAAAAGGTGTCAAATAAGTTAATGTTAGATGAAATGAACCCTAAGATAAGTATTCAAATGTTTTTGCTTTCATGCAATTGTTCTAACATATTTATAAGATGATTTCTTTGTTGCTTTGTATGTCCCTCCCCCACAGTATAACCCCTGCTTTCACTGTATTTGATGTTGGTATAATTTGTGGAGGGGAAGGGAAAAAACAAATCATTTAACTAGGGATACAGGTGGACCCATTGCAACAATGAGATGTACAAATAGTTATGTCGAAAACAAACTTTACAACTTTGGCGGAGGGGAGGGGGCAGGGGTAGCGGCGATCAGGGATGAGGGGGACATGGGAAGGGATGGGAAGGGGAAACAAAGGAGGAGGCAACAATGCTTGATAAGAAATGTACTTATTATCTTGCCCATGTAATTGTAACCCCTCTGTATGGTATTTTCACAATAAAAAAAAGAAAAGTTGTAATTTTTAATTTAGAAGTACTGTACCATCAAAATCCCCACAGTGGCTTTACGTTATTGTAATTAGCAAGGGATAATATAAGTTTCCTCATGTAAAGAATACTTGACTTTGCTATGTTGAAAACGAACCTTACAACTTGGTGGGGGGTGCGGGTGGAGGAGTTGGGAGGGAAGGGATGGTAGAGGAAAAACAAAGGAGGAGGTAACAATGTTCGATAGGAAATGTACTCATTACCTTACTCATGTGACTGTAACCCTCTGTACAGTATTTTTACAATAAAAATATATAAAGGATTCCTAAGAATACTTGACTTTGGTGACAGATTGGTATCTTCATATGGTAAGTTAAAGCACTATTTTGCACACAGTACTGTGAGAAAATCAAAGGTTCATTTCTATAAAGTCCCTCTCTTTCTCCTGTTTAACTCCTAGCTCAGTCTGTGTTCTAGAATTTGATCACACATATATTATGGGAACAGCCTTAAAATTCAATCTCTTTCTTTGTAGAGTACCAGTGGAAACTGACATCTTATTATTTTTTGATGATTAGTCACTAAAAATGCTTCTGACCATGAATGATTTGGAATCCTTTCTCTTCTAAAATACACGCATGTGAAGCCTGAAGCAAAGCACAGAATTGTGGGGCATATGGCCTTTCTCAATTGCTGTGGCAAGAAGGCTGACATTCGTTCAGGAAGATATTTATGAAAAAGGAATTTGAACATTACAGGGAGAAATGGTCCACTTTCAGAAAACAATTGCAAGTTTACAATTTCTGAGTCTACTGAATTAGAGAGGGGGTCATAAGTTATTATGAGCAGAACTCTTACAATGGCAAATGCAATTCAAATTTGTAGAGATTAATATTTCTCCAGAGAAGTGGTTCTCTTTTTCTATATAATATGCTTTCATTTTTATTCACCTCTTTCAGGACTTTTACAAATACAAGTGTCCTTGTACGACTATAACATACATAAAACTATAGAGTAAAATTTTAAAAATATTTTATTTATGTAAATGTGATATACAGAGGGTTACAGTTACACAGGTAAAGTAGTGAGTATATTTCTTGTTGAACATTGTTACTCCCTCTTTCATTTTCTCCCACTTTTCCTCCTTCAGTCCTGACTCTCCTCCCCGCAAGTTATAAAGTTCATTTCCAATAAAGTGTCTCATGAGTATCACTGTTGCATTGGCTCACTCTTTGTCCTTTGTCTCACTATTTTGTTATTCTCCTTCCTTTCCCCAAATCAGATAAACATCTATATAAGACACAGGGTGCCAAAATCAAAAACAGTGTCAACAGGTGATAAACTAAAGGAAAAAAGAAAGAAAGAAAGAAAAAAGAACTTCATATAGTACATTAAAAACAACCCAAACCCAAACCCCAAACAAAAAAGAAAACCAAAAAAACCTTCTTGTTTCCATATCTTGGAGTTCATTTAGATTAGCATCATTTTATATGGTCATATGTACACAACTATTGAGCTATTGTAATCCTCTGCTAGGACCATCCTAGACATATACTACTTATTACAAATGAGAAAGGCATGGAGCCTATGCTTCTTGGGGTCTGGCTTACTTCACATAATATGATTATTTTCTAAGACTTTCTATTTCCTTTTTTTTTTTTTAATTTAATTTTATTTGAGAGCATACAGTACAGAGGGGTTACAATTACATGGGCAGGATAATGCATACATTTCTTACCAAGCATTGCAGCCTCCTCCTTTGTTTACCCTTCACCTCCCTTCCCAGCCTCCCCCCTCCCCCCACCCAATCCTCCCCCCCCACACACACCGACATTGTAAAGCTCGTTTTTGACATGACATTTTGTACTTCTCATTGTTGGAACGGGTCCACCTGTATCCTTATTTAAACGACTTGTTTTTCCGCCTTCCCCTCCACAAGTTATACTGACATCAAATATAGTGAAAGCGGGGGTTACACTGTGGGGGAGGGACATACAAAGCAACAAAGAAATAATCTTATAAATGTGTTAGAAACACATGCATGAAAGAAAAAAAAACATTAAAATACATATTTAAGGGATCGTATTCCTAACATCACATTATCTGACCTTTTCCGCTTGACTCATACATATACTAGATATTGCATATAAGGGAAACCATGGGACCTATGTTTCTTTGGGCCTGGCTTACTTCACTTAATATAATTTTTCCCAAGCCTTTCCATTTCCTAACAAATGGGGCAATGTCATTCTTTCTGATGGAGGCATAGAATTCCATTGTGTATATATACCACATTTTCTTGATCCATTCATCTACTGAGGGGCATCTGGGTTGGTTCCATATCTTAGCTATGGTAAATAATGCTGCAATAAACATAGTTGTGCTGGTAGCTTTAGTGTGGTCTTGTTTGTAAACATTTGGGTAAATGCCCCAAAGTGGGATTGCTGGGTCATAGGGGAGTTCTATGTGTAGTCTTTTGAGGAACCTCCATACTGCTTTCCAAAGTGGTTGAACAAGTTTACATTCCCACCAACAATGAAGTAAGGTTCCTTTCTGTCCACATCCCCTCCAGCATCTGTTGTTGTTAGAGTTCTTGATTTTTGCCGTTCTAACTGGAGTGAGGTGATATCTCAATGTTGTTTTGATTTGCATTTCTTTTATGGCTAGGGATGTTGAACATTTCTTCATGTGTCTATTGGCCATCCTTCTTTCTTCTTCAGAGAAGTTTCTCTTTAAGTCTTTCGCCCACTTATTTATTGGGCAGTTGTTTCTTTGAGGATTTGTTGTTGGGGGGTTTATTTTTTTGAGTTCCAAGTATATTTTAGATATGAGACCCTTGTCCGTTGTATGGCTAGTAAAGATCTTCTCCCAATCCGTGGGCTTTCTATTGATCTTGCTAGCTATGTCATTTGCCCTGCAGAAGCTCTGCAACTTCATGCAATCCCATTTGTCCAACCTTTCTTTGATTTGTTGTGTTTCCGGGTCTCTATTCAGAAAATTTTGGCCTGAGCCAAGGAGACCTACGGTTTCTCCTATTCCATCCTGTATTGTTTTCAGAGTGTCTGCTTTGACTTCAAGGTCTTTGATCCATTTGGAGTTGATTCTGGTGCAGGGTGATATATAAGGATCTAGCTTTAGTTTTCTACATGTAGTTAACCAATTTTGCCAGCACCATTTACTGAAGAGGCTGTCTTTCTTCCATTCTATTGTTTTAGCTCCCTTATCAAAGATTAGATGGCTATAGGTCTGTAGGTTCATTTCTGGGTTTTCAATTCTATTCCATTGGTCCTGAGGTCTGTTCTTATGCCAATACCACGCTGTTTTGATTACTATGGCTTTATAGTAGAGTTTGAAATTTGGTATTGATATTCCTCCAGCAGTGTTCTTTCCGTTGAGGAGCGTTTTTGCTATTTGGGGTCTTTTATTGTTCCATATGAATTTTTGGATTGCCTCTTCTATTTCCTTGAAGAATGAGGGTGGAATTTTGATAGGTATTGCGTTGAATTTGTAGATAGCCTTGGGAAGTATTGCCATTTTCACGATGTTAATCTTTCCAATCCAGGAACATGGGAGGTTTTGCCATTTTTTAAGTTCTGTGTTGATTTCCTTTTTCAAGATTTTAAGTTTTCATCATAGAGGTCCTTCACTTCTTTAGTTAAGTTAATTCCTAGGTATTTTATTTTTTGTGGGGCTATTACAAATGGGGTTGCTTTCCTAATTTCAGCCACACTTTTCTCATTGTTGGCATACAGAAAAGCCATTGATTTTTGGGGGTTAATTTTATAACCTGCTACTTTGCCAAAGTTTTGAATCAGCTTGAGTAATTTGGGAGTGGAGTCTATGGGATTCTTTAAATACAAGATCATGTCATCTGCAAAGAGGGAGAGTTTTATTCCTTCTTTCCCTATTTGGATCCCCTTTATGTCTGCATCTTGTCTTATTGTTGTAGCTAGGCATTCTAATACTAGATTGAAGAGAAGTGGAGAGAGTGGGCATCCTTATCTTGTTCCTGAGTTAAGAGGAAATGGCTTTAGTTTTTCACCATTGAGTATAATGCTGGCTGTAGGTTTGTCATATACAGCCTTTATTGTATTGAGGAATGTTCCATGGATTCCTAATTTTTCCAAAACCTTCATCATAAAGGGGTGTTGGATCTTGTCGAATGCTTTTTCTGCATCTATTGAGATAACCATTTGGTTCTTATTCTTGCTCCTGTTGATGTGATGAATAATATTAATTGATTTGCGTATATTGAACCAGCTTTGCATCCCTGAAATAATCCTGTTTGTTCGTGGTGTATGATTTTTTGGATGAATTGTTGAAGTTGGTTGGCCAAAATTTTGTTGAGAAGTTTTGCATCAATATTCATCAAAGAAATGGGTCTATAGTTCTCTTTCTTTGATGAGTCCTTGCCTGGTTTTGGGATGAGGGTTATGATGGCTTCATAGAATGTGTTCGGTAGTGAGCTTTCTCTTTCAATTTCATTGAAGAGTTGGAGGAGAATTGGTGTGAGCTCTGCTTTGAAGGCCTTGTAAAATTCTGCTGTAAAACCATCTGGTCCTGGACTTTTCTTAGCTGGGAGGTCTCTTATTGCTGTTTCGATTTCAATGCTTGATATGGGCCTGTTAAGATAGTTTAACTCATCTTGGTTTAGTTTTGGCATGTCAATATTTGCTAGGAAAAGGTCCATTTCTGTCAAGTTCTCAAACTTATTAGCATAAAGTTTTGAGAAGTATTCCCTTATAATGTTCTGAATCTTGGTTGTTTCCGTGGTGATGTTTCCATTCTCATCTCTGAGTTTATTAATTTGGGTGTGTTCTCTTCTTTTTATGATAAGATTTGCTAAGGGTCTGTCAATTTTGTTAAGTTTTTCGAAGAACCAACTCTTTGTTTTGCTGATTCTTTCTATAGTTTTTTTGGATTCTAATTCATTTAATTCTGATTTAATTTTGATTATTTCTTTCCGTCTACTGGATTGGGGTTTATCTTGCTGCTCTTTTTCAAGGAGGTTTAGATGTGTCATTAAATTGTTAGTTTCAGATCTCTCCAATTTGTTGATGTAGGAGCTCAGAGCTATAAACTTGCCTCTGAGTACTGCCTTTGCTGTGTCCCAGAGGAGCTGGTAATTTGTGTGTTCATTTTCGTTGAATAGCATGAACATTTGAATTTCCTTTCTAATCTCTTCCATGACCCACTCATGATTCAGCAGTGTGTTGTTCAGCCTCCATGTGATACCGGACTTTCTTTGGTGGCTTTTGGTGTTGAGTTCTAATTTTATTCCCTTGTGGTCAGAGAGAATGCAAGGTATAACTTCAATGTTTCTGAATTTAGACAAGTTTGCTTTGTGGCCTAAAATGTGGTCTATTTTAGAAAACGTTCCATGTGCTGCTGAGAAAAACGTGTATTCTGATGCTGCTGGGTGAAATGTTCGGTAGATGTCTGTTAAGTCTAGTTGATCTATGCAGCTGTTTAGATCTGCGGTTTCTCTGTTGACTTTTTGCCGAGTTGATCTATCTAGTGGGGAGAGTGGTGTGTTAAAATCCCCAACAATTAATGTCTTTGGATCTATATGGGATTTGAGGGAAAGTAGTGTTTCTTTGATAAATTTGGGTGCTCCATTGTTTGGCGAATAGATATTTAGAATTGTAATATCCTCCTGAAGGAGAGATCCTTTAATTAGTATGTAGCGACCTTCTTTATCTCTTCTCACGAATTTTAATTTGAAGTCTATTTTATCTGATATTAGGATTGCAACTCCCACCTGTTTATGGGGGCCGTTTGCTTGGTAGATTTTGTTCCAGCCTTTAACATTGAAAATGTGTTTGTTTTTACGGGCAAGATGTGACTCCTGCAGGCAGCAGATAGAAGGGTCTTGTTTTTTAATCCAACTAGACAGTCTATATCGCTTAATTGGAGAGTTCAGTCCGTTAACATTAAGAGATAGGACTGAGAGGTATTTGGGAGTTCCTGCCATGTTATCTACCTTCTTGGGGGCTGCGAAAACTGGGTTCTTCCTATGGTTCTTGGATTCTCAGTTTGGGTGCAGTTTCTTGGCCTTTGTTGCGGTCTTGTTGGTTTTCTATGTGTAGGACATCTTTAAGAATCTTTTGTAGGGCTGGTTTGGTGGAGATGTATTGTTTCAATTTTTCTTTGCTATGGAAGGTTTTTATTTGGCCTTCAGTTATGAAGGAGAGTTTAGCTGGGTACAGTATTCTTGGTTGATAGTTGTTTGTTTTTAGGGCATGGCATACATCATTCCAGGCTCTTCTTGCTTTGATTGTCTCTGCTGAGAAATCTGAGGTGATTCTAATTGGTTTCCCTTTATAGGTGATTACCCTTTTCTCCTTGACAGCTTTAAGGATCTTTTCCTTGTTCTGAGTTGATCCTGTGTGGATTATAATGTGGCGGTGGGATGTCCTATTCTGGTCTGGTCTATTTGGGGTTCTAAAGGCTTCTTGTATCTGAATAGGCCTATCTTTTTGCATGTTTGGGAAGTTCTCTGCTAGGATCCTGTTAAACAAATTTCCTAGACCATTAACTTCTGTTTCTAGGTGCTCCTCTACACCCATTATCCTTAGATTAGGCCTTCTGATGGTGTCTTCCAGGTGTTGGATAGATCTATCATATTTCTTGGACTTGTCTTGGAGGGTTGTATGTTCTTTCTCTATAATATCTAGGCTGTCTTCAATCCCTGAGATTCGATCTTCTGCATGGTCTAACCTGCTGTCAAGACTCTCTGTTTTTTTATTTCTTTTCCTTCTAATTGGTCAGCTTTGATGGCTTCAAGTTCTTTGTTGAAGCTCTGTTTTAGGTCTTGTATGAATTTCTTTACTTCCTTAATTTGGTGTTCAGTGTTTGTCCTCAAATCACTTAGTTGATTGGTTATGGTTTCTTTGGGCTCCCATTCCTTCTGTTGGGTTCCATTCAGCATTCCCTTTGTGGTCTCCCTGACTTCCTTCAGCTCTTTGTTAATGGATTCCATGAATGCCTTTAGTGATCTTTGTGTATTCTCTACCTGGTCTCTCAATTCCTGTATTACTCTTTGATTAGCTTCCTCCCATTCGTGGGATTCCTGCAGTTCTCTTTCCTCCCGTTGGAGGGATTCCTGCAGTTCTCTTTGAGTGTTCTCAGCCTGCTCACGCCATTCTTCCCTTTCTCTTTGAGTATTCTCAAGTTGTTCACGCAAATCCTGTATCAGTTTTTGAGTAGCTTCCTCATGCTTATGATATTCCTGTATAAACTTCTGGGATGCTTCCTCTCTCTCCCTATCACGCTCATACAGAGTCCTTTGTAAGTTGTCAAACTTCTCATTTATCATGTTTGCCAGTAGTGTTTGGGAACTCTCCTCTGGATTATTCATTATCTGATCTGACCCCTGATTATCAAGATTGGGAATTGAGATACCCGAATTTGCCATTTTTCTTGTGTTTTTCCCGCTTACTCTGCCCATTTGAGATGAAGATAGCACCAGTTTTGTGCTAGAACACTATCTTAAGGCAACCATCAACCAAAGTTTGCAATTGTACAGTCAATAGTCTACAGATACAATCTAGTTCAACAGATGCATCTATTCCACATCAAACAACTATATGTTAAAGGACTTCGAACCGCAGAGAAGAATTTGGAAAACCAGAAAGTATTAGGGTTAGGGAGAGATGTGCATAAAAAATAGGGATAGATTGGTGTGGGGAGGCACAGGGAGAGTTAACTATGTCCTAATCACAATGCAGGAAATAGGCTGGGTAGGATGCAAGTAGAGAGAGAGAGGAAAAGAAGAAAGGGAAAGGAGAATGAAAAGAGACCAGAAAAAAAATAGAAACGTAAAAATTAATGTTATTATATAGATTAAAAGACCATCTATTTAGAGAGGAATGTGAATATTTTGAGAGAAGGTGAGGGACATAGAGGAGATGTGAAAAACTTAAAAAAATGCTTAAAATATTATATAGGTATAAAGGGGTAGTACTGCTATTAAGGAATTTAAGTCTCAGAGGTTTTGAATTAAGTAATAAATTTGTGGATTAAGTGTGTACACAATGGGGGATAGGGTCTACTAGTTAACAATGGGTTTATCTGAGGATGTGCAGGACAAGAGTTAAGTCACATAAGGAAGAACAAAAGAGGGGAAAAGGTGAAACGGATAGGAAAGGGAGAAGAAAAGATCAGAAGTTCAGTAGAGCTAGACAAAAAAACAAAAAGATAATTAAGAAAGAAAAAGAGAAAGAAGACAAGAAAAGAAAGGAAAACGTACATTCACGTATTCCTAAAATAAGAATTATAAGAGGAAAAAAAAAGTTACTGGAAAACAATTATTTTTTCAAAAGAGGCAAAAATTAAAGATTAATTAAAGTTTTAGAAAAGGAAAAAAAAATTTTTATATATATAAGGTACCAAAAAAAAAAAAAAAAAAAGTTCTTTGGTTTTTTTGGAAGGGGTGGGAAAAATCCTGTATCTCCCTTGTGTCTGTAGCCAGCCTCTTGTTGGAGTCTCTGGTCTGCTTGAGGTCCTGTGGCTTGATTGGTTTCTTAAGTCAGATTGTTCGAACAGGCAGAAAAATGCTCTGCTTTACCCAAGATTTTGAGATCCCCTTCCAAGGTTAATTTAATGGGAGGGTGATCTGGTTTGAGAATCACAAAAGAGGTGAATGCAGTGATGAGGCTAGGTTCTGGGTAGAGTTGAGGCCTTTCAATAAATAGTAGCTTTTCCTTGGGGCTATTTTGTGAAAACCTCACAGAGCCCAGCCTGGAGCCATTCTCAGGGTTTCTGTTTTTCAATTGATTGTGGAGGCTGCTAGAGGGAGGGGCAGCCTCTGGCTCTGGTTACCCAGTGCGGAAAGCCACTCCTATGGCTGGCGCCTGAGCTGGGTGACTTTTCCCTGGATGGAGCTGAGTCTGACAGGTCACGTCGCCGTTAAGTTCTTGTGATCTGCTAAATGACTCGTTTTATTCCAAGGCCTGAGCTCCACGTCGCCGTTAAGTTCTTGTGATCTGCTAAATGACTTGTTTTATTCCAAGGCCTGAGCTGGAGCTCGCAGCTCCGCCGAGCTTTGTCGGTATCCAAGATGGAGATCACCAGTGCTAGGGGGGAGGGGTGGCCTTCCCTCCTCTGCTCCCTGAGAGGGAGTGAGGAAGTCGGGCTTCTACTCATGCCCAGTCTTGTTTCCTGGGTCGGTCTCTGGTCCGCAAACTGCAGGATGAAGATGTCTGCTCCTTGTCCGTTCTTGCTGGTGTTGAGTAGAATCCGCTCGCCCGCAGCTAAGACTTTCTATTTCCTTATGAATGGGAGATGCCATTCTTTCTGATGGAAGCATAGAATTCATATATATGTATATATATATGTATATATATATATATATATATATATATATATACACACTATATTTTCTCAATCCATTCATCTACTGAGGTGCCTCTGGGTTGGTTCCATATCTTAGCTACGGTAAGTAATACTGCAATTAATATAATTGTGTTGCTAGGTTTAGTGTGGCCTTGTTTGTGATCGTTAGGGTAAATGAAGAGTAAAAATGTATAATGAAAAACAATCTATTTTTCTAACAGTATTAGGGGCTGGGAAGTCCATGAGAAGGTCATTTCCTTGATGTAGAGTACTCTGCTTACTTTGATAACCTCTGGTATGGAGGAACACTGGCAGGCAGATGGGCATGCCAGCTCCATGCTGTATGAATCCTCTTTAATCCCAGTTGCCAGGTAGAATCCCTAAGGACTTGACTTCTTAAAAGCTCCGCTGTTTAATCTTACCACATTGGCAATAATCTAATCTTAGAAGGTACTTCATTATATTACAACAACAGGACAAAAATATTTCTCTTGATCTCTTTGACTATCCCTCCCTTTCTTCCTTCCCTTCTCCTATCTTCTTCCTTTCTTTCTTCTTTCTGTGCTCTCTGACTTGGGGTGTTGCATAAGGTTTGATCCTGATTGTGCCTTTAGAGATAAGAATATACAGAATTTTGAGTTTGAAAATCAGTACTTTAACCTCCATGAGCTACAACTGGTATGATATGAGCCATATTCTTTTGTATCTGGGCTTTAACTTGGGCATTGTTTTGCTTTGGCAAGAATATTTACAAAGAAGGACGTGTCTTTCCTGATTTTTAGAGTCTTTAAGATGCCTTGTGGCAGTTTTGAATGATATTCTCACTGTGGATTCACAACAGGAGGAGGCCATTTTTTTTCTTGTTTCTTTCAATAATTTTTACCGAACATCTGCTAAGAGTTCCCAGGGGTATATTTTGCAGAGGATTGAAAAATGACTGCTGGTAATGCTAAGAGCCTGAAACCTTCAGAATACGTAACACAGATAATATGCATGACGATTTAATACACCCATGAATGGATATTATATGGGGATCTCAGACCAGCTGTTCTCTCCTAAAGAAAAGCAGAGGAGTGTGAGCTGAAGCCAAAAGACCCAGCTTCAAGTTAGGAGCTAGGGAAGTTTCTGCCTCCTTTATAAAGATCCTTCCTTCGTCAGAATACTGAAGGTTGTCAGCTCTGGCTTGTGATTCCCAAGTTTTATGAGGACTAAAAGAACAAAATATTAACTTCACATTTAAGCTGAGATGGAAATCGTCATTTTCATCTGAATAAGTTCACAATCAGTATTGAATTTGAAGAGGGAATGTCTCTTAACCTCACCATGTAGTATCTTCCAGGTGTCGAAGCCACTTTGTGTCTCATGCTAACCCTCAGTCACAGAGGTTGCTCATCAGGCCTTTTGCCTGTAACTCTACCAGCATGTCAGTCCTGCTCCAAGACTGTGAGAAACAACAGTTCTTTGAATTTATTACAGTCATCTGCTTTCCAGTTAACTTTTTAATTTGCTCTTCTTAATGAGCTAACAAAACAAGTATTATGGTCCTCAGGATCTTGGGGTGACCTATGCAAAATTATCTACTTCATGGGTGGCAAAGCCAGGGTACAACTTGGCCCCTTGCATCCATTCTTGGTAAAGGATCTCTGTCCTCTAGCTTAGTAAGTTTGATCCCTTCATCCTTTTTGGTTTTTCCCAGTCACGTTTTTGTTTTCTAATTGGTTTAGCTTTCTGTCCTTAACTCATCAATATGGAAAACACCCTGGGAGAATGGACTTGGAGCATGGCATATAGATGAGAGTCTCGGACATCTCTCAGGTATTTGAAGATAGGCCTCAATCTGGACTCTGGGCACCAGCTTGCCTAGAGGAATGATGATGCTAACTTTTGAGTGGCCTGAAATATGCATGAAAGGGAAGAGCCATAAAACTGGGTGACTCCATCTCCCCAATGTAAGGAAAGGTCTGAGATATTTTGTCATTCTTGACCCACAGAAGGAAAAAAGCAAAAGAACCTCATACTACTTCCAATGATTCAATCCATAGTGACCTTTCTGTGTTAGTATCCAGGTATGCTTGGAATCTGGCTCATTAAAAGAATTGCCCTGGTATTTGAGGGAAGAATAGTAAATAAGGAAAAGTAGATGCTTGTCTTTGCAATGATCTACCTGGAAGGTGGAAACACGTGTCAGTGTTGATGGAACTGGGGGAGAGTAAGATTTCAAAGGTGCTGAGAAGTCTGACCTAATGTTCAGGTGAGTGCTTTAGTGGCTTTGGAGATGCTCATCTGTCCCCATGTTCTGTCACCAGGAGGATGGAGCTTCCACTAAATGAGATGCTGAATGATGTGGCCAAAATCTATCCACTAGTATCCTGAGGCCACTTCAAAAGTAAGCAGAACTATGTCAATTAACAAGAAAAGGAGTAAGATGGAACCGACAGGAAGCCAGAATTCTTCAGAAGATAGACAGACGTGATAGCAGACAAATGACTGCTTGTTTGACATCTTCTTGGCATTTCAAAAGATGTCAACAAATGCCAAATACTTAAGGCGGACTTTCAGAAGAGAATGCCAGAATAATTGTGAAAAATGATAGTTGTCATGGCAATTACTTTCTTGATGGTAAATTTCATATATCAACTTGACTGGGTGCCCAAATTAGAGGTTATTTCTGGATAGTTCTATGAGGGTTTCTAGGCGAGATTAACATTTGCAATTTGAACCACTGGGCTCAGTAATGAAGATTACCTTCCCGGATGTAGTTGGACTTCATCCACTCTATAACACTCTAAATAGACCTGCTTGTTTGACCTGGACATTAACTTTCCTCCTGCCCTCAGAAAGGGATATATTCTTAGATCTTTGGGTTCATACAGATCTGTGTAGAGGTGAGAGACTGAGGATATTTTTTAGCTTGAATATCATATGGGCCAATTTCTCTTTTCTTTTGCTGTACTAAGGATTGAATTCAGCATATCACACTTGCTTGGCTTGCTTGCTTTGCTGACACTCTACCAGTTGAACCATGCCTCCAGCCTGGCATTTTTGCTGATTATTCTAGAGATGGAATTTAATGTAATATTCTGCCTGTTTTTGTCCTCCCCAACCACTCTGCCCCAGCCCGGGTCCTGGGGCTTGAATTCAGGGCCTGAGTGCTGTCCCTAAGCCTCTCTGTGCTCAAGAGTATTGCTCTACCATTTGTGCCACAGCACCACTTCTGGTTTTCTGGTGGATAATTGGAGATAAGCATCTCATAGAATTTCCTGCCAGGGCTGGCTCTGAACAGTGATCCTCAGATCTCAGCCTCTTAGTAGCTACAATTACAGGCGTGAGCCATGGGTGCCTGGCCTGTCTGTTCTTTTCCAACTTCTAGAAGACCTGCAAATCTTGTAATATAAATTTATATTCCTTCAGATGTTATGTTGTCAGTTCAGTGAGTTATAATCAACCAGCACATTTTAGCAGGGTAAAATAAGTAATTACAAAGAAGATACTAAAGCCAAAAAGTTTTAGATTTAATTCTGAGTCTGACATTCTCATTTTATTTATATTTTCTATATGCTCAGTGTTTTGGCTCCAAGCATTCCAGAAATGAAGAAAATAGATTCTGTTTTATATTAATAATTGAGAAACAACTTAAGAAATGTAATAGGCTGGGTGCCGATGGCTCACACCTATAATCCTAGCTACTCAGGAGGATGAGATCTCAGGATCATGGTTCAAAGCCAGCCTGGTCAGGAAAGTCCATGAGACTCTTATCTCCAATAAACCACCAGAAAACCAAAAGTGGTGCTGTAGCTCAAGTGGTAGAGCACTAGCCTTGAGCTGAAGAGCTGAGGGACAGCACCCAGGCCCAGAGTTCAAGCCCCACGACTGACCAAAAAAACCCCCAAAACAACTGTAATAAGGATCATGCTTCTGGTATAAATACTAAAATTCTGGAAAAATTATTCATATTTACATAAAATATTTTGTTTGAATTTATTGATAATTCTAATATTTTTGCTTAATCTTCTGAGCTACATTCTTTTGGCACATCAATAATTTATTTAACTGCTCTTTTGAGACATTCTGATTGAAAATTGAACAACAGCAATATTTTTTCTTATTTCTATTAGTCTTCTTTAAGGTTTTACACAGCTTTTTCATTTTGGCTTAAGTGTACCCTGGAGGCTTTTTGTTTGCAAATGTAAGATGGATTTATGGAAGATAATTTTCTCTAGTGTTCATCTTGTTTATAATAATAAGTTCTTTGAAATTTCATAACAAGTATCTCCAAAGTATCACAATTAAATATTAATGTATTAGGGTTGTACTACTGGACACCAATTTCGAAGGGACAGAACCAAAAAAGTCCACACCAACAAACGGCAAGAGCTATTAAACACTCTGAGATTCTAGCTATTTATCATTGGTGTTTTGTGTAATGGTGATTTATTGGGAAAAGTTACAATGCTCTGAGTTTACCCAGTTTCCAATTCTATATTGTAGCTCAAGCTTACTGCTTTTGTTTGCAACATAAATCATGTCTGGACAGGAAAGACTGGAGAACTGTTAGCTTTTAAGTTTGCCTATTATTTTTCTTGTATTTCCTTCTTAGGCAATTTTGATGCAATGAGTTAAGTGTATATTATCTTTCTTAAAAGACCTATGGTCCAGAAAAATCATATTGAATGTAAGAGTGTTCAAGAAGATAATTTATGTCTATTCAGCTTTATGGAATTTGACATTTTTTCTTTGTTTTATGTTTGTCTTGGTATTATTTTCAATCCGAATCATTTAGTAAAAAGATTCATCTCCTTTTGTAATCTGGCAATCAAGGTTTATTTTTATGTTTGCCTAGGTAATTAAACAATTTCACATTTTAAATAATGCTAGGAAAAGTTTCACCATTTCAATCTCTTCTTTTTCTAAGCCTTCCACCCACCCATTTCCACTGCTGGCCTGCTACTCTGTCCTGAATCCTATATTTCGCAGATCACATCCAATGTCATTTCCTCCAATGTCTTCCCAACACTTTCTAAGACGGTTCCACATCACATTTCTCTAGCTAACTTATGATGCCTTGTCTTATACCACTATTTGTAATCATCTTTTTCTAAATTGTCTTTTCCTCCACCTGGGCTGGCCTTGAGCCTCAATCCTTCCAATGTTACTTCTCGAAGATTGGGGATTACAGGAATATGCCACCCTCCCCAGCATTATTTTCTGTCTCCTGTCAGCATATCCTAAGTTTCAAATTGAAGAGATCGTTTTCCATTTCATCTGTTTTGTTTGCTGGTAAATCCCTAGTGCACATGGCTGGGTGCCTCCTAGATGTCTGTAGCACAATAAAAATATAATAAATATTTATTGAATGAATAAGTGACTATTCCAGACATAATTTGTAAATAATTCTATTCATTTAACCTATCGCCAGAAAAGCAGGATTGGTGCCAAACTTCTGACTTCTCATTTTCTACACAATTATGTCGATAATCTGGGTAAATAGTATGATTCATCCAATATAAATCCCTTAAAAAATCTGCCACTGTTTAACACACACTCTCTGTGCAACATAACTTTTAAAATAGGACTTGAGAAAAAGCATTAACAAAGAGATATTTAAGTTAATATGAATACAAAAATCACTCTCATGATCTTGATGAATAAAACAGTATATATGTATAAAATTTCATTGTGTTTTCTGGGTATGCCATTTAATAATTTTACATAAAAAAGTTTATAATTTTGAAAATTTGGGCGGAAGAGAAAATTTCCTTTATTTGCATTCATTCTTCTTTATATCTTGCCTATGAAGCAGGACAGAAGAATATAAAGGTTTATTTGGTTTTGCCATGAGCTAGAATTTGTGTAAGTTTGATTTTTCAGGACAACATGAGCTTTTTGAGTGCTGGTCACTTGTTCCCTTCCTCTTATTTAACTAACTTTAGTTGAAGAGGAAGTGCATGTTAAGCAGCATTTCTTTACTTCCAGTAAATCAAATTAAGAGTTGTTCAACTTTTCAAGCAGGACAGGAAAGCTCTGTGAAACCTTTTTTCTCAGAAGAACAAGGCATTCGCTATTCACAAGACTCCAGTAAGCAATGCAACAAAGAGAGCTAGAGAGCAAATTGCCAGGACTTAATAACAATCCGAATGACCTTTCCTTTCTACAGGAAAGGGTCACTGATCCAAAACAGGCTATTGACACCAACAAGAAAGAAAAATGAATACAGGGATTCGGAAGAGTGAATTTTAGGTTAGTTAAACTGAAACCACCTGTTGGCCCCAATCATTTAATTAAAAATAAATAAACCTAAAGCTTTAGACATACCAGCTATGGAAAGTTATTTGGAGGAATTTAAAGGAGCCTCAAGCCATCATTTTCCCTTCTGAAATACCTTCCACTCATTCATTTGGCAACATTCCTTCACTCATTCATTCATTCTGGGGGTCCATCAGTTTCCAGGCAGACTAATCTGGAAATAATTACAATAATATGACAAATGTCCATTCGGACCTGAGTGTGGATGAGATATAGGGTAGGATTTTGCTAAGGCAGCCTTACAGAATTTTCAGACGGCTTTGGCCAGAGAGTGACATTTGAGCCATGTTTAATAGAACAGGGAAAATTTCTCATTTTCAGCAGGAGAATGTGCACACAACTCATCGAATAAAAGGAATGACTTTTTCAAAGAAATGGATATATAAAAGAGTAAGTCAAAAGAGCCAGTTTTTGCTTGGGTCATGAGAAAGATTATTATGTCATTATCCTGAATGCCAGTCTTAAATTTACTTTTAATAATGGTATGACTGCTTTTCCATGTTTCATTCAACAGAGTCGCCAGTAACCAAAGTTGGATGACTAATACCAGTGTCAGGGAGAAATGTTTTCAATGGGAATTATTTGTTTGGATCACTATGGTAAAGAAATGTGTTCAGTGACTGGACAATTAAATAGCTGAAATGTTCTGTAAGCAGTTCTAGAGTGGCTATTCACGATGGCTAGTCCTCTCGTGGGGGCAATGCTACTGAGTCCTCATTACTGAGGGAAGAATGTCTTGATTAATGTCTTTCACTTTCCTTTGTTCTCTCTCCTGGGTCTTTTGGCCATGACTTCATGGGAACTCCACGGTTGCTTGGTAGAAATATTTGTACAGTTAGGCCAACTCATATATTCTTTTTCAAACAGATAGTTGTTTGCTGTCTTCTTTATTCTGACCTCTTGACTCTAATCAGTGATTTTTTTTTACAGATTCAATGAGATAAAGTTAAATATTTGTAATTAAGAAAAAACTCTTATGTGAAGCAAAAGTTGTTAAGAACTGTGATGTTTGCTTCCTGCATAGGCTGCAGGTATACTATCCATATCCTAGTTTCTGTTGTGATTTTTAGTGTAAGTCAATGAAAGCCTTATAGTCAAGTGGAGATAAGATAATTGAAAATGGATATATATATCTATATATATAGATATATATAGGAGTTACTGAATAATTATAGACTTTGATTTGCTCAAAAGCAGTTAGACTATAATAAATATTTTGGGTTTTTTCTTGGCTCAAATAATCAATTTGATCTGTTTGTATTTCTCCAAACATCTTCATATTATACAATTTATAGACTAGAAATTTTTAGAAAGTTTGTCACTGACAATTTCAGCAAAAATAATTGTAGTTACAACTCAAAGACCCTCATCCAAGCCCTTATTTGAACCATTATCTGCTTTAATCTTTTTGGTAGGTACTGTCACATCGATATGAATAAAATAAGGCAAATATCCTCAAACGCTAAGTGTGTTTGCAGATAGGCCTTTATTCTTTAACATGAGATGGGGTAAGAAGAGAGCCTTCAAGCTAGAGAAGGCGAGACTTGATTTGTGATCTAGAGAAGAGTAATACAGAACAAGAGCAGTAGGGAGGAAGGGTTTCCTATCTCAAACCTACAGGCAAGAGCCATCATGTTATTTGAAGAGCTGAGGGACTTAGTATGCCCAAATGAAAGATTCATAAGAAGAAGGAGGATACAACTTACAGGGCAAGTCTAGACCATTTCATGCCCTGAGAACTTACCTAGAATGTCAGAACTAGACCAGGAAATCTGTGAGGCAACATTGGAGGACTCATAGTTCCTACATGATCAGATGTATAATTTGGAAATATGATGCAACACAGAAAAAACAACCATTGATTATCCTGTAAGCAAGACTAGAGAGAAGTCTGTACTAGTCCAGGTGGATTTTAATGAGGGCCTCATAGAGTAGGATGGATAAAGAGATGGGAAAGGTTGAATCCTTTTAATTTGGTGAACCTTTTATTAGAGGTAGAGGAGAATGGTCAAGATGTATTATTTGAGCTGTTCTGATGCTTTTAGATAGGTAATTGGTAATGGAGGTGGGATCATTAACAAAAATAGAGCAAGAGGAGAAAAGTAGGCTTGATCAGGAACGTGTACACATTACTGTTTAAAATTTAAGACAATAGTTTGGGATCAAGGTATGGATTTGAGCATATTTTCTGGTGTCAAAGATTACCCTCAAACTAGACAAAAAAGAAAGAATTGTTTGCAACATTAGATGATCTCTACCACAGCACATTACATTTCAAGTGGGCATTCCCCTTGGGTCTTATTTCTTATTTAGTGCATTGGGTATCAGCTATATTTTGTTCAGAATGAAAGCCCCAAGAAATGATGACAACTATGCTTGTGTGGTCTTTATGTAGACACACTTCATTGACCAGTCATAGACAGGGTTATAAGTAAGAGAACTTGGGCCATTTGTCTTAACTGATATCATAAACAGCACCAGAAGCAGCTCACATGCAACATTAATAATTGTGAGGTACATGTAAGACAAAAAGCAGGGAATTGTTCACTATTATATAGACAAGGTGAAGCAGTCTTGGAGTTGGGGAAGACCCATGGGATCGCTATGAAATGTGTGCCTTTCTTTTCCTGTCAAGAAAATTGTTGTGAAGAGCAAAGTTTCCTGTTTGTCTCTAATGGCCATAACTTCAGCATCCACAAACGCATGGACAGATGTCCCATTGCCTAGTGCTCCCATCCAGTGACTAGGTGTAGTGACGAATAGATCCAGAACACATGAGGTCCTGTCATGGTCATTCTTTGCACAAGGGCTTCCTGTTAGCTGCTTCAAGATTTTTCACAACTGCTCTCTGGTTGGAGGCTCTTCCTTTCGAATTATCTTTCCACATATTTCAGTTCTGCCATGGGGTCTGAAAATTTTATTTATTCCCTCTTCCTTTATATTTGTTCTTCATATAGTATGCCTTACCATGAAACCTCTAAACTCATAGTTTCTATCTCCATACCAAATTCTTGGAGAAGCAGAACTGGCATACATGGTTCTTCATTACATTGACAGAAGTTTCTACATGAGAGCCCTGTCTTACTCGCCCAGTCCCAGAAGTCACGCTCATCCTTACCTGTACACTCAGTTTTTCCACTGCTTTCTCCTGGCAAGAGGCTTTCTCCATAGATTGGCTGAAAGCACGCATTTGTGAAATTCATAGAAAGAGACAGAGAGTAAACAAAATGGGTATAAGTAAACAAATGTTTAAGCAAATAGTCACGCAAATTTTTTAAGGCAACAATTATCTAATTAAGGTGTGTAAGAAGTAAAAGCTGAGGCCAAATCCTTGAGGAGCATTAGCATGGAACAAATGGAAAATGACTAACCCTTGAGGACAGCTAAGAAGAAATAAACTATTAATGGTAGGGATAGATGGGAGATGTCATAGGAGCTCTTGGATGAAAGAGATTTAAGAGGGAAAGATCAGTCAGTGGCACCAACTAGCAGAACAAGGGGACAGATTCTTCCAATCTGGAAGCTTCCAGTGGCCACATAGGGACAGTGGTAGCCAGGTGAAAGGCAATCTATGCCTTAATAAATAAGAATTATGGTAGAGGAGAGCATGATGTGGGTCTTTATTTTAGGAATATTTGTTACTTTGTCAAGGAAATAAAGGGATAGGCTACAGGAGGAAATGGGAAGTTGGAGATGATTTTGATTTTAAACAACAAATCCTCAAAGAAACAACTGCCCAATATATAAGTGGGCTAAAGACTTAAAGAGAAACTTTTCTGAAGAGGAAAGAAGGATGGCCAATACACACATGAAGAAATGCTCAACCTCCCTAGCCATAAAAGAAATGCAAATAAAAACAACATTAAGATACCACCTCACCCCAGTTAGAATGGCTATAATCAAGAACTCTAATAATAACAGATGCTGGAGGGGATGTGGACAGAAAGGAACCCTACTGCACTGTTGGTGGGAGTGTAAACTTGTTCAACCACTTTGGAAAGTAGTATGGAGGTTCCTCAAAGGACTCCACATAGAGCTCCCCTATGACCCAGCAATTCCACTTTGGGGCATTTACCCAAATGATCGCAAACAAAACCATACTAAAGCTACCAGCACAACTATCTATGTTTATTGCAGCATTATTTGCCATAGCTAAGATATGGAACCAACCCAGATGCCTTTCAGTAGATGAATGGATCAAGAAAATGTGGTATATATATATATATATATATATATATATATATATATATATATATACACAAACATACAATGGAATTCTATGCCTCCATCAGAAAGAATAGCATTGCCCCATTTGTTAGGAAATGGAAAGACTTGGAAAAAATTGTATTAAGTGAAGTAAGCCAGGCCCAAAGAAACATAGGTCCCATGATTTCCCTTATTTGCCATAACTAGTATATGTCTGAGACAAGCAGAAAAGCCCAGATAAGTTGATGTTAGGGGAATGAACCCCAGACAAGGATTCAAATGTTTTTTTCTTTCCTGCGATTGTTTCTAACATATTTATAAGATGATTTCTTTGTTGCTTTGTATGTCCCTCCCCCACAGTATAACCCCTGCTTTCACTGTATTTGATGTTGGTATAATTTGTGGAGGGGAAGGGAAAAACAAATCGTTTAACTAGGGATACAGGTGGACCCATTGCAACAATGAGATGTACAAGTCGTTATGTCGAAAAATTAACTTTACAACTTTGGCTGGAGGGGGGGCAGGGTGCTGGTTGGGGGGTGGGGGGGGGGTGGGAGGTGGGAAGGGATGAGAAGGGGAAGGAGGAGGCTACAATGCTTGATAAGAAATGTACTCATTATCTTGCCCATGTAATTGTAACCCTTCTGTACGGTATTTTCACAAAAAAAAAAAAAAAAACATAGATGAGAGTTTTTTTTATTCCAACTCAACTAGCTGAGTGGTTTTAAATCCATTCTTTTGCCATTCTGTACCTAAGTTTCACCATCTGTCAAATAGTGAGAAGGTAAGTTTCCTTTCTTTGGGTGATATTGTGTGGTTACATGAGTTGGTATACATGAAGCACTCCGAAGAATGTCTGGAACATCATAAAGCTTATGTAAGAACTTGCTTGTGAAATCTTGTGTGTGAAACTAGTTCATCCTGAAAGTAGAAGGGAAAGATCTCATAGAAAGGCAAAGTCCACGTACTAATAGAAGAAAATGGCTAATGCAGTTATTTTTTAAAGTAATTGCCTTAGCCAGGTGACAGTGGCTCACACCTGTAATCCTACCTACTCAGGGGGCTGAGACCTGAGGATGATGGTTCAAAGCCAGCCTGAGCAGGAAACTCCATGAGACTCGTATCTCCAATAAACCACTCAGAAAACTGGAAGTGGCGCTGTGGCTCAAGTGGTAGAGCTCTATCCTTGAGCTGAAGAGCTAAGGGAGCAAAGAGTTCAAGCCCCATGACTGACAAAAAGAAAAATAAAACAATTCTCTTATAATTTCCATGCTCCCAATGAGAACAGTATATATTCATTTTTATCCTAGCTAACTAAGTCCAACGCTTTCATGAATTAACTAGATGACAATGACTTGAAAGTTTGAGGAAAGAGCTGAAATTTATAATTGCTTTCAAGCGTCATGGGGAAAACAGTGAACTGGGCCTAAATAGAAATAAATCACCAGTAAATTAGCTTGGATGTTAGTACTTCATACTGGCTATTATTTTCAAAATCAATGAGTGATATTGTTTGGTAATGGTAATTCATTGGTAACAGTTCAAGTGAAGAAACCAAGTTAGGTAGTGAATTTCTCTATACCTGAGATACACCAGGACTTGTCTGGTGGAAAAAACAAGGAAGCAAAAGAGTTTAGGGAAATGTCAAAAACATGTTTAAAAGATAGAGTTGGAGAAATGGGCCCCAGAGGGAAGGAGATAAGTAAGGTCCAAAGGGCAAAGACATTGGGGAGGATTGAATGGGGATGAGAGTCAGAAAATCTCTCTGAGGGTAAAAAATAGAGCAAGTTGGAGAAACAGTAGTGTGTAAGGCTGTAATAATTTAAGTAACAATACAGGAAACTTCATAGAACATCACTAAATATTACTAAAATTACTGAAATGGAGAAGGTCAAGGAAGAGACTGAGTAGATGAGTCTCAAAAATGAACATCAACACCCTCTAAGATAATGGCAGAAATGTTTCCCATCTCATCGAAGACTGTAAGTTATTAGTGAATATGGAGAAGAGACCAAAATGAGTAGATAACATTGAGGGCAAGTGCCTAGAGTCTAAATGTGGTACTTTTGCATTAGGGCACAGGACTTGCAACACTGTACATGCTAGGCAGTGTTATTTTGCACTCTTTCTTTCCACTTCCTAGCTTTATAGAAATGTGGAGTACAAAGCACATGGTATCTATTTGAGTGGAATGAAAGCAAGATAGAAAGCCATTCATTCAACAGAATGAATTTGCTGAGCATCTACTTTGTGCCTAGCAGTGTTTTAGGTGCTAAGAATTGAGTGATGAGCAAAAGTTAAAAAAAATTCTGTTAGTGGAGACAGGAATTACATTTGTCAACCAAAATGTATGGTTTGCAAAGATGAATGTTAGAGAGAAAAAAGAAGGCATGGTGGAGAGATAGAATGTGTTAGTTGGAGAAGCTGCTGTGTAGGTTTGTTAATTTCCTAAGGTATTCAGGGATATCCTCATGAGAAGGAGAAAGTAAAGTGAGAAAAGGTCCTAAAAAGGAATGGCTGTGGAAATGTGGACCAGGAATTTAAAGAGTTCACTCCTGACATTTGTTTCCTTGGAAAAATTCTGTGCCGAGATGAATCTTATGGCAAAGGAGTTGAGTTGTGGGTTTGAACTGTTGTCAATAAAGCCAATTAAAACATCTGTTTTCACCTCCCAGCTAACGATCTAGCAATGTGCTTTTAATTTGCATATTATTTTTGGTCACACTTTACCCAGCCACTGTCTGCTGCAGTGGTTGGATGGAAAATGTTGCTTAGAGTCTATCAACATTTTCCCATTAAGTTTATGAATTTTGTGAACTGATACCTAGCTTCAACTTTTGTTATTATTCATGGAAAAAAGAATCACATAACTTCAAAACCAGATGCAAAAATCACTGAAGGGCCCAGAAGACATTGAACTTCCATATTTGAAGAACTCAGACAGAAAGGGAATTTCAGTTATAGAATGGAGCTCCAAATTATGTTCTTAAATAAACTTAAAGGGAGTTAGCCGAGTACTTGAACATTTTCTTCTTCCATTTTTCTTTCCTTTGGAAAGAACAAATACATTCATCGGCCACTAAGGTGATCCAAAAAAAAAAAAATCAGAAGTATCTCACAATTTAAAGATTCCATTAGAACTCAGAATACTATAAAAGAGAGCTGACCTTTAAATAGTGACATTTGCTTAAGATAACATAAAGACTCACCATTGATACCCTTGATGCAATGAAAAGTAGACCATTTTCCCTCAAGCGCTGGTATTGTGGAATTCTAACTGATCTGATACCATTTGCTCTTAGGAGTGGAGTTAGATTTTCTTATATATAATTCAGTGAACACTTTGGAAAGTTGCATTAAAATGGCTGGAGGACAAAAGAAACATCTGGGATCTCTATAGTGTATAGGAGGGAACACAGTCCTTAGGACTTATTGATGGAGTAAATTATCTGCCTGCTTTGGAAATCCTGCCCACAAATATTTTCTCATTGGCCTTAACTTAGGCCTTTTTCTATTATGGAATTCCACCATTAGCAATTCATTTACTTTCATGGAAAACTTTGCTAGAATAGGGCCCGAACTCATTTTACCCCCTTTCTTTACCTTTTTAAAAAATCAATTCCCCATTAAATGTCAGGGTTTTTCAGTTCTGAAACTTGCATGGTGAGTGTCTCTGCTCTCTTTACTGTGCAGGGCTTTTATTGCTGAAGTTTGGAATCACCTTTGCACTGTTACTTTCATTTACTGCTTTATACTTTCTCAACCAACTGTTTCTCAAATCATCATAATAATAACACTAGATGCTATTTACAAGAGACTTAAACATGGACCAGAGACTAGAACAATAACATGAAAACATGATTTTATTTGAGAAGCAAACCAAGGACACGTTAAATTTGATGTTACTCAAGATCATGGTTTATGAGCGGGACAAATGTGATCTAGCCTCAGTCTGTGTCCTTTGAGCACAATTGAATTTCCCACTTAAATGTATCATGAAAACTTCAAAACCAACACATCCAACAGCTCACTGGATACCCTACACATTTACCTCTAGATTCTAAGTAATGGTCCTGTTATCTACTGTACAGCTTACTATTCTATTTCTAGTCTTTATTTCCTATAAGTAGCCCAGTCAATTATTCATAAAGACCTCTTAAATAGTTACTTGCTAAATACTATTTGTCTGCTTGTACCTTTCAATGACTTTCTATTTCCTGTTGGAATAGTTCCTACCCATTTTCATGGAACATAGTGCTCTCAACACTGTCCTAGTTTGCCTTCGGACTGCATCTCTCGCTACCTTTCTGCTCACACTATTGTCCATCTCTGTGAATGGAATGCTGTTTCATCATTCCAAGCTGCATTTGCACGTATAGTCCTCTAGTGCTCCTTCCCAGGTCTTAGTTCAGAATATTCTCTGCTTGGCACCAAAGGAAAGTGATCATCTGATTGCCAAAGTACTCAGGACATTTTATGCATTTTGTTTGTTTGTTTGCAGCAGGGTCTTCTGTACAGCTCTATTGGCCTTTAATTCGTGGTTTTCCTTCCTCTGCTGTCTCAGCGTTGGGATCACAGGTATGTACCTGGCAACACATCATTAATGGGATGTAAAAATCAGCATTTTTATTGGGCTAAACCATAAATATTGCTGTTTGTATAAATCAGAAATGGTTGAACAGCTGCACCTTTCTGTTATCTGATGTGTTGTTTCTGTAACTTTTGTGCTGACATATACTTTTCATCATGAGTTAAGGTTAGACACCAACATCTTGTGCCCTCATGACTGAGGATAATCCTTGACTCAAAATAGGTGCATGAACTCCGTGAGTGGCAAAACAAATCAGAGGAAACTGTGAGAATATGATTAACTTTAAATATTTAAATGTGATAAATATTCACATTTAATTATCAAATTCTTTTCTTTATGTAATTATAAAACTTTGCTGGGTTTGCATAAAGTATTATCTCTGAGTTAAAGGAAGGCACAATATTTTCATGTAAGGATTCAATCCACATTGAATGTTCTCTACACAATTATTGTTGACATTTTGTTCATAGCGACAGTTATTAGAGCTCATAGAGACTGGTAAAGGAAAAAGAAAGAGAGATGGGTGAGGTGTTACTTCCCTGGACCTAGGTTCATGCCTAAGGGCTTAAAAGAAAAGTCTGGCTATCTGGCACCCTCAGTTCATAGGCAACAGAGTCCCTGGGTTTGGCTAAGTAGAAAAGGACCAGCTTTAATTGTCTGAGGAAAGTTCTGATGTCACCTTTCAAAAAAGCTTCTAAAAATGTTCTTTGAATCATTCTCCCCATTAGCAATTCCTGTTGTTCTGACTCTGGTCTTGAGTTACCCTGGCCACTGCTTCAGAGACTGTTGATTTTTATCTCTCTTGAGCCCTTGCAGTAAAATCAAACTGGGTGGGCTTTTTTTTGTGGCAAGCTTTTTCAGCATCAAGCTTCTGAGATGTCTGAATTTGGAAATGGCCTTTAGCCTCCATACTTGAGCCTTGAATCCAACTTCTCCAGGACTGTGAAAAGCATACTAAATAAGAGTGTTCATTTTCAGTTGCATTTTCTTTCAACTAATGATTTTTTTAACCTGCACACATATGCTCACTGCACTCTCCCACGTAAGAGAGAGAAAAGAAAAAGTCCAGTGTGTTTGGAAATTGATCATCTCTCTATAATACCCAGTTCAGTGCTTTATCCGCCATGTAAATAAGGATTAGAGACAAGTTTTCATGGATTTTAATATCTGTGAAAAATTTAAATAAAGAATGTCCCGTTAGGGAAGCAGAATCAGAGGTCTGTATGGTGGAATTGAGCTTCAGAGAACCTGGTACTAAAGAAAGGAAAGAGTAATGGCTGTGGACTCAAGGTCACCGTAACCAGCTATGAATAGCTAGAGAAGGTTCAGAGTTCCTATGAGATGACAAGGAGAAGAAAAGTTCAGTAAGTCCAGGGCTTGCATCTTTTTCTCATAAGGGTTTAAAATATAAGCTCATTGAGAGATCGAATATTAAGGTGTCTCAACTAAATCCTGAAAGAATGTTCAGCCTGCCAGGATTATTAGGGGAAAGAATTGATTAGACCTCCTTTTTGGACAGATGATGAGCAGGACAGGTTAATGAGAATTCTGGACATGTGATTCAGGAGCTCACACGGAGACCAGGTTTTCACAGTATCTAAACGAAGAAACATAAATTTCAGGGTGACCTGAAAATAAAGAAAGGATGGGAGACAGACATGAACTCACTAATTAGAATGGAAAAGAGAGAAGTCTATGGGACAAATATGCCTGAAAGGTATCAGCTTAAACCAAGTAAATTCAGTCTGAACATATGATAGGATTTCAGCAATTCTTTTGTATAAGAATGTTCTCTGATAAAGGGAGCTGATGGCTCATTCCTGTAATCTTAGCTACTCAGAAGGCTGAGATCTGGGGATCATAGTTCCAAGCCAGCCCAGGAAGACAAGTCCAAGAAACTCTTATTTCCAATAAGAAACCCCCTGGAAATGGAAGTGTGGCTCAAATGGCAGTGTGCCATATGCCAGCATGACATGTAGTATGGGTTAACTGCTCCCACGTTGTATTGCATAGTCAGATTTTATTTTGAGTAAGACAAATTTGGCAATTTTCTAACCTATATGTCAGAAGGAACTCTGTGTATATATATAGGAAAAGATAAACCCCATTATACTTTGACAAAATGTCTATTTTTATTTTGTAATATAAAGGAAGCTTTGTGCTCCCAGGACCTATTGAGTTCTTGATATGGATACTATTTCACATTTTGTAAACTTACAACTTTATGATCAGGAACCTGCAATAGATTAGGAAGTTGTTCGCCCTGGAAAAAAAATTTGAACAGCCCTGCAACTTGTTTTCCATTCTGATTCTTTGGAATAAAAAGTTAACTTTTAATATTCTGTTTATTTATGATTTTGTTCCTGTTCCTGATGACCCACTTCCATATTTTATTTGGGGGATAAGTGGCTTTTGGTAAATAGTATATTTCTTCTAAAGTAGGATAGAAATGTCTTTTAAATATTTATATGTGTGCTTGATCCAGCCAGTTAGTTCATAGGTGCACATTTCTCCCTGTGATTAATAACAGATTTTACTTATTACTATGCACTAATACACATACACACACTCCTAGATCACATAGATAAGGAGTGATTCCAAAATAATAAGCCAAGATCATAAGTCATACTTGAAATTTTTAATTCTTAAGTCCTAAACCTTTCTTTGTTGTTAAAATTGTGAAATAACTATTAATGGTTTTCAAAATCTACCTAAAATTCTAAGAAGCATTTGAGGGTGTGTATAAATGTTAGTGGCATGAAGAATTATATACATTTTAAAAAATAATATTGATTGCTTTTTTTTCTGTCCCATGGCTAGTGGTATCTGACATTTCATTAATAGTATTTTATTTAATTTAGAAAGTTCATTGTGCACCTTACTGGGTACATACAACAGCATGTTCTAAGATTTTCAGGAAACTTGGTTAACCAAATAAAACGTTAGCGATAAACAAGTTGGGAGAGGCATGTACACATCTCAGTGGCAAAGAACCATCTCGACTTGAATTGGAATTGTATGGTGAGGATGGAAGGAAGAACATCCTTTTAACCATGTGGGAATAAAATTATGAATTAGGAAAGACATGTTGAAGGTGAGGTTTTGAGGGGTGGGTAAGGTGCTGGTAGTTTGTAGAAAGCAAAGGATACTAAAGATAGCAAGGTAAATGAAGTTATTCAAATATAGAAGTAGGGAAGAACCAAATATTGTAATTACATTGTAGTTGGGGCAAGGTTGTTGCTTAAGGGTTTGGATTTCATTTTATATAAAAATGGTAATGCTGAAAATGTTTGAAAAGGTTATGCGGCAAGCCTTACCTTTATAGCTTTCATGTGTTGTATATGACATATAGACTTCCTCTCAAGGGATGATGGGAAGTAGACCTCAGAAAAGTTACCACCTGATGGTAAATAGTAAATGAGCACCTTCTTCCCCTTCCTGTGTTGACCACGAATGGCCATTCCTACAAAAAAAGTCATATTCAGAGTCTCAGGGTGATGATGGCTCTTCCAGATGAACCAGTGAACCATTGCAAACTATCTACTTGGGAAACATAACCCAGACAAGTCTAGGTTTTCCAGATTATGGACTACTTGTGAGGCAATATTTTCCTTGAGACAAAGATTAAAATTATTGAACAGTATTGCTCTTTTCAAAAAATTGGGGGAAATCAAGTGGCGCTGTGGGTCAATTGGTAGAGCACTAGCCTTGACCTGAAGAGCTGAGGGACAGAGCCCAGGCCCAGAGTTCAAGCCCCATGACTGACAAAAAAAATTGGGGAAAATGTTCCAAATTTGAGACAATTATTTGAAAAATGTTATTGTTAGCTGAGGTATTTGTAGCAAAAGAAGGTTAACATTCTTTGCATTTTCTTGAGCTAACTCACTTAACTGCTAATGGGTATGTGCATGCTTGCATGTGTGTGTGTGTGTGTGTGTGTGTGTGTGTGTGTGTGTTAGGTGCTGCTTTCTATATAATAAACCAAGATTGAGAGGTCAAACAAGTTGCCCAAAGTCACAAAGCAGGAGGTGAACTAAGTTTTAGTAGCTTCTAAGCCTATTAACAGAAGTCAGTAAATTGCAGGTCTTGGAATTATCGCCTTCCTCTCTTTGCTTTCTGGATACACTCTGTGCTTGTTCGCAGGTTCAATTCCCTAAAACACAATTTTGATCATGTTATTCTTTAAACTTGTTTTATTCTGAGTACCGAAAATTAAAATTCAAAATCTTTGTCATGGTACTAGGCATTCTCTATAAGTTGTATTTCTTACTTTCCAAAGTGATTCATTACTATTTCCTTAAGTGTTATGTTCTTTAGAGATGAATTGGCTTACATCTGAGGTCATCTACTGAAACAGTATCTATGGAGTCATTTCCATAATGAAATGAGTACTGTACTCAGCAACTATGACACAAGAGAGAGGGATAGGGATAATGGTAAGGAGGAAGGTGTCTGAATGCTTCTATGAAGTTCTAGTCAGTTGTGTTCATGGGAAAATGTTTACCAGCAGATAATTACATTTCTTAACAAAGAAGATGCAGTGTTTGGATTTGTATGTGAAAATTCATGGATGGTTAAGTATTGTTAACTGGCAAAAATTAAGACAAGCAAAATGTGTATATGGGTTGGGTCTGGTCGATGGGATGCCATTTTGAGATTTATTGGATCAATCCTTAATATGATTTATGTTGTCTTCCATAACTATATGTTGCAGATTGCATTTTTAAATCATAACTGCAATTGACCACATGAAATATCATAACATTTATTCAATATCACATAGTTGAATGAATGAAATGATGCAACTCAATGTATTTTGGTTAAATGATTTATGTATTTATTGTACATAAAAATAGCTAAAATTGTTTTCTTCAAACATGGAATTACCACTATCTTACTTTAGAAATAATGTCTTATGTATAGAGGAAAGCAATTTACTCTCTGAAGTCTAGAAGAACATCACAAAAAAGTGCGTGTAGTTAATTTGGTATCTTAAAACCTTTTTCCCTTCAGGACTTTTACTGTGAGGTTAGGTATAATAATAAGTATAATTGCTTTAAAGTTGTTGAAGAAGAAAATTGTCTAAAAAATGCACTGGAAATATAATTTCACTCTGCTTCAGACTGATCATGCAAGTGTAGTGGATGTTAGGTTTACCTTAATAACGATGCTAAGTTCTCAAGTTTTCTGGAGTGAAGGAAATTTAAAATAACTATTAGAGGAAATATTTGGAAGGTCTCAGGTTTGATCCTAGGATATAAGTGGGCAGACAATACCATCAAAGAAAGAATAAAGTTATAGAAGTTTATAAATTACCCATTTAACAAAGATTGTATTCAAGATACACACACATATACATTCACTCATATATATATATATATATATGTATATATATATATATATATGTAGAGAGAGAGAGAGAATTGAAATTTTAAAACATCTTTTTACTCTGTGATAATGCATTAATCTAAATCTAAATGTTCTAGTCATCTGTTGGGAATATTAATGTGGAGAGGTGCCAGTAGTTTATTCCTATATTTGCTTTCTATGGCACGAGATAGCATGCATGGGGTGGTTTGTGTATTATAACAAGTTCCCTCTTTGCCTGAGATTTGCAGGGGGCTGTTTCCAGTGGCTGATCACACTTGTTAAAACAAGAGGGAAATTCCTCTCAGATGAAATAGTATATTACTTTTAAGATTGCTGATGTTATCTACCAAATCCTTAGAAGTAAATCACGAGCAAGGTCTATGACTTCTACTGAAAAGTGTGATGATGTTTACTGTGCAATGATACTACACTTCAGTGCTCACACAAACGTGGGGATAACAATTGTGATTCTTTTTGTTCAATCTTTTATAAATGCAACTAATATTCATGCTTTGAAGCAGCAAATTTTGAAACAAAAGAACATTAATCTTTTATAGAGTCTTTCCTGTATCCTGTTCTTGTGAGCTCTATGACTACAATAGAAATTAAATGAGATTCTATCTTCTTGTATTTGAGAAGCCCGAAACAAATTCATGAACAGTTGTAATACAAGATGCTGATATTTGTAACTGACCCAGCTAAAGTGAGAGAAAACCATTCACGCTTCCATTGGGAAGCCAGAGGAAGCGACTGGAGCTAAATACAGAAGGATATACTTGGAAGACTAGCTATCAGAAGACAGGCGGAGAAACCCCAGTTGCCAAACCCAGAAGTGTGGCATCAACACAAATTTGATCCAGGAAACAGGTAGTTACAATGTGGTTCATGTGTGGTAAGTGTTGGGAGAGGAAGGATCCCAGAATACTGTGAATAGCATATGTCTATCAAGGATTGGTAATACTATCCAGAAGGAAGATGTTATTGTCTTTGGATAGCTCTTGCAAGACCAGTGATTTACAATTAAAAAGGAAGTTAAGGAAATATGATATTTGGGTGTGTGCTCTGAGATGTAATATTTACAATCTCATGTTGTCGTGAGAAGCATCGGTGCTGGACATCTGCATACCCTGAAGCTTGGAGATGTTAAACACCTGTCCCAGAGTCAGACTTCTCCACACACAAGGATTCTGACTCCAAAGCACATCATTTTAATCTACCATTTCACTTCTTCAGATGCATCATCTTTTCCATTGCATCCGTAGCCAACCCAGTAGACTATAGTATGCAACTGTAAGTCACCAGTACTTGTCTACAGATCCAGGTTGGTCAAAGCTCAAAGACTTAAGAAATCAAATGCATGTTAAGTGCATGTTAAGCCACAAAACTATATTCTAAGTGTTCTTTGGAATGTAGCACCTGTAATAGCCTAGTCTTCACCCTGCTGGATCTTCAAAACTGAAGAGCCATCATGTGTCTGGTTGAAGTTGCTAATGATGTGACCTTAGACATATCAAAAGTCATGTCCCCCAACAAACCAAGAAGCAGAGGCAGAAATGGGATTTGGAGAAGGAAAGCTCTGACTCAGATTTGTAGTCATACCTTCATTTAGAAGAGCCATTGCTCCTCTAACATCTAACTATGTTAAGTTTATTTATTTAATTACTTATTTATTTATCTATTTATTTGAACTGGGTTCAGGGAGTTGAATACTTTGCAATACCAATTCTAAACATTAGCATGTTTCCTTAATTGTTGGAGTAGACTTTCATCGTGTGGATTGATCTGATAATAATATTGCACTGAAATGAAATGACCTCTAATGACTGCATTTTAAATTGTTCCTTGAATTAATGAATAAATGTTTGTGTTGTCATGTGATCATTCCGATTCAATGCATTTCCTATGACAGCAAGTGAAAAAAGAAGAGTGTGATATAAATTGAGAATAAGAGAAATCGTTCCTACAAAATGGTGTTAACAATACTTTTTTTCACGCGGCCGTGTGTGTGTGTGTGTGTGTGTGTGTGTGTGTGTGTGTGTGTGTGTGTGTGTGTGTACTGAGACTTGAACTCAGGGCTTTGTGCTCTTTCTAGCCTTTTTGCTCAGGGCTAGTGCTCTATCTCTTAAGCCATATCTGTAGTTCCAGCTTTTTTGCTGTTTAATTAGAAGTAAGAGTCTATTGGATTAGTTTACCTGCCCTTGCTTTGAACTGTAATTGTAAGCTCTCTTGCTCCTGAATAGCTAGGATTATGGGCATGAGCCACTGGTGTTTGTCAACAACCTTTTTTAAATGAGTAGCTTTTGAGATCCCATGTAGGAAATGGACATTAGCTGATAATCTAATTGAGGGTAGTAAGAAACTTAAGGACATTCCTTACTAGGAGATGTGATATTTAATAACGGTGGAATGTAATGTATTTGTATTAACAAATCAGAAGGGATTTGACCAGTATACACCAAGTGTTTATCCGTGCTATGGGTGCTTGCTGAGTACAGCCTGGTCCTTGTTCCTGCTTCTCACATTTCCCTGGAAGATCTACTCTTCTATCTTTCTCTATCTTTATTACCCTGAAAATATACATCCTTTTGACCCCCACACAGGCTCCATTGACTTAAGTAGAAATTCTAGGCTTTTACTGAGATCAGAATTAGGCCCCTGGGTTTAGCAAACACATATTTTTCCTATTAAGGTGATGGGGACTTGTTTTAAAATTTAAACAAGGGCTCTGTTTTGTATGACTATCATTTAACTGTTTTCTGGCATTTTAATAACTGTTATTTATGGGATACTTTTCATACTACAACTTCCATGTCTCTCAAGACAACTCAGGATTCTTTGGCCCTAAAGGGAAACTCACTTGACCCCAATAACACTTTCCACAAGGGAGTTCAAAGTGGTTAAGACTCCACACTTTGTGTGTGAAGGCATTGTGCCCGCAGACAGTAGGTCCTGCTCTTGGCTTGCTAGCTGGCAGTGATGTGTGTGGATTACCAAAGGCCGGAGCGACCTGAATGTCTCAACTTCGATCCTGTAACAAGCAGCTCCCACAAGCAGGACTAGATTAGTAATGTAGTGACATGAATTCTTTGTGTAGCATTTTTGCTGCTACATTAACATGAAACTCAGTGGCTCCTGCTCTTTCCCAGTAAAATCTGTTCTGACCTCGATTGTTAATCATTATAGGGAATTTGAACATGTGCAGAGTTGTAATAAAAAGGCTGCAAGATGGCCAATATTTTAAGAAAAGTATTAAAGCGCAGAAGCAGTGTTTTAAAACAGGGAAAAATGTGCCTATAGGAAAGTGGGAAATGAAAGGGGGAAAATGCTAGAAAGAGAAATAGAAAGACATGGCACAAAATGTAGAGTAAATACTGTGTGAGCAGGACCAAGTCAATGGGTTTTAAAGAAAATGATCCTGGAGCTTCTTCTCTATCTTCTAAATGAAATATTTATGAATTTTAGACTTGAGTCATTTAGACTGATACACAAAGGTACAAACTCATCAGAGACCTTTCTGGAAAGTCAACAATTTACTTATATGGGTTTCTGCACTCCCACCAAGGTAAGAAGAACACAAAAAGTCTTTCAACTTTATGGTATCAAGATGTTGCTGAAATCTAAAAAACTGTGCTGCCCACTGCAATAAAAAAAGAAATCTAGATTATTTTATAAGCCAGCAGCATAAGGAAAACACTAGTAATAAAAAAACAACAGCAAAACAAATGCTTTCATTCACCTAAGTTCTTATGTGATCAGTCAGTAAACACGTGGTGAATGGGGTCAGCAGGAATGGGTTTCCTGTCTTAGTAATGAGCTGCAACAAATGCTCAAAGGGTACAGTTTGTTCTGCATATCTTTGTATTTTCAGATGGCTCATAGATAAAAAAATATTTGTAAGACATTGATGTTTGCAATAGTAAAGAATGAATGATTGATAGAAAAGTCTATGTTTTTATGAGTCAAGAATTAGGAGGCACCAGGAAAAACTTGTGTCTACTAATTTAGGTGAAAAATGAAGAAGAGAGGATGAGAATGACTAATTTAAATCATTTTTACGAATCCAGCAGTTAGTCCTTCACTCAATTCTACATAGATAGGATCCTGAACTGAATTTAGACTGGTCCAGAGGCCAAATACAACTCACACTATGTTTTTGTGTCAACAAAATCTTATTAGAGAAAAAATAAGCTCAAGGGTTTATCTATTCTCCATGGTGCTTTCCTATTGCGATGACAGAATTTGAGTAACTGCTACTGAAGAATTAGGCCTGTAAACAAACCTAAGATATTCACATAAAGCATCTTTATCAATTGGGTTCTAGTCCATAGCAGTATTTCTGAAGATTGATAAGTATACATTAGATAACAAGATGTTGTCTCTTGATAAGCTTTACAGGGGTGAAGGTGAAGATGAATATCCAGGGTAGGTTTCAGTGGGAAAAGAAGAAACATGTATGGTTTCCCGGGGTGCTTATGGAAAGGACAGGGACTGAGCTTGTTGTTGAGCTTGTGGTTCAACATCTGCTACCCTCGGGGTCCTCACGATGCTGTGTGGCTGAGTGCACAGCCACCTCAGATCTGCTCTCCTAACAGTCGCCACGCCTTTCTCTTCATCTCTCACATAAAAAACGTGGAGCCACCTGGTCTGAACAGCCAGATGCCCCCATCCCCACCCCTAAGCGAGGGGCTCAAAGTGATTTAGCTCAATTTGTTATACTTAAGGATTTGGTTGCAAGAAGTCACACAAAAATGGGCTCTTGAAACCCTAGGGTTTATTGCACATGGTATGATGTGATTAAAATACCCATCATGTGATAGTCACAAAAAGTGTCAAATATGGAACTTGAGTCACCAGTTGGTGTCATAAGCCAGGAATTCCCAAGGAGGGTGGGATTTGAAGTAGGCTCTGAGGAATGGATGAAATGCTGATAGATGGGAAAGGGTGGAAATGCATCCTGGTGAAATCAGTGGAGATTTTCTCTTCTCACTACAGAGCTGAGCAACAGCTGGCCAGCTTCCTGCAGAAACCAGCCTTTGTCTACCAGGATGGAAGAAAGGTCCAGACTTCATATGGAGTAAACACCATAAGACCTTGGAGATACAAAGGAGTCTGTGAGCACAGTTCTCCCTATTGTTCGTTTGGGAATTTTTATGTGTCTTATCAAATTTCTTTCCAGTGCTGTTTCAATGTAAAAGAAAAAAAAAACACAGGAAATATTTTGAAATTTACACATCGACAAAGAAAGAAACACTTATTCATAAATCCACTTAAATGGGATCCACATGGAATGAATTCAAGTGGAAACAGCAAGAAACTTAACTTAGTTTCAAGGCAGGGACGTTGAGGTGTGAAAACAATTTCACAGCATGACAATTAGTGCCAGAGTAGTTACTGCATTCACCTATTTTCTCTGAGTACAAAGGAGTAATGTGTAGTCAATAGACACATGCAATTTTATTTAAATGTATTTAATGTGTTTTGTTTAGTTTTCTGGTTGACCATATTCACTGCTTTAAATTTTGAAAGACCAAGGTGAGCATGATTCTTATTTTAGCCAAGGAAGTTCTGGCTTACATCTATTGCCCCAGTGCAATTACTGTGGCATCCCCTATCATTTTGAAAAGGGCTCCAGTCTGGTTGATACATTATATTCTCATCCTTCCAGAGTATCTTCACCATTGTCTCTCTCCAGTATCTTGAGGGAAGTTGGTAAAGAGTGAATTCCAACATAGTAGCAGGAAGGAGAAATACCTAACACAAAAATTGGACTCATTGTAGTTATCAAATCTTCTGAATATCACTTCTATTGATCTGGCCTTTGCCTAGGGATATAGATTCATATTGTGGCTGAGAATGATTCTCCTTCCTGTTCAGAGTCCTCTGGTGATTTCCAGGGCTTCAGATGACTGGGCTGTGCCTGCCACCAATCCTGTCCTCACTCTGTATTCCTCCCAAGCGATCCTCCTTTACATTTCCTGGGAACAGCTGTTTTAACTCACACTCATCCTCTGTCCACAATGTTCGTTTTGTCCCCGGAAGTGTCCAAAGTACCCCAGGGGCATCGGTTCTGCTATCACTTCCTCAGGCACCTGTTCCTGGTAGCAAAGGTCTTAGATGGCTCCTAAGACCTTGGCTCTGCCCTTCGAGTTATTCAGTGACTCCACCTCCAGTGCTGCTGTGGAGAGGCCTGCAGATATAATTAGAGTCCTGCCACAGTTGATCTTATGCTAAGGAGATTATCCTTGTGAGTCTGAAAGGAGACGTAGATTGGGATTATAAATGAGATTCCGTGTGAGGAAAAGTCTCTATGTCTCTATGTCTGGGCCATGTGCCAGGGAATGGGTCACAGTCCTGACCACTACATTAGTCTCTATGGGTTGCCATAAAATTTCTGGATTGGGTGTTTTACATGGAAGACATTTATTTTCTCCCTGCTCTGGAGGCTGGAGATTCTTACTCAGTGTCTGGAAGTGTCCATTTCTGGTGAGGCCTCTTTTCCTGGCCTTCAGTGAGAGAGAAAGGAAAGAGAGGAGAGAGAGAGAGAGAGGAGGGGGGAGGGAGAGAGACAGAGACAGACAGACAGAGAGACAGCGAGAGGGAGAGAGTCTATTTCTTCTTAGAAGTCCACTAATCCTGTGCCATATGTAGAAAAACTAACTTTACAACTTTGGCGGGGCGTGGGAGGGGGGAGATGGGAGGGCAAGAATGGGAAGGGGAAACAAAGAAGGAGGCAACAGTGCTTGATAAGAAATGAACTCATTACCTTGCTCATGTAACTGTAACCCCTCTATGGTATTTTCACAATAAAAAACTTAGTAATAATAAACAAGTTTACTTATTATATGGAGTGAAGTGATATCTCAAGTGGTAGAGCTCTAGCTTGGAGCAAAAAGAGCTCAGAGGTAGCTCTTAGGCTCTGAGTTCAAGCCCAGGACTGGAAAAAAAAAGAAAAGAAAATGAGTTTACTTATTATGATCATTGAACCATAAATTGCCTCTTGCCTTTATTTGGCTTTGTCTTCAAATGTAGTCACATTGGCATTAGAGTTATAACATATGAATGTAATTGTGTTAAGAGAAACACAATTCAAGTCTGTAGAATTTAGCACGGAAACAAGCCTAAATCCTACTACTATGAGGAATCGGGTTCTTCCAACAATGTGAATAAGGCTTAGAAGTGGATTCTTCACAGCAGCTCCACACTAGACCTCAATTTGCCAAAGGCTTTTGTTTACCTCCGAGCCCCTGGTAAAGAATCCAGTCCTGTTCCTGGAGTTCTGGAAGTTTGGGAAAATAAGCAGTTGTTGTTTTATACTGCTAAGTTTGTGGTAGCTTGTTGGAAAGCAAGAGGAAATTATTCCACAGGCTTGCTCATATTTCATTCTGACCCAATGATGAAGCCATAAAAATATATTCTTTTGTTATCTCACTACACAATTCTATATTATGTTTCATGGTGGATGTTTAATGGTGTTTCATAGGGCTCTCAAGGGGTGATCTATAGAAATAGGACCTTTGCCGATGTAAACACACAAGAATCAAGCTGAAACCATTCTGCATTTAGATTAAGACTGCTGTCTTTATAAAAGGAGATGATACACAGAAGGGAATATGATACAGACACAGAGGCAGAGATTAGAATGAGAAGTCTACAAGCCAAAAGGAAAGAGGAGAGGAAAAATTCTTCCTCAGAAACACCTGGAAGAAGCATGGCTATACTGGCATTGTCATTTCAGACTTCTCCTCTCCGGAACTGTGAAAGAGTGAGTTTCTGTTATTTGAAACCACCATATGCTTTGTTATGTTTTAAATTTCCTTTATCCTTTGCAATATAGCTCCAGGCTCTTGAATTTAGGAAGGTGTCTACTTTTTCCACCTTGGTGTCTCCAGTGGCTTTCTCAATGCCTACTCTAAAACAAGTGCTTAACAAACAAATCATCATCGAGTTAATGAAGGAATGATGCTGGTGAATGGAAAAAAAATGAGTGAGCTCTTGGTCCTATCCCCTGAGGGAAACAGCCAGGGAATAAAGACCTCAGCAGAAGTATATGGCACAAGTCAGTTTGAGATCAGACCATAAACTGTGTATTGGAGGGCATAGCTTCTCACTGACCTCTTTTGGCAATAGATAGTCATGTCAATATTATTGGGTATTGAGTTTCTAAGGATCACGCTTTCTTGGACAGCCTTTTGGATTCAGTCAGCCAAGGGATAATCTAGGTTCCAATCACCTTGTCTAACTGTGAGCTAAAGATGAGCATTTGCCAGAAAGGTAGAACTGATTGGATAGCAGGTCACATGTCCTGCCCCCTCTGTGGGCGGGGTCTTGTGATTGGCAGTTGCACCAAACCTCCGGAGGGAATGTAGTTCCCCATAAATAAAAATGGTACTACAACTAGATGTCAGGGGCGTATGGGACAGTCCTGATGGCCAGCTCCCTTTCAAGTCTTCTTCAAACGTCTTTGCCTCTCTGGCCTCCATCGGCTCTACTGGTCTCTTCTGTTCTCAGTGCTCTTTGGCTTAGGGATTTTTCTCTGCATCCATTTTGAGCAAATGGAGTTCTCCACTCGCAGAGGGGGCATCTCTAGGAGCCAAGGACTTTCCTTTCTCTTGGACCAATCACAGGAAAACGACTCCTTTCGTTTTGGAGGTCGCTGAGACCACAGGGAAGGGATAATGCTTCAAAGTCTTGCTCTCCCATGAAGGGAGACCTGGGGCGAGAAAAGCCAAGACTGAGTCACAAGAATATCACCGCGTCCAGGCTGGGACTCCTGTTTGGAATATCTCTCTCTCTACCCCTTCCTCCTTCTTTTCTTCTTTCTCTTATTTGTGTGTTTATTTGGCTTGAACAAAGTTGAATTGCAGCTTTTTTTGCCGTTTGTAAGGACCACAAGCCTGACCGAGTTGGAGGGAGGAAAAAGGCCAGAGAGCTCATACCCGACCTCCACCCCCAAGAGAGATGGAGGGCCCGGGGTCCTGCGGCTAGCCTCTGTGGACGCGAGCTAGACGACAGGGCAGACTGTCTGCTTCCTCCTGAGTCCAGTGGGCATCGAGTGCTTTGGTTTTCCACCTTCGCATCCAGCTCTGCCAGTGTTCTCCCAGTTAGCCCTGTAAGCATCTTCCCACTCTTTGGGGGCCTGCTTTGCCAGTGGCTCTCCCTCGTTGGGAAGTTACAGCTATTTCCCAGCTGTCACCTTTGTCAGCCCAGCATCCTAGTGAGCTTGGCTGGCGGAACTGGTGTGAGGAGCTTTGGCAACATCTACTGTATTTACCCTATAAAGAAGTAAGTGCCTTCAGCCATGCTCCAGAGAGGACCCAGTGTCCTATGCCATTGTGACAGCTCCCAGCCTTTGCTTTGAGAAATGGCGATTGCAAGCAGAAGCCTTCATCGGAGGCCTGGAGGAACGAAGAATGAAAACCTTAAGGGAGGGCTTCTCAGGGCGTGCTTGTTTGCTCTGGCTCTGTGCTGTTGGCATGGTTATCATTCCCTGCTACCCACCTCTGACACAGCGGGTGGGTGACTGAGAGCGATGGCTGGCTAAGTGGAGTGGAGTTCTTTGAGGCGAATGTAGAACGCAGCCTTCATGGAGCTAAGGGGATTGTCTCGAGCCACGAGGGGCCTTCCAAATGCAAAGCCATTGCCACGACTATGGGACGTAGCTCTCCACCTCTCCAGCCAGGCCCCTCATGAGTGTATTGTACTCATGGTTTTTTCTTTTTTTTTTATTACCATCAGGTCCCTTGTCTAAATTGATAGAACCATTTAACTTGTCAGCCCAAATGACAGCAGCTGTTTTTTTTTTCTTCTTCTTCTCTCTCTCTCTTTAGTTTAAAGGAAAGCTCTACATTTCTATTAGTAAATTGCTGAAGCTCTCATGGAGAAATACGGCAATTATCAACAGAAGGCTCTTGACATTCACTTATTTATAATTTATAAACTTCCTTTTGCACAAGATATTCTGCTTGCACTCCCAGAGAGACGCGGGCAGGATGTGAGGAGAGCCTCTTAGAAAGCTGAGAGGATATTTCAAAGGACTCTGGAGGAGATGACAGCAAAATTGTTCCAAGGAAGGCAATAAAATTTAGCCAGGTGAAGCAAAAAGACACTAAGATCATTACAGTAAAGGGGATGACAAAAATAGAGCCAAAGGATGAAATATAATTGAGAACTCAAACTATTTTCCTGGAGATCGTGTAGGACAATGGCTGGAGGTTGGTAGTGTTGGGACCAGGTCTTAGGAAACCTTCCGGATACCAAGCTAAAGAGCCGGGACTGACTTTGTGTAATGGGTAAAATCTTAAATCATATCATTACATCGTGGGTCACTTGACAGGGAACCGAGAGGGGGAGCAAATGCAATAAAACTTAATGTCTGGAACAATGAGACAGAAAGGAGACCCGATCACATTCGTTACAAGAGAAAGTATAAATGGATCCTTCTCAAGTATTAAACAGAAAAGGATCTCAGAGCAATTTTTATATTTTGTAGGGGACTCTCAACAAATATCGGATGGAAATGAAAGAAAAGGCAAATTCAAGCAAATAGAAGGCATTATGAATATTATATGTATGGCGACTCCACACTATTTTCAGAACTTGACAAAGCAAGCAGGTGGAAATAATGAATAAGATAATGAATTAAATAAAGCAAGACTAGAATACCTAAGCTTTGAGTAAAACAAAAACATTTTGGATACATTTTACTTATCTGGTATTGAGCAGAATTGAGAGCCTGCAATCTTTTCAAATATTTTCCTAATATTCAGAAGCATTGTTCAAAAGAGTACTGATGCTGGCAGTCTCTTTGATATGTTCTCTTGTGTTATCATGGTAGAAAAAGATGTTAAACTTTCTCTCTTGCTGTTGCTACTGGTATTTGAACTCACGACCTCACACTTGCTATATAAGCACACTACCACTTTAACCACATATCCAGCCTTGTTTGCTTGTTACTTTTAGTTATCTTTCAGATATGGCCATAAACTTCTTTTTCAATAACAAGGCTGGCTTCAGAACAATGTCACGCTAGTAATGATTTTGGTACAGTTGGGGTTCCTGGTGTCTACCCCCATGTTCAGCAGCTTGTTTGCTGAGATGGAATCTCCCTGTTTTTGTTTTTGTTTTGTTTTGTTTCTAGGCTGGGTTGGAACCATAGCGCTCCAGATCTCTGCCTCCCAAGTAGTTTGTACTTCAGACTTAAGCCATCTCACCCAGTTTTAAGGCTAATTTTTCAGCAAACATTTGCTATCATTTGGGGACTTTAAATGAAAAGAATGCAAAAGACACTCCTCCCTCTGCCACTGCAAACATATCCTTTGTATGAGCAGAAGGGAGGAGGAGAATGGGGCTAGCCTGAATCTCAGGGGATGTGCCCACAGATTTGTGTTCACTGCTGATGGTGGTAACTGTCTTTACAACTCTGATGTGCCATGGTAAGCCCTGATTTTCCTGTCTGTTTGTTTAGAGATCTTTGGAAGTTGGTTTGCATAAATCCATTCATTCACCTCTAAAATGGGTCTAATAGTATCTACTGAGTACTCACTAGGGTAAAACAAAATATATCACATAAAGCGGTTAGCGATGTACAGTGGAATAAGAGAATTACAGTGAATCTGAGCGTTTTAATTTTTCTTCTGCATTTAAAAATGCCGTGATTTTTATATACTGGAACATATATTGCCTTGATATCTTAGAAAATATAGTATTAGAAGTTACCTTTCTTCCTTTTATATCAAAATCGGTTTGAACATGAGAATAAGTCATGGAAATAACTAAAACTCTCCTCTCTCTCCCATCTCTTTCCCTCCTCCTCCTCCCTCCCTCTCCCTTGTCTCCTCTCCCCTTCCTGAATGACACTTGGCTATGCTGGATGAGGTCCAAGGACTGTTACATAAGCAGAAGTTGTCATGAAGAAACTTTTATGGATAAGGCTTGGGGTTAGGGAAGCTATTTGGAGAGGAGAGTTGAACCTGTGTGTTATCCTCACCGCAGTGTGATCCCCTGGTAATCATTGCCCTCTTATGTCAAGCTCAGTGCGACATTCTATCAGAACGAAGGATCTCATAACTAATCTCTCCCAAACTTACCTTAATAGTGCTTTTTCCAGGACCTTACTGACTCATTACACTTTTTTTGAGTTTAAATGGAACTTGTCCGTATAACTTGTTATCTTTGTGTGTGTGTGTGTGTGTGTGTGTGTGTATGTGTGTTGCCAAGTCCAGTTTCATATTTTATTTCACTTAGGTTACTTATATGAAAACTTAAGTGGACTCTGCTGTACTTAATTTGTTAGTTCCCTGTAGTAGGCAGAGGAAAACTCTTGTTTCTAACAAGTGGCATAAACACTGTACAATGGATTTGTTTTTTATCTGTACTCTGACTTCCCCATTCATTTGAATACACCACGTTTATGCCAGTTTTGTCTCATGTCAATTTTAGTATTGTTTTGTGCCTAGCAGCAAATAAGCCTGGGACAGGAGCTGACAGGGAGGGGCTGAGATCGCTGGGTAATCTCATGAAACTCACTTGACCTTCCTGGGCCCCAGAATTCTCTTCTGTAAAAGGAGAAGTTTATTTGCGTAAATTCTCTCTTGGTTGTTCTGGAAGGATTAAATAGCTAATGTCTGGAAGCAACATGAGCGATTCTGAAAATAAGGCTCTGGGAATCTGTGATTTTCTTTCTCAGAAAGATTTATTGCTTCAGTCTTCAAGCTTGCGTGTGCTGTGTGTACACAGTGAGTGGTGACGTGCTTGTCTCAAGATAGGAATTTGTTGACTTAACAAACACATATGTAGTGCTCACTGTGAGCCAAGCACCAGTCTGAGCTCTTCAGAGATTTTTCACTTGTTTAATCCTTGCTGAACCCTATAGACTTTGCACGTTTAGCCTCGCCATTTTACAAGGAAAGAAAGCTAAGTCCAGGTGGGCAATGTGGCCCCCAATGTCATCCTTACTAAGGACAAGAACGAAGATGGAAGGCCCAGCTATTTGCCCGTAGAGATACACTGCTCACATTGCCCGGAAGGAACATTTTATACCCACTTAGAGACCCCTCAGTTCCTACTGTTGCAGCAGGCTTTGCTTTAAGTGGGCTCTTACTGGGGTTCCCGATTTGCTAACCAATACCTGTTCTCACTTGTGGAAGTGACTGCTAACATGAACCTTTGTGGTTGAGACCTCTTCCCTAGCGCTCTCCACATCACCTATATTTAAATGTATACCAGGTGAAGGTTGAGAGCTCTCAAAGAGGGAAAAAGAAAAGTCTTTCCTGGCTCCAGAGGACAAGTCTATCGGCACAAACCCAGTGGACTGAGGCAAACCTTAAAGGACATGGAAATTGTGGAGGGGATTTTGTTTTTAAATCTGTGATTTCAGCAGATCCTTACCAGGCTAACAGACAAGAGTCTAGACTTTCCAACCTGTAACAACATCAAACAGTGATGTCAGCTTGGTTTTTGATGCCACACAGCATGTAATAAAATTTATTATAACACAATTAATTGCCCAAATGCTACTCTTTCAACTAACATGAAACTTAGATGAAAGAGACATTTTGATTTTCCTTTCCTTTCCTTTCCTTCCTTCCTTCCCTCCTTCCTTTTAAACTTTTTTCCTTTTTTCCTTTCTTTCTTTCTCTCTTTCTTTCTTTCTCTTTCTTTCTTCCTTCCTTCCTTCCTTCCTTTCTTTCTTTCTTTCTTTCTTTCTTTCTTTCTTTCTTTCTTTCTTTCTTTCTTTCTTTCTTTCTTTCTTTCTTTCTTTCTTTCTTTCTTTCTCTCTTTCCCTCTTTCTTTCATGGGGCTTTAAGTAATGCAAATAGAAGTACATGTTCTTTCAATCAAATAAAAGCAAGATTCTGAGATGTATGTCACTATTAAGCCATCTCATTTCTCTCTGAATACATACATAAAATTAAATGCCATCAACCTCCAAATGGAGCTCAGAGATCAGAATAAAGCAATCTCTTTGAAATCACTGTTCTCCATTAAGAGCTGCAATAAAAACACGAGCATGTATATCATCTCCATCCGGTATAAGTGATTTAGAATGGCATTCTTGGTAGCTCAGTGACACTTTACAAGTGGAATTGTTCTTTAATAAACTGTTTTCTTATAGCTTAACACCTGTCTGCACTCAATAATTAATTTTACAATCCATTTAAAGGGGAGGTAAGTAGTAGTGTCCTTATAATCCAAAGAAAATATAAAGGACCAACAAAATTAGCTGTTGAACTGAGGCAAAACAAACAAAGAAAACCCCCAACCAATTAATAATGATAGTAACAATGTTAAAAATCAAACATAGGGGAGACAAGAACACAAGGAGATGCTTAAAGTTCCTAATTTTATTTTTAAATTTTTGGACAATTTTGAAATAGCTCTAATAAAATTTATCTATTTCTTGGTCTTATTTTCTGGCAGATTATCTTGCTCGTGAAATTATCTTAAGGAGGTCAGATGACACAGACAGGTTGATAAGAAGGCATACATGTCACTATGGTAACAATGTCATCTAGGCAGTGTATTTAGGGGTGAGATCTAAATGTCCTCCTCAACTCCATAAATGTCCTGGAAACAGCATATCCATGGCCAGTGGCCATGAACACTTCCCTTCTCTGTTCCTGATTCTCAGCCCTGTTCAATTTTTGCTTCTTGCTTCTTATTCTTACCTTCCTCTCAATTTTGAATAACTCTTTTCTTGCATTAGTGATGCCCTATTTGAAGCATCTAAAACAGTTCCATTTTTCTTGAATGGATCCTAAGACTAATTTCAACAGACTCATAAAGCAGCAATATTTCTTTGACCTCAGAGGTATATCAACCATTCGTCTACTGGCAAATAGGTTCAAGAGTTTCTTGTATTTTGTGCAAGGCAAATACCAGGTAGTGACTCATTCATTTTATTTATGCGATAAGCCTTTAGTTATGTATACAATGTATTTATTATCTATAAGGAATATTTATTCTTGGCTTTTAAGGAATTATCTTTTAAAATGATTTCCTACTTACTTTTAACTAGTTTTCCAAACAAGGATTTGGAATGAAACAAAAATAAATGAAGGTTTTAGTTAAAATCCTTAGTTAGCAAGGAATAAAAAATCTGGTCACTTTAAGCACAACAATAATGCATTTACAAATTTTGGAACTATGGAAAGAGCTGGAAACAGCTAGAAAATTTCGAAGCTTCTTTAAAGGACATCTCTAAAGGAGACAAACTTAAAATTCTACAAATTTAAAATTGCTATCTAGTAGCAGCAAGATAAAGTCTTCAGAGGTTACAATCTCTTGCTTTTAGTTTCTGAATGAACAGAAATCTCAACAGATATTTACAAGTAATTGTCTTGGTACAAGAGCAAGGCATCTTAGGTGACAGAGAGCAGTTGGGCCAGTGAAATGCAGAGTACAGATTTCTCATTCCTAAAGACAATATCATTAGGATTGTAGAACTGAATTTATGGTGTTCTGAAGTTCATAGAGTAGTGTCTAGGAGATACTACACATTCAGTAAAGATCTTTATTAACAATTATCATGACTGGTATCACAGCGTACAGGTAACCTGGATTCTAATGAGTAATTTATCCTCAGATCAGTTCATTTGCTTCAAACCACATATCCCAAGCAACTTCAAGCACTGTGCTCAATTGGACTCCACCCCTCCTTCCTTCCTTTCCTCCTTCTTTCTTCCTTTCTTTCCTTCCTTCCTTCCTTCCTTCCTTCCTTCCTTCCTTCCTTCCTTCCTTCCTTCCTTCCTTCCTATCCACTTTTCTCTCCCTTCCTTCTTCCTCCATTTTCCCCCCTCTGTCTTTTGCTCCTTCCTATTTCTTTACTCTTTGACTTTTCATCTCTTTCCATTTGGTATTCCCACTCCTCTCAATTTCTTTGCTGTGTCCATTTATCTGTTTTCAATTTTTCTCTTTTTTCTTTTTGTTGTTTGTGGGGCTTGAACTCTGGGCCTGGGCACTGTCCCTCATCTCTGCAGCTCAAGGCTAGTGCTCTACCACTTGATCCACAGAACCACTTCCTCAATTTTTCTTATTCCCACTTTTTCCTCTCACCTTCTACCTTTCCTGTTTGTTTAACAATACACATTGCATTACACACTCTTTTGGAGTAACCCCCCAAATGTATACATTTAGTTAATAAAACATGTTTTCAAGAGATATTTTTTTCTTTACAAGCAATCCCCTCAAACCAAATAATTGTACATATACCATTGCTCCGGTGGCACAGTTTAATTTGCTGGGCAAGAACAAACAATGTTTTCTTCTCTTCCATGGTGAACTATCAAGGCCTGAAAAGGTAGAGAATGAAGTTAAGACGTGTACAGAACTGAAGATATTATGTACCTATGGTTTGAACTACACTCAGAGAAGGAGTTAGTGCAAACAAGCTAGGACCTTGTTGCCCAGGGAGATCCAAGCATGGAGCAGGGAGCTCTGGGGAGGTTTTACTTACAGTGGCAATGACTAGGATCATGGCAGGGGATTCCTGTGGAAAGGATGAGGAACTTACTTCTGCCTTTGGGATTATGAAGGAAGAATTCTTGGATCTTTTAAGTTACCTTTTTGTACCAATATTTCAGAACAGGTGTGAGACTTCAAGAATGAGTAGGGATGAAATGTCTAAGAAAAGTTCAAGGGCTGGGAAGGTGGCTCAGTGGTAGAGCACTTGCCTTGCATGCATGAGGCCCTGGGTTCGATAAGCAAAAAGAAAAAAACCCGGAAGTGGCGCTATGGCTCATGTGGTAGAGCGCTAGCCTTGAGCTGAAGAGCTGAGGGACAGCGCCCAGGCCCAGAGTTCAGGTCCCACGACTGACCAAAAAAAAAAAAAAAAAAAGAAAAGAAAAGTTCAAGCGCACTTCAATCTCTCATACTGCTCTTGGTGCTTGGCAAGATTGACATCTTGTGAATTCATTCACTTATGTAGTGACAACTCCAGTGTATTATGGGGAAATGATTTACTTGCTAGATGGGAAACTGTTATTAGAAGATCTTTTTTGGCAGTAATAGGGTTTGAATTCAGGGCATTCTACCACTGAATCATGCCTCAAGTGCTTTTCACCATGGTTATTTTTGGCATCCAATCTTAAAAGCACCTGGATCGTGATCATCCTATTTTTGGCTTCCTGCTGTAGCTGGGATGACAGCTAGGTACCAGCATGCCAAGTTTCTTCCATTGAGGTAGACTTTCATGGACTTTTCTTCCTGGAACTGGTCCAGAGCCAAGGTTTCCCAATCTCAGCATCTCACAAAGGTAGGGTGATAGACATGAGCCACTGATTCACAGTTTAGGAGATACTTTTGCTGAAGCTACTTTATGGAAAGTCAGAATTATTTTTTTCTGCAGACCTTTCGTCATTTCACAGAGCTTTGAATGACTCATAACCCTCCTCAGTATTGTGTAGAGGAAAGTTAACTTTGAATGAAAACAGAATTTCTGTTTCCTTCTCCCACTGAAAAGCCTGCCTTCTACTTGTTACCATCTGCCTTTAGGGATGTGACAATAATGGTATGTAGGCATCCTGTCACATGGCAGAGTGAACAGAATTAAGAGAGAAAACTGAATACGTTTTCCAGCTGAAATCATTAGCAGGGTAACTTTACAGCCCAACTGAGTGGCTTTATTTCCTCGCTGTGATGACTTTGTCAGATTTCTTAATGAAACCGTGATTGAGAAAGGTGGCAGCGAAGCTGCTGCTTTGTACACACTCACTCTCGGATGTGGCAATCACCTGACAGTGATAATATGCCACAGATCACACTTCCATCCATTCTTTCAGTTTGCATTTGTAGAGCACATTTAGCATCCTGCAAGTCTTCAGCCTGTGCCATGATATTTGGCATCTATGGAATAGTTAGCATTTATGGAGCCCAGCTCCTTGGGACTAACTCATTTGATTTTCATGATAATCTTGGTATATTAAAGAGGGGATCATTTGGAGAACAATGATTATAAATTATAGCTAGTTCATTGAAATAGAAACAGCAATAAGAGACCTCCCATCTAAGAAAAGTCCAGGACCAGATGGTTTTACAGCGGAATTCTACAAGGCCTTCAAAGCAGAGCTCACACCAATTCTCCTCCAACTCTTTAATGAAATTGAAAGAGAAAATCACTACCGAACACATTCTATGAAGCCATCATAACCCTCATCCCAAAACCAGGCAGGGACTCAGCAAAGAAAGAGAACTATAGACCCATTTCTTTGATGAACATTGATGCAAAACTTCTCAACAAAATTTTGGCCAATCGACTTCAACAATTCATCCAAAAAATCATATACCACGATCAAACAGGATTCATTTCAGGGATGCAAAGCTGGCTCAATATACGCAAATCAATTAATATAATTTCTCACATCAACAGGAGCAAGGATAAGGAGCAAGGATAAGATAACATGGTTATCTCAATAGATACAGAAAAAGCATTTGACAAGATCCAACACCCGTTTATGATGAAGGTCTTGGAAAAATTAGGAATCCATGGAACATTCCTCAATACAATAAAGGCTGTATTTGACAAACCTACAGCCAGCATTATACTTAATGGTGAAAAACTAAAGTCATTTCCTTTAACTCAGGAACAAGACAAGGACGTCCACTCTCTCCACTTCTCTTCAATCTAGTATTAGAATGCCTAGCTACAGCAATAAGACAAGATGTAAACATAAAGGGGATCCAAATAGGGAGGTAACTTGCTCTTCTAAGAAAAGCACATTAGATATACATTTTCTTGTGGGAAATCTCTGGCCAATGTGACTCATCACCACCCCTAAAAACGAGCAACAGGATCTAAGGAGAACCACTGTCACATCTCCAAATTCCTACATGTTAGCTACAGCTTTAAGCACACATCAGTGTGGGTGTGTCCTGCTTTTCCATGTCACAGCATTCGGGCTCCATGAAACTTTGACCTGACACCAGCAGGGCACTGACTTGACTTAGAATAAACTGGGCCACACACCTGTTCTTCTAAATATAAACAAATTTGCAACCTGAGCCACCCACCGGCAGTCACTTAAGAATAAGCAAGTGAAATCTGGGGTTGGTGCTTGCTGCAACCTAGCTCTGAGCTCACAAATGCACACGAGCCAAGGATGCCCTGGGTGTTTGGCATTGTGTCCTGGTGGTCACAGTGACCTTCTGTCTTGCTGAAGAGATTATAATTACTATCCTTCTTATCCTCATTGTTATTTTTAAGTGTGCTTAGTTTGCTCTTGTGGTTCAGCTTGTACCCAACTTGTTGAATGTTCCAGGTCGTTTTGGTTTATAGATGTGGAACTTGCTTGAGTTTGCTGGATTTGGAGAAAGCGTGTATTCCGAAAATTTCTTGCGTTCCAGAACACTAAATTAAATCCATAATTCTTTGCCTTTCTGTGGGAAGCAAACACTGTTCTGGATTGCAGAGATCCTCAATGATTGAAAGTGTGTGTGTCTTGCACATTACTTCTATCCTAGGTGCCAAGAACCAGCAGGGAAGTTTCTTATTTCTTTTTCCAAGTAACTGTTAAATCTTTTTTTTTTTGTATGCAAGTGAGAGAAAAGATTTTAAGTATTTTTTTATTATCTTTAAGTAGTTGTCCAACGGAATTTCCAGTCACCAAGGCAGTTTATGAATATACTGTGCATCTTTGATCATTGTCATCCCTTTCAACATTTGCACCCACCCCTCCTCACCCACTCCTTCCTTTACTTATCTTAATCTTAGGTTTAGTTCAAGCAACTGAAAAATTTTGATGTTGAAAATTTCTGACACAAATGGTATCATCTTTTCGGTTTGTTTATGTGGCTCCCAACCCATAACCCGATGGTGCATTCTCATGGAATAAATACCTTTGAGTTTTTGAGATAAATCCTATTTATGTGTGATGAAATATCACCTATTATGTAAAGCAACAGGAGAACCGTGGAACTGTGGTGGCCGCCAAAGTATCCAGGTATCTTCATCAAATTCTATAACCATGCTTCTTCCTCTCCCTGCTCTGTTCTTAGCCAAAGGCATGCAGAAGGGTTGGGGCAAGCAGTTTCTTCTCCTTCATGCCCTCAACCAAGATAGCCCAGACGAATGATAGGACTTAAAGCAATCGTTAAAGACCCAAACCAATGATGCCTAAGATAAGGGTCATGAAATATTGAAGATGGTGGAAGTCTGGGGAAAATCAGTGGGAGGGGAAGTGAGAAAGCAAAGAAGGATGCCATTGATTTACAAATGTGTGTGTGTGAGTGAGTGTGTGTGTGTGTGTGTGTGTGTGTGCTTGTACAGTGTACTTTCTGAGACCTTCCATGTCTGATAATATCTGTCTGTTTCCCTTCTCTTCTCTCAACCAGTGATAAATACATTTCTCATTCCAGAGCCATTTTTCATTAAAACTCTGTGAACACTGCTTCACTGCCTCCTGTCATTTTGTTATGAAGAGAATTTTAATATAAAACTAATACTTTATCCTTGCAGATAATCTCTTTGTTTTCTGCTTGTATCTTGCACAGTTTTGCTTCCTTTATCTTGGAAATATACCCATAGTATATTAGTTGTGTTTTCCAGGGAAACAGAAGCAATAGACCATATAAATGTTTATATATGTATATATTTATATTTATATATTAAATATATATAAACATATATATATATAAACTTGAAGTCTCATACACACAATAAAGATTTTTTGCCCTTTTATTGGTTGCATTTTGCAACTACAGACTCTGATCTGAAACCTCCAAATTGTCCTCATTTTAGGAAGTTTTCTTATGATGTTGTCAGGGTTGTTTCTCTGTTTCTCCTTTTTGAGTATGCTGAAACTTGTGTGTCATAGTTGTAAAATCACATCCACATCTCATGTGTTTTTTCTCATAGTTTACATATACACACACATATATATACATATATGTAAGGACATATATATGTCCTTATTTCTTACATACTGATGAAACTCTAAGCACATCTTCTGCTTCAGTAGATTAGATTTCTGGGCCATTCTAATGGAAGTTCCATGTCCCACCTCTCATTGCAGTTTTAAGTGTGGATGTGGCACATTACTCCCAGATCTCAGGAGATCTAAAAATCTTAACCAAAGTAGATTCATGAATCTATTAATAGTCTCTTTAAGAATTCTACAGTATTTATGCTTTCAGTACAGAAAAGTTAATTTCTGTTGAAGGTGAGAAATATTTGGTAAATTTCTTGTGCTGGTCTGTTTCTTTTCAGTTGTGTATGTATGTGAATGTCTGGTTATTTTTCCTCTCTACCTTTACAAGTAAAAGGTTGTCTAGCAGTGAAAACGCTGGTGAATTCTAACATGTTTTAGAGCCTTGTTGGATTTTTCAGGCTCACAGAAGGGAAAGAAATACTTTTATGCTTTTGATCAATGTATTCAGCAGATAGTGAAATGTCTGTGGGAGAGATTTGTGGCAAGAGTTGGTAGTGGGGCACTTTGCCATTCTTCCAAAAGAGTTGTTATTTTGTTTGGTTTTACTTCCTTGTTGAGATAGCTTAAGTAATTCCTCTTATCATCTCTGGTCATTAGAAAACACAGTGGCATTGACTCTACTTTTTGTCTAACAAATGAGACTAGGCTGAATTTATATCTAGCCTGATGAATATATTTTATAATGCCTTATTTTTGCCGTCGGTACCCAGTGACTGGGTACCTATAATTCTGCCTTACTGACAGCTTATTCTTCTATTCTTCACATTATATATTCAACTTGGTTGACTCCATTTTACTTGTGTGGCATGATTTTTTTATACACTATATGTATGTTGGCTAATCATCCTCTTGTTTTAATTTTGTTAAATTTCAATACAGTTTGTTGATCAAATCCTGTGCCTCATGCCTAGACTTCATATTTCTACTATTTGTACAGAATTTCCCCAATTTCAGAGGTCTTCAGATTGTTGAAATACACGTACATAAGCTCTCACTGTAGCAAATCCTCACTCAGCTTTGTTTTGGTGAAAATATTTATGACAAGAGTCACTTTCTCTTTACCAATAATAAGCTTAAAAAGTCATCTTGATGCAATAATAACATTAGCTATTATTGATAGTAAACATGGTGACTCAGAGGAAGGGCTATGCTTTGGTTGCAGACATAACCTGTTTTCCAGTTCCATTGAGTTGTGAGTCCTTAGTAAAGCCATAAAGATTCTTCAAATTTCAGATAAATTCTCTATAAATAAACAGAAGTCATACTTTTCTTGCAGGATTTTCTTTTGGAATTAATAGCCACAAATACATATTCCATGCTTACAATTGTAATATATATATATATATAATCAGATGCTTTATGTATTATCTGTAATGCTGTGTATATGATACATTCTATATTATGTCATTCATTTCATACAGATGCTCCTCCTTGAGTTACTAATGAGCTAAGTTCCAACCTATTCATTATAACTTGAAAGGTTATCAGTGGCAAAGGCATTTACCACATCCAACCCAGAAAACATCATTGTGGAGTGCGGGTTGTTGACCCTCATTGGCTGCACCATTGCCTGGGACATGTGGCTTTCAACCACTGCCTGTAATTATGACAGAGGTTCTTACTGTCTATTATTTATCCAAAGTAAAGATCAAAACACAAAGCACAATATTACTTTCATACAATCATTAATTTGAACTAAGCAGAAATTAGAAACTGTCATTTGCTTTTGTAATTATTAGGTTTCAAATAGCACTCACAAAGTACATACATCAATTCTCACATGTGTAAGGATTGCACCTGACACATAACAAGGTTCAGTGGCTTCAAAACACAGGTATAAAGTAGCACTACTGTTGAGTGATGGAAGGAATGTACCATCAAAGCCATGCCAACTGGTAAGCAACTGCCTTGTGGCCTCTTGGATGACATCAGTCACCACTGATATATATATGATAAATATGTAAGTATATATTATATAATTATATATCAAATATATAAATATATCACATATATTTATATGTGTATAAATATGTACCTTATATATAAATATTTTAAATATGTATGTAATAAATAAGTATATATATTATATGTATCATATATACATATCATATGTATTCATATATACCTATATGTCATCTATAGATAGTATATATCTATGACATATATGATGGATATATGCTAGGTATACTTATCTATCACATGATATTCATCTACAAATATATATATTTATATAGATAAATATATAGGTATAGATATATAGATATATAGGTATTTATATAATAGATATATAGATGTAGATATATAGATATTTGTGCATTTAAGTATATATTTATAGATGATATATATCAGATATATCATATATACATATCTATCGTATTATATCTGCTATATGATCTATATTATGATAGATGATACATATATATTATATGTCTATGTTCATATATAGAGAGATGTTATCTATCATGATAGCATTTATCTATATATGTACCTATATCTCTATACACACACATATATATAATGTGAACACTTACTGGTGGACTTGTATATTCATAAACATATACACATGCATTTATATTTCATATACATCCAAAACTTGCTTGTCTTTGGAATGAGTGTTCATATTGATTATGTCATAATATAAAATAGAAAATACCAGAGAGAAGTCTTGGAGAGGGAAGCAAGTGGTCATAAGGTTTTTGGCCTTTCTCTCTCATTCTCATGCATTTCTATGAAGACAGTAAGAGAGACAGGGAACTTATTGCTGCATTACTTTTCCAATATTTTTGATGCAGTAATTATCTGCTCGCTATTTCTTTTGTTTGGTGTTATTTAGTATTTAAAATTATTATGGGCCAAAATCTTTTGCATATTTTTTCCTTTATTTTTATAAAGTACATACTTTTATTGTAAAGATAGTGTACAGAAGGGTTACAGTTACATGAGTAGGGAAATGAGTACATTTCCTATCAAGCATACAGTAGGTTCTAATTTTTTCCCTTCCCTTCCTAATTCTTCCTTCTTCCTTTCAGTCTTCCTTTTTATTTCTTCTTTTTTTTGGGTAATACTGGGTTTTGGTTGTTGGTGGGATTTTTTTTGTTTTTAAATTAGGATCTTTTGTTTAACAGGAAAACATTTTACTACTTTTCCTTTATGGATAAGGTCTGACACATTTTCCCTGGCTATATACGAACTACAATCCTCCCACCTCCACCTCCTGAACTGCTGGAGTTACAGGCATGAGCCACCAAACAAAGCCTTCGTTTTATTTAATGTTATTCTTAGCTTCATAGGAGAGCTCCTAAAAGCCACTTGGATAGATATTTTATAAGTGAAACCTAACATTTGTACTTTTGCTAACTTTTCTCTTAGCAATACATGCTCATGTCTCCTTATTTATTTTTTGGTTAGTCATGGGGCTTGAACTCTGGGCCTGGGTGCTATGCTCTACCATTTGAGCCACAGTGTCACTTCTGGTTTTCTGGTGATTAATTGGAGATGACAGTCTCACAGACTTTTCTGTCCGAGCTGGCTTTGAACCGTGATCCTCAGATCTCAGCCTCCTGAGTAGCTAGGATTACAGGCGTGAACCACCAGCACTCGGCATTATGCTCATATCTTAAGGAGTTATTATATGTACATTTTCTTATTCTTAAAATACTTTAGTTTTGTTAATAGTATTGTGATAGTTCTCCACAAATATAAAAATGCGAATTTCAGTATAATCTAATCATGAACAAAGATAATTCCAAATGTTGAACAAATAATTTCACCCCTAGAAATATTTGAGAAATAATTGTGACATACTAATAATATTAGTAATAAATTATAGAGTTGTTCAGCCAGCAATTGAGAACAACAGAAATATCAAGGAGTAGTGTGAGAAAAAATAGTATAGTGCAATTGAATGATATAACTGTGATTATTAAATTTAAGGACATTTATAATAATTGAAATGTGACAAATAGGGAGTCTGAATCATAGGTCTAGGAGTCAAATTTTGTGGAAAAATCAGTGTATAGACAAATAGCGTGCATATACCACAATGTTCTTCCTTGACTCGTGTCTTTAACTGGAGCTTTGTTGTTTCTCTCACGTAAGTCTTATATACACATGGATAGATTTGTACCCAACTCTTCCATTTCCCTGTAGTGTTAATGTAAATGCTAGTTTTCTTTCAAGTTTAAGTTTCAATGGATTCTTGCTGATTTCAACTGTGAGCTTCTGCAGAGTTTGCATCTTGCAAGCTTATTATCTCGGAATCTTTTTAGTTTAGTGTTCAGGTGTGAGTGTGTTAGGACAATTTTGTTTATGTCTCCTAGTAGACTTGTGTCTCTGGGCTGTGATCATCTCAAGTATTTTTCTTAAGTCCTCTGTCCATTGCAGGTGAGAGAGGAAAGCTCAGGATAGGACAGAGGGCTAAAATAGGGTCCTGGTAAATTCTTTCAGAAAAGAAGTCTATTGTTTGGAGAACTCTCTGGAGACGAGTCGTTCCTTCCTCTTGCTGGATTGTAGAAACATTCCTATAACTTTTACTTTGGAGTCCCTGCCGGGGTTCCTGGAGGTAACACCCATCAATGCGTTTGCTTCACCAGGTCCCTGGACACCATGCTCACTCTCTGACTAGGTCACAGTCAGCCTCCAGCGATTGGCCAACAGTGCTGTTTTAGTGTTTTTCTTATACTTGTTTCCTTTTGACAGATTCCAATTTCAGTCTCAACCCTGACCCTACCCTATAGTCCCTGCTTTTATAAGTTTAACATTTTAAAATTCCACCTAAGTGAAATCATGCAGTATTTGTCTTTCTAGGTCTGGTTTATTTCACTTAGAGTAATGTTTGCCAGATTTATTCATGCTGTTATAAATGGCAAGTGGAATTTCTCTTATTTTATGGTTGAGGTATACATACATTACATATTATGTATATGTACATATGTATGTATACACATGTATATGTATATGGCATTGGGATGTGGGTAGAGTTCAGTGGTATAGCACCTGTCTAGCATGGACAAGGCTCTGCGTTCAATCTCCATATATATGTGTGTGTGTGTTATATGTGCTTGAATTGTGTATGTGTCTATATATCACAATTCCTTCCTTCCTTCCTTCCTTTCTTCCTTCCTTCTTTCCTTCCTTCCTCCTCCCCCCTTCCTTTCTTCCTGTTTGCTTGTTTGCTTTCTTTCCTTCCTTCCTTCCTCCTCCCTCCCTTCCTTTCTTCCTGTTTGCTTGTTTGCTTTCCTTCCTTCCTTCCTTCCTTCCTTCCTTCCTTCCTTCCTTCCTTCCTTCCTTCCTTCCTTCCTTCCTTCCCTCCTTCCTTCCTTCCTTCCTTCCTTTTGCTCTCTCTTTTTCTCGCTTTCTCTCTTTCTTTTGGTTTGAATACAAGGCTTTAAGCTTGTTAGGCTGATGTTCTACCACTTAAATCATACTTGTAGCTTTAATTTTGATGGTTATTTTAGGAGCTGGGGTCTAGTGGCTTGAACCTTGATCCTCCAGATCTCAGTGTTTTGAGTAGCTTTGCTAATGGCATGAGCCACTGTCACTTGGCTTTATATCACAATTTATTTATCCATTGATTGAACCTTAATCGATTCCATATGTTGAATATAGAATTATTTAATAATTCCATGTGGAATATGGGCGTATAAAAAATCTCTTGAAGATAAAAAAACCATGACTTGTTTCAAATGTCTAGAAATGGGATTCATGGATCATAATTTTATTATTTTTGAGAAATCATCATTCTGTGTCTATATGCCTTGCATTCCCGCTGACCATGTATTTTTTACCTGCTCAGCGATACTTAGCTCATCTCTTGTCACTGTTTTCCTCTTTTTACTTTTCTAAGGTTTTGTTTGTTTGATTTTCTTCTAAGTTGTGCAAGTACTTGTGTTTGGGCTTGGACCTGAACTTGGTTGGTTTTGTTTGCGTTGCATGAGCTGTGCTTCCAGTACAAATTGTTGATGGTTATTCTGAGAGGGACTAACTAGGATTACAAATGTGAGCCACCAGAATCTGGCTTTCTTGTCTTTTTTTGATGATAATAATCATAAAAGGGACAAGGTTATGTTTTCTGTATTTTATGTTTTTGTTTGTTGGATGAGCAGCTTGATCTCATGGCCTAGGCCCCGTCCCTAAGCTAGCACTCTACCCCTTTGGGCCACAGCCTCACTCTGTTTTTTTTTGAGTGTTTAATTGAAGATATAAGTCTCATAAACTTTCTTGTCCTAGCTGTGATCCTTAGATCTTAGCTTCTTGAGTTGCTAGGCTTATAGCTGTAAGCCACTGGTGCCCAGCTTTATGGAGTTTTTGATTTTTCATTTCTTTGGTGGTTAGTGATGTCATCCATTCTTTTTTCATGATTAATTTTTAAATTTAGGATTTATTAGTAGCACTAGGATATTTAATACAGAAATCATATACTATGAACTTTGGGCAAGTTAACTGTCCTTATATCCTCTTGGCTCCTCTAATTTCTCCCCTAACTTGAAAAACTAGCATTTGATAGGTCTTATTCTTCACTTTCCTTGCATTTATATGCAATATAGTTGGATCTTTTTTTCTCATTCAGTACTCTTTCCTTTCCCCCTTCCTTTCCATTGATCCCATTCCCCCAACAGTGTTCATTTTGCATTCAAATCTCATTGTTAGTGTCTTTTCTATTGTTTAAGACCTAGATTCCACATGTTAGCAAAAGCATGGCTTCTTGAGATTTTTTTTAACTAAATAGAATGTTCTTCATTTTTATCCATTTTAATAGAAACAGCAAAATCACACAATGTCACTCTTCCTTATTGCTGCTAAGACTCTAGTATGTAAATATACATCACATGTACATTTTCTTTATCCATTCATTAGTTGCTACATACCTAGGCTGATTCCATAGCTTCAGTTCTGTGAGTTGTGCTACAATCAACACCAGTGGGCCACTTGTATATTGAGTATTACACTTGTGTATCGAATTATACTCCTCAGATCTCTGCCCAGGAGTGATATACCAGGGTCCTAAGATATGTTTGTTTTTAGCCTTTTGTTTTGTGCTGGTGCTGGAGCTTGAACTCAGGTCCTGGGTGTTGTCCTTGAGTGTATGTGCTCAAGATTAGTGTTCTAGCACTTGAGCCACAGCTTTATTCTGGGATTTTGGTGGTTAATTGGAAATAAATGTCTCATGCACTTTCCTGGCAGTACTAGCTTTGAACAGGCTCAGGTTCCAGCCTCCTGAGTAGCTAGGATTACAAGTGGAAGCCACAGCCTCTTTTGGCTTTTTGATGAATCTCCACCTACCACCCTAATGGTGCTACTAATTTGCATTCCCACTAACAGTGCAGTGTTTGAGAGTTCATTTTCCCCAATATCCAGCATTTGTTGTTTGTTTTATGATGAAAGCTATTGTGACTAGGGATAGATGGAATCTTATTGTGGTTTTGATTTTCATTTCCTTTGTGTATGCAACTGTGTATCACTTCTTTATATATTCATTATGCATTTGTACTTCTGAAAACTATCTAATTCATTTGCTCATTTTTTAATTGAATTACCCTTTTGTTATTTAAGTTTCTGAGTTCTCTGTATATTCTAGATTCTACCTGATGAATAGATGGTAAAGATTTTTCTCTCATTTTGTAAGTTGCCTGTTCTCTCTGGTAATTCTTCCCTCCGATGAGCAGAAATTTCTTGTTCTTTCCTCCCGCCCATGGGTGATTGGAGCTGTACTCTAAAAAGACTAACCTATGCCTATTTTTTTCAATTTTTCTGTTTTCTTGTATGTTTTTCAAATTTCAGGTATTACATTTCATGTTTTAATCATTTAGAATTGATTTTTGTGCCAGGTGAGTGATATGAGCTTACTTTCAGTCTTTTTCATGTACGTAATTAGGTTATGCCATTGTCTTTTCTTTCATGAATGCTTTGGGCTCATTTATAAAAAGTGAAATGTCTGTAGCTGTGGGGATTTATTTCTGACACTTCTATTTTAAAGTACCCAATTTTGTGCTTGGGACTATGCTGTTTTATTACTATAGCTCTGTAATGTAATTTGAAGTCTGGTATTGAGATACTTCCAGAATTGCTCTTTTTCCTTAAGACCATTTTGTGCTTTCAGACAAACTTTAGTATAAATGTGTAATAAGTGTGTGAAAAATGTACATAGTGCAAATGTTTAATAAATTTATAAAGAAATTGGTTTTTCTATTTCAGTGAAGAATGCCATGGGAATTCGGATGAGGATTGCATTGAATCTGTAGACTTCTTTTAGTGGTGTGGCCGTTTCCACAAGACTAGATTCCTCAGCTCATGAGCATGGAAGTGCTTTTTGTCTTCTGAAATTTTCTTCAATTTATTTTTTCAAGGTAGTACAGTTTTTATTATAAAATTTCTCTTGTCTTGTTATTATTCTTTGGCATTTTATTGGAACTGCTTTCTGATGTAATTTTTAGCCTGTTCATTGTTGATATATAGCAAAACTACTGATTTCCATAGATTAATTTTGTATCCTGCTACTTTGTCAACAGTGTCAGTGACTGACACTGTTTGATTACTTTTTTATTAATCCTTTTTTAATATATACTTATATTGTAAAGATACTGTACAGAGGGGTTACAGTTACATGAGTAAGATAATGAGTACATTTCCTATTGAGCATTTTAACCCTCTCCTTTGTTTTGGTGTCTTTTGGTCTTTCAAGTACAGGATCATGAGATTGGCCACTTTTACATCTTCTTTGAAAGGATCTATTCAACTCTTTTGCCCATATAAACATGTGATAATTATTACCAAGCTATGGAGTTATGTGTGTTCCTTAGATATGTTGGCTATCAGATGTATGTTTTGACTATATTTTCTTCCATTAAGTAGACTGTCATTCAAATTTGTTGATTTTATTTTTTTGCATTTAAATTACATCCCTCTCTGAAGTATCTGTAATGGTGCTTTATATTTACATACTAAGTAGGGATTTAAAATTTTGTTTTTAAGTGTGGGCAGTGTACTTCAAAGAAAAATTCAGGTTTGATACCCATGACTAAAATAATTCTTATATTGGTTATCTGCATCCAGGCACTAGGACAAATCATTTCCCAGAATCCTTTTTCTCTTTATAACAACCTTATGAAGTGGACTAATTTCATTGTCATTTTACAGACAACGAAACAGATGCATGGGAAATTTAAGTGATATTTTTCCTGGCTTTCCAGGAGGCTTGCTCTTCCAGAGTCCTCAGCCTGTGTCTAAACACTACACTATGCAGCATCTTCTGCCCCTCTCTTCCAGTAATCAGCTCTAGAGTTTTAGAAAGCTCCAAACAGGATACAAATAACTCTGTTTGACTCACAATCACTCTGAGAGTCTTTAAAGGGCAGCAGATAGTTTTATGGAACAGTTTTTGACCAGTATTAAGTTTTTCTGTAGCTTCAGACATTTTTCCTAATTATACCTTTCAGATGAAAGAGATGTGAGTGGTATGACAAATGAATTCCAGTGAAATGGTGACGTCAGCTGAGGTCACACATCAGTAATACCCCGGATCAGATCAGCCTCGTCCTTTCTTGTATTATTTACTGATAGATCACATCCACAGAAATAATGACTTAAATTTTAGTCACTGACCTTCTTTATTTTATTGAACATGAGCAAATACATAGTGAGGAGTTAGAATGTGTGTGTGTGTGTGTGTGTGTGTGTGTGTGTGTGTGTGTGTGTGGTGTGTTGGTGTCTACACTGAGAGAAAGACACAAGAATCAAGAACAAATGTAAGTTTCTCAACCATTTATCTGATATGAGGTACTTCTTATGATCAACCTTACATACTTGCAGTTCAGGATAAGTGGTTTATATATACAGAGGCAGTTCATTAGGCAACATGTAGTTAACAGGATTGTACATGCAATATGAACAGAAAGCAAACTAACATTGCCTGACCTTTGCAGCGGGGAAAGCCCACATAAACCTAATTGGACACATTCGTCAATCATTTACTTATCCAGTGATCAGTCATATTTGCATCCTGACAGATGGTGTCAGAGTTCTACGGAAATCAAAGCAGTTTGGATAAGGGATGTGTGAAAACTCAATGGCCCCTCCCATAATAAACTACTTAATATTCAGCATCTAGCTTTAGCTTGTGGCTAGATGTGTTGGCAGTTGAAGCTTGGGGGCCTTGCTAACAGTAGCAGCACTAGATTAATATGTGACAAAGGATTATAAATAATAGCCATACTGTTAGGTATAAGGCTAGGTTGATAATTTTTTAAAATCAGCATTCTTTCCATTACAACTGTATTTTAAATTAGAGCTTGATTATGGTGATAGAACCAATATCTTTGTATTTTATATTTCCAGTGTTTAAGATTTGTAAATATTTCCCTTAGTATAATTATTTGTCTCTTTATAAAGAAGTTGTAGCTTCAGATTAGAAGCCCAGTTATGAGCTTCAGATTCTACATGACCATTTCGTGTTCTGGAAGAGCAACACTCTGGGTTTGGGAAGAGGAGACTTTATATTTTAGAGTAGGTATTTGAGAAAGGAAGAAGTTAATTGTGACTGATCTTACCTGCAGTATTTCTCTTTCTAAAGATTGGAGTGAACATAAATTTGTGAATAGTATAGCAAAAATGTATTAATCCTTCTATTTTTTCTCATATGCCTATGTGCACACATTTAGTTATATGGTAACAAAGCATCATGTACACTTTGCATGTTTAAAACTGAGCATCATTTTCCCTCTCCAGTGAACACAAGAAAGAACATCTAAAATTAAATGAACAAAATTACAGTAGAGAATGTCAATGCTGAATAGCATCATCTGGGTTCTGCTGATTCTCTCATAGTAGCAGGGTTCAAGTCATCATTAGGAAAGAATTTTATTTTAGCAATGGCATATTAAACTGCAAGGATGCCCGTGAACTATCACAACTACGTGCACCACACGGGAAGCCATGTCAAAATGTCCAGTTAAGCCACCTGAACATCTCAAACTTATCTTTTCTGTTGACCTTCTGTGTACTCATTTTTAAATTTGTGTGTATGTGTGTGTTTGTGTTAAACAAGATAAACTGGATAGACATATGTTGGCAAATGAAACTGTCCACATTCCCATAAAAACACAGCACAATCTCTGAGCCCAATATAGAGAAAGGAGGAAAGAGCTACAATTCTATGTGCTACTACACAGGGCCCGGCACCCCTCAGCTTACAGTAAGATGAAAACAAATGGGGGAATTTTCTCTTCTTTTCCCATGGGATGTAATAATGATGTTGGTTCCACACAGATATTTGTTGAGATAGAGAACGATAAAAATGACTTTGGAAAATAAAGATGTAGAGAAGTTTTCCATTGTATTCTAAGCAAGATATTTTCCCCCAAATATCTGAGAAAAATAGCATTGAGAAGAGACCTGGAGATCATAAAGGTAAAGATCCCTGAGCACGAAGGAAGGAGAAAAAAAGACTACAACTTGTTTTCAAAGACTGGAGAATTCTTCTTCCTTTCCCTCCCTTCCTCCCTCCCTCCCTCCCTCCCTCTTTCCCTCCCTCCCTTCCTTCTTCCCTCCCTCCCTCTCTGTCTCTTTCCTTCCTTCCTTCCTTCCTTCCTTCCTTCCTTCCTTCCTTCCTTCCTTCCTTCCTTCCTTCCTTCCTTCCTTCCTTCCTTCCTTCCTTCCTTCCTTTCTTTTCTTTCTTTCTTTCTTTCTTTCTTTCTTTCTTTCTTTCTTTCTTTCTTTCTTTCTTTCTTTCTTTCTTTCTTTCTTTCTTTCTTCTTCTTTCTTTCTTTCTTTCTTTCTTTCCTCTCCCTCCCTCCCTCCCTTCTTCCTTCCTTCCTTCCTTCCTTCTTTCTTTCTTTTATTAGAATTCATCTAGGCTATGTTAGTCATCTTTCTCTTTATCTTCTTTCCTTCTTTCCCTTCATCATTTTCATTTTCTTCACCTTCAGGTTCACCTACTTCTTTATTAATTTCTTCTTCTCTTGCTCCTCCACTTCTTCGTCTCTCTCCCTTTCTCTTCCCTTTTGTCTCTTCTCTCATTTCCCTTCCCTACCCCTCCTCTCCTCTTCCTTGTAACCGTTCTTTCTCTTCCTCTTTATCTTGAGGTCCTCTCCTAACTCACCTATACCAAGTCAGAATGGTAGTCATCAGGTAAAGGAGATCTCTGGATTGTTACTCTGCCTTTACCTGCTGTCTATATATTGTCTTCAATTTGAGTGTTTCACCAGATCCTTTCCAGACTTCCATTCAGTTTCAGTGGAATTTGAAGATAGATCATCACCCTCATTCAAATAACATTCTTTGGTGAGAACACTTCAAAATAAGGATTTTTATCAAAATAAAAGTTTGTGACCTGATTTTATATCTTCAAATTCTGTTACATCAACACTGGTCAAATAATACAGTACCTCTTCATCTCAAAAAACACAGACACTCGTGGCTTGGTAAGAAATATTGTTGCCCACAAATCTGGATCATGGGTGATGAATTCTGAGCTCTTCTGAAGAAATGGTCACCGAAGTTTATTTCTGTTCTCCTTTGAAAGTCTTCTTGCTGCCTTGTTTACTAAACCTGTCTGTGTCATTTCAGATTTCATCAATATACTCCATTGCTTCTTCCATGTATGTATCTCCTTTTGGCAAACCCAAAGGGGTTGATGGATCCCCTACCTCAGGGCAGGTGCCTGTCTGAGTTCCTTTGGTTGAAGAAGGAATAACGATTGCCATGTAGAGGTCATGGCACAAGGAAAATACTAGAAACAAACCACAGAATCACTTAAATGAACTAGAAGAGCTCAGAGAGATTGCATTCTCTATAAAGAAAAAAGTAAAACATTCTACACTATTTATGAAATTCAGAATTCCTCTTTTTATGTCATATTTGATTCCTGTAGGGAAATAATATAATTTGGATTGCATAATGAATTTGTTCTACTACCCAAATTTTATTCTTTGGCCTATGGGCAGGCAAAGGGGTAGAACCCTCTACTGCAGAAGATATCAACACAATACATTTTTAAGTTGTGGTCACAGCTTATTTAATTTTGGCACTACCTGACTCATCAATTTTTAGCAAGTTCAAGTCTCTTTTCTGATTCATCTGATTCAGTCTGTAACTTCTCCATTTATGCTTTCTTAATTCCTTTTCTTTGGACCTTGCATCCTTACAATGTCTCTCATTTTATGTTCTATTACATTTAGCAGTGTCTGGATCTTCTTCTTATTGACTGGGATTCCTTTTAAAAAACAAGATGAACAAGTGATTTGATTCTGAGCCCTCCCAGTTGAATGGGCCTTGAAATGCTGTATTCAAAGGCTCTCTCTCTCTCTCTTTCTTTCTCTCTCTATATATGATGTAATATATATGTGTGTGCATTATTGAATGAAGCATATGCATATATACACACATATATAATGTTATCAATCAAAGACAGTCTATGATCAAAAGGTACTCAGCTCTTAATGAGTACATCTTTTGGAAAACAGGCTCAATAAAATATCTACAAACTGGTCAAAAGAAAGGGCTATAGGTAATTTGGTTGCCGAGTATTCCCTCATATTTCTGTTGAAATTGTCTGTTCACATCCTCCATCATTCTAATAACATATTGTAAGCCTTGGTCAGGCTACAATCTACTAAAGATTTGCTAGGATAAACAGAAGAATGGATTGTCTCATAAATAATTTAAAGCTTTAAATGTTATATATATTTTTTTCTTTTTTCTTCTCCCAAATTACTGTCTCTTATAATTTTTTCTTCTGCAAAGCACATCTAAATACAATCTCTTCCTTGGAAATATTTCTGAGGTCTCCAAACTCCTCACCCCCTTATTATATAGAGATTTGACTCCCTTAACTTCTTACAGTGCTCAGCAGATGCCCTCTGGTTAGCATCATCCACCCTCTTTAACATGTATTAGAAGATTAAACTTACTTCATAATTCAAAAGGAGCTTTATTAGAATGATTGAATGCTATTAATAATTAATGGATTGACAAAAATTAACATTATCTGATAATATGCCTGTCCGAGAAATGGCAAGTGGAAACGCATATATGTAATTATAGACTTTTTATTGTCCATAAGATTAAAACAATGAACTCTGAAAAAAATGCAAGTTATAACCCATTACAAGATTCTTTCAATTTTGTGGATCTCACCGGAAGTGACCAGGCAGATTCTGATTTTGAATAAAGAATCATTTCAGGCTATTCAGACATGCCTTTCTACATATTTGTTAATGGCCACAGTTGAAAACTGCATGGTAATTACAGGGATAATGAAGAATAGAGTAAACCTGCCATTAAGTTGGGTTGCATGGTAGAAACCTAAAGGTTTTTTATCATTGATTTTAGCATTCTGGGTTCCACTTTCTTCCTTCTTTCATCATAAAATATTGCTAGCCTTACCCTTTTTCTGAGGTCTAATTTTATGATTGTGAAAGGCAATCATATGTAACATAAAATACTTTAGTTGCTACTACTATTAAAACTAGGGATTTCAACACTAATCAGAACAAGTGATTAAATGGACATTTTCATTATTATTACCTTAATGAACAGAACAAATCTCAATACTTTTCTGAAGTTTTGTCTTATAGCACAGGAAAAGACATGCTATCAACAGACTGTCTTCAAACAGACTATGTTTGACATGAAATTATGGACAAGCTTTTCTGAGGATCATGCAGGCCTTGTCTTTTCAGTTCTGTATGGCTTCTTTTTCTCTACCTGACCATTGGAGATCATCAAGATTGCACTTCCTTAGCATAGACTGGAGAGAGAAAGAAGAGTCTATTTGAATTTGGTCAGGAAAGGACAATATAGCTATAGTGGAGTTGTCCTAGGTGTCATCAGAATCAAAAGAAGCCAATGAGGTGAAGTGAGATTTTATGAAGCTGGAGGCATGAGCATTTTAAAATTTGTTTTGCAGAATGACTGCATCAACTTCTTCCATGCTAATCCTAGGACAGTTTTCCCAACTTAACTCACATGCAAGAGCCTAGATATATAAATTTCTTCCTCTTTCCTGGGGATTAAGCTCAGGTCATTAAGCCTTTCAAAGTGACCATGTCAGAGGTAAGACTGAAATACCCAAGAAATTAGCTGAACTCACTATTGCCTCTATTTGTCAGGAGGTTGGTGTTTTCAGGAAGCTGATGGAATTTGACTCATCAGCTCATGCACTGACTTCACACTAACTTTCAGGCCCCAACTCATAACCTAGCCACTCCTTTTACCCCGCGGGAGGCCACACATGATACTCTGGCAATGACAGCTTGCTGAAGCCAGCAGCCACCTCTGCCAGCGAGCTTGAATTAAGCAGCTCCATGGAAAACAGCTGTGAAAGATGCATCAATCACAGGATGTCTATTAATGGAATTAAAACACCTTCTAACTGGCATAGATTTGCACTGATTTCTCTGGGCTGCAACACTCTTTATTGTCTGCATTGTACTGTCTTTCTGCTTTTGGACTGGAAGCGCATATGTTTGAGCTAATTTCTTCCTTGCTTGGAGCCAACCCCTGTACTGGAGAGATGTGAGGCATTAAATGGAACCCAGATATGATAGGTGACTTAGTGTGCAGGGATTACACTTCATATTATGTCTCAACACTTTCACAATTAGGAATTAGAACAAATGATATGATAAAGACATTTTGGGGGGGAGGGGTAATTTAGAAGTAAGATGAGAGATGCTTTGGATGCTAAAAGATAGGTTGCAGAAACAAGCAAAGTTAGTGTCTAACACCAGGACTTATGCCAAATAGTGATAGGGACCATATTTACAGTGCCTTAGAAATGTTTATTTTTTGTTGTTATTAATAAGTTTTTTTATTGTGAAAATACTGTACAGAGGGGTTACAATTACATGAGCAAGGTATTGAGAACATTTCTTATCAGGCATTGTTGCCTCCTCTGTTTCCCCTTCCCATCCCTGCCCTTCCATCCCTACCCTCCACTCGGACCCGCTTCCCCCCTCACCCCTCACCAGAGTTGTAAAGTTCATTTTTCAACATAACGTCTTGTACATCTCATTGTTGCAATGGGTCCACCTGTATCCCTATTTAAACAATTTGTTTTTTCCCTTCCCCTCCACAAATTACACCAACATCAAATACAGTGAAAACAGGGGTTATACCGTGGGGGAGGGACATACAAAGCAACAAAGAAATAATCTCATAAATATGTTAGAAACAATAGCAAGAAAGGAAAAATACTTGTGTCCTTATCTTGGGGTTCATTTCACCTAACAACTTATCTGAGCTTTTCTGCTTGTCTCAGACATATGCTAGTTATTGCAAACAAGGGAAACCATGGAACCTATGTTTCTTTGGACCTGGCTTACTTCAATTAATATAATTTTTTCCAAGTCTTTCCATTTCCTAACAAATGGGGCAATGCTAGTATTTCTGATGGAGACATAGAATTCCATTGTGTATATATACCACATTTTCTTGATCCATTCTTCTACTGAAGGGCATCTGGGTTCGTTCCAGATCTTAGCTATGGTAAATAATGCTGCAATAAACATAGTTGTGCAGGTAGCTTTAGTATGGTCTTGTTTGTGATCATTCAGGTAAATTCCCTAAAGTGCTATTACTGGGTCATAGGGGAGCTCTATGTGGAGTCTTTTGAGGAACCTCCATACTACTTTCCAAAGTGGTTGAACAAGTTTACACTCCCACCAACAATGCAGTAGAGTTCCCTTCTGTCCACATCCCCTCCAGCATCTGTTGTTATTAGAGTTCTTGATTTTAGCCATTCTAACTGAGGTGAGGTGGTATCCCAATGTTGTTTTGATTTGCATATCTTTTATGGCTATGGAGGTTGAGCATTTCTTCATGTGTCTATTGGCCATCCTTCTTTCCTCTTCAGAGAAGTTTCTCTTTAAGTCTTTAGCCCACTTATTTATTGGGCAGTTGTTTCTTTGAGAATTTTTTGTTGGGGGATTTAATTTTTCGAGTTCCAGGTATATTTTAGGGTATCTGCTTTGTCTATGGTGAAAACTTTAAAAACCTGAAATGTTTCTTATATTAGCATTCCTGAGAGAGGAGAGGAGGGGAGGGGAGGGCAGGGGATGGGAGGGGAGGGGCCGCTGGTGTTCTTGCAGAGCAGACTGGGAAAGGTGGTTTATGTTAAGGATAGTCTTACAATTCAGAATTTATTCTTGTCAATGAAGTAATATTTTGAAAGTCTTTTGAGGAACTGTAAAAGTGCCCTAACTTTCCAAATGATTATTGGCATCAATAGTGGTACCATTTGTGGAGCACATAGCCATTATACTTCATGCTTTAGGTACACATAAAGGGATGGAATCTGTATAATTATCAGTATTTCTCTATTGTTTCCCCATATGGAAGATATATTTATGTCACACAGTGTAGCGTATTTGCATTAGCAGGACTGGATTTAACATACCCCTTGGAGGTGGAAATTGGCTGTATATCCTAATCACTTAACACTGAGGCTCTAGCATTATGTGGTCAAAAAGCAACTTTCCAAGAAAGAATAAATCCTTAAGGTGCCAAAGCTTGGCTCATGCCACCCAAGAGAGGCACAGCTATTAAGGGAAGAGCTACGATTCACCAAAAATTTTAAAGAGGAATTCCTTTGTGCCTCTTAGGCTAGCTGTTATCAACTCCTGTACATCTTGATTTTGCTTACTTTCTGTTTTATATTGTTTGTGCTTATTTTACCATGTTTTATAATTGCATACTGATACTGCAGATCACTGGAATTATGCCTAATTGCACTTTCATTTCTCACACAGCCCAGGAACATTTTGAATGTATATGTATGCTTGCAGTGCTATTTCAAAGACATTGTCATTTTTATGCATCTATTAATGTGTATTGCTAAAACATTTTTTAATTTTTAATTTTTTTTATAAAAAATAGTAGCTGAAAAAAATGTGGGATTGCTGCTTATGTAATAATGAGCATATGATACTAGAGACCAAGATGCTTGTCATTCATCTTTGTTGGGGATCAATGGACAAATGCATGGCTTATTGAAATCACACACATAGAAGTTTTTGCACTTTACAACATAATACTTGATTATTTTATTCAACAAACACTTTGCAAGAATCATTTTCTTTTCATCCTAGTGGCTGTACCATTATAGGAACTGACTGGTTTCAGACTAATAAGATCTTTCTATGCCTCAAAGTTTTGTCCTTTCCAGGTAAGTTGCTTTTGACCCATTTGTTGTTTAGAAGGAAACTCGAGGTTGAGTGACAGGACGTGCTGCCAACCAGCAAAGAACTCTAATATTGGAGGGTGGATCTGTCAAACCAGGAGGAGAACAGAACACAGACAATGCCTGGAAAGGTATTCAGAGAATTACAATGTTACTGATTCATGATTCATAGGGTAAATCACCAAACCTTCTTTGATCTAAGCTAGGGTACAACTATTTAACTCCTAAGATATGTTTCTTGAATTATTTTGACTTCTTTCATTTGTAGGACACATTTCATGTAATAGATAACTTTATTTTCAAATAACACTTTCTTGTTGAGTATTATTGCTTTTTATCACCTTGTCTGCTATTATATCTTAAGTCTTTCACCCTTCCCTTGAATTATTGAAACAAGTTGATACTGAACTTTGATTTTTTATAGTCCCATCAGGCAGAGAGATTCTCTTAAATGAAATTCAGGTTATGTTCTTCTGAGATCCTTCTAACAATTAGCCTTCTAACATTTATCCTGCCGTTCATCCAACAGAGGAAGAAAAACAAAGACTCGAGTTGGCCTTTGGCCAATACATATCATAGGCCCTGTGTCTCCCGAAGTCCTTTCCTCTTCTCTCTACAGATCCCCCAGCCACCATCAAATTCATATACTTGTTTCCTTGCTCATTTATAATTCTTTAACCTTTTTTGCTCATTTAAATTTTAAATTTTTGCTAATTTAACTTATTGGTGAATATAAACATCTTTATCAGAATATGTTCTCTACTTGGCTTCTTTTGATGAATTAACTTGCGTTTTTCTTGTAAAGGTGATGTACAGATGGGTTGTAGCTGCATAAGTGAGGTAATGAGAACATTCTTTCTGAACACTGTCACACCCTCCCTCATTTTCTCTCAGGTTTTTCCCTTCAGAGCCCCCTGTCCTCCAAGTTGTATAGTTAACTTCCTAGTTAATTTTTCTTTCCAATGTGTAATAATTAATTTTATATAAAATATACTAATGCTGTGAAGTTGCTGATGTATTTCTAGTGAGTCATTTGACCTTCTGTTTTGCTGAAAGATATTTAATTGTATGTAAAAATGCATTTCTGTTATGACTCTTGATATGAATATCATTTGTATGTGTATGTTTGTATGTGTGTGTGTTGTGTGTATGCAAACACTCATGCTGGGGCTTGAACTCAGGGCCTGCACGGAGTCCCCTAAGCCCTTTTGCTCAACGCTAGTACTCTGCCACTGACCCACAGCTATACTTCTTGCTTTTTGGGAGGTTAATTGAAGATAGCTCACACAGACTTTACTCCCTAGGCTGACTTTTAACTACAATCCTCAGATCTCAGCCTCCTGAGTAGCTAGGTTTGCCCAGTTTAATATCATGATTTTTAAGAAAAAGTAGAAAGGAAAAAACTCATAGATCAATATTTATAGTGCATTAAGAATTATTGTGCTAATTATTTTATTAAGAACATATGTTTGTTTTAGGGCACTTTTTAATTTAAATTAAATTCAAAGTGTAAACTTTTTGCATAGGAGCCCTAATCTAATTTATTTCTTAAGGAGGATAAAAACTGTCTTACATTCTCACATTTTATGTGAATGGGGATATTTAAAAACAACAACCACATACTAATTATATGAGCATAAATATTTTGTTCTCAGTATTTTTCTACCACAAGAAACCAAATTTAATTACTGTTTCTGCTGTTGGGAAAATAACCAGTTTTTAAGGGAGACAAAATTAACATCATATTTGGTCAGTGAATTTTTGTACCAATTCACCTCATTTAAATGAATAGCTACAATATTAGTGGCAGAGAAAAGATCAAGATAATGTTAGGTAAATTCACATTAGTGTTTACCCTTGCTGCTCCAGAGCCATGAATTAAAGAAGTACATCTAATATTGATAAACAAACCACACTGTATTCTTCAGGCATTTTGAAAGACATAGTCCAACTGTGACCAAACAATAGATATCCTGTATTTAGATTCTGTCATTTTTTTCTTCCATATTTTTCCTGGGAAAAAATGTGGTAGAAGACTAGCAACATCTAAGAATTGTCTGTTTCTTAATCTTTTCTCTGAACCACCACACTGTCTAATTAAAGATCAAATATGACATTCAGAGCCCTTAGGAGATCTAAGAATGCTGGCCAGGAGTGAGAAGTTAAGGTGTGAGATATAATATTCTACCCGTGTGATCCCTGTTTGCTGCCTGTATCTCCAAGTCTGACCATATTTGATGGGTGCAGCAAGGCTGTTGCCAGGGGGCACCACAGCAGAGCACCAACTAAGGGTAGCAATTGATTTTGGCTTCTAGGAGCCTTCACTGGAAAATAAACAGTGTGCAATGGACCTCCTCTTAAATTCCATACCACATAATTATATTTACTTACACAGTAGAGGCAGAATAGGCTACAGGGTGGGACAGAAGAGCTCTGAATTTAGCCACTTCAATCTGGAGTCAATGGCAAATATATTCCCCATGGAAGGGTAAGGCTTCACAGAGCTTTAGCTTCTCTTTGAAAACTTCGTGACAAATCCATCAGGCTCTTTGACAGGTAAATTACATAGGGTTGAAGTGTCCAAGGATCCTGACTCATATCCCTACCAGACAGCAACAAATCACAGCCCCTGATACCCACCAGGCTTTCCCTGCACGAGCTCAGCTGGCGCTCAAACCAACCTCAGAATTTATGCCTCTTGGTCTCCCTTACCACCTAAGCCAAGTCCTTGAAAGCCACCCACGGCTGGGCTGCTGCTGCTTCTCCTGCTGCTTTTCCTGGACGTGACTATTTCGAGAACAAGCAGGCCTTTCTTCTTGCTTCAACCCACCCTGTCCCAGGGAAAGTGGAGCACGTACAAAGCACGGTTTGGTCCTTACGGAACATGACATTGAAGCAAATGGATTCTACTTGGAGACAGACACACCCAGAGTCTCTCATTCATTTTTTAACTATAATTGGAAGGGAGAATATAGCCCCAGGCAAAGGGGTGGTGGTAGTGGAGATGACAATTACAGAGGTCACCTTCCTGGACAGAAATACCTTAAAACCTACAGAGCTAAGTAGTGTATCCGTCAGAACATCACTAAGCGTGTATTTAGGTACCTGAACCACACTAGTGAACAAAGTATATGAAACCCTCTCAAGGGATAAATCTTGCTATCCCATGTGCTGGTCACTTCAACAAAACAAATATATATGATCTAGATTTTCCTAGTCTTCCTTTCATCACTGACTAGGGTCTCTCTAGCGCATTTTAGAAGCTTTGTCCTTAATGTAACACCACACTCTATCTAAGCTCTGCATAGGCCTCTCAGTGATTGATGATTGGGCTGACTTCCCAAGTGATGGAGTTGATGTTCAGTATATCTTCTCTTTCCCCTCCTTTCTCAACGGATATTGAATATCAATTATGTACCACATAGATTTATAAAGAAGTTGCAAAGGTAATACAGATGATTCTTAGGTATCTGTTGCTCAGGTTTTATTTTTTTCAGATAGTCCCTTATATTACTGTAATACATTTGTCAAAATTAATAAATTGGCATTAGGGTATTGTCCAAATTTCCATTAATGTCAGTCAGTCATTTATAATTCTGGGAACCATTCTAGGATACCACATTGTGACTGAGAAGACTATTAGCTTTAACATCCAATTCAGAGTATTTTTGAGAAAATAAATGGCATTATGGATAACAATCTAAGGGGAGCAGGCATGGGCTGGGGTTGTGCTGCATCACTATTTCTGGGTGGCCAGTGGTCACTACCTCTACCCTCAGCTTTGAGCACCAGAAATACTGATCTTCTTTCACCTTGTGGTGAATTCTTTATTTCCATTTGCTCTTCCCACCCATCTCACTTAGCACGTGGATCAATAAAGGCAGGTGGAATACCAATAGCCACGAGATCAACTTCGGTAAAAAAAAAAATGAAAACTGGAGACAATGCTTCCTAATAATTGCTCTTGTTCTTACACTGGACTGATATTCTCCATGACAGTAATTGACACGTTTATCCTCTAAAGGAGTAGAACACACCTTTGTAAGTGCTCAGGCCAATGAAAAACCAACACTAGAACACCAGAGCGGAATATCTCTTTAGTTACTGGTAAAAAAGAAAAATACTAGGAATTTGATCTGGGTTTAGATGCATTTGTATCCCATTTATCAAACAAATCCAAATATAAGTAAAATTGATTGTTAAAAAATAGACTCAAGTTTCAGGACAAAATAAGTTAGCATTTTTAAAAGACAGACAAATAACAAAAATGGATTCTGGAAAATTGGACAACTTCCACACTACAGGCTAGGATTTGTCCCTGCCCACCTCCGTCACACCCCTAAGTCTACAGCAGAGTCCAGCACTGGCCTCCAATGGGGTAATGGAAGATGAAGATAGCATAAGGACCACACAGAAGATAATAATACCAGTGACGCCAGACATTGTAGGAACTCACTGGAACATGATTTATTGGCTGAGTCTAAGGCCCAGAAAGTAAAAGAGGATGCTCACATTTCACTAGTAAAGGAGGAAACAAGAGGTCTTCCTGGTCAACTTTTTTATTATTATTTATTTTTTTGTCAAGGTGATATACAGAGGGGTTACAGTTACATACTTAAGGTAATAAGTACATTTCTTATCAACATTTAGCTTTTAGAATATTTGAATAGCCTGGATCCTGGATTGCTTCACCATTTTTCTAAAAGACATCTCCTTGCAAACACTCCTTTCTGAGCGTGTTAGGGTGGACATACTCTGCTTCCATGACAGAAAGTACTTTTCTGGCCTTGCTAATAAAATGAAGCTGTTTAGGCATAAAGGTATGGATCTATAGTATTGGCCCATGAGTCCTGTGATCATTCTTATTTATTTTGGTTTTTGGTCTTTTTTCTTCCCATGTTGAATTCTCTGGCTAACTTCTCAGTGCATCCCCCCACAACACAGACGTCCTAATGGATATACATTTAAAGGACTGAATATTTTACCACAGGTCAAGGGAGATTCAATATAGCAGTGTCCAAACATATAGAAAGGCAGAGGATCCTCAGGCCTGACTGCGTTTGAATTAGTTTGGAAAGAAACTTGGATTTGTATATTCCTGGCCTGCTCTGCTCATTATCAGAGACAATGGAGCCGCTGGGAAGTGTGGCTTGTGAGAAGAATGCTGATGTTCAGTTCTAAAATATGCAGTGCCATAAGTCATGGGGATTGACACCCAGACAGAATCTATGTAAATGAATTACTGATCAAAGATAAACTTGTTAGGGAAGCAGATTCTCTGTGACACCGCTCTATACATTGTTGAGGTTGTCACTGAATTATTCATTTATAGAAAGTGTTCACGATTTTTGTCATTTACTTTTAAGAAAAGTAGATAATAAAGAGATAGTCTTGGGTGATATCTTTGAGACATATTCTTTTCTTAAGGCAGAACATTTTGGGATAAGACAATTTGACATATATTATTTAAGCTAAGAGATTCTGGAATCAGATTGCTGGGTTTCAAATTCAGGTGTTAATGTGATGAAAAGCTCACTAAGCCTCCCTTTTTTCAAGAATCATATGATAGTAGCATTTTTTCTGAATTTTGAGTGTTTGGTATATTATTTAATTAATTCATTCATTAATTAATTATTTTTGGTCATGAGGCTTGAACTCTGGGCCTGGACGCTGTCCCTCAGCTCTTCAACTCAACGCAAGTACTCTACTATTTGAGCCACAGCACCACTTCTGTTTTTCTGAGTGGTTTATTGAAGATAAGAGTTTCATGGATGTATCATGCCCAGGCTGGCTTTGACTTGCAATCCTTAGATCTCAGTCTCCTGAGTAGCTAGGATTACAGGCGTGAGCCATTGGCACTGGGTACTTATTTATTCTTAATTAGTACACTATTTTTTTCTGATGGTAGTACTGGGGACAGAACCCAGGGCCTTATGTTTGCTGGGTTAGTGCTGTACCGCTTGAGCCACGTTTCTAATCTTTTTACTTATAGTTTCTTTTTCAGACAGTCTCACACTTGTCCAGCCTGACCTCGGACCCTAATCTTGACTACGCAATAAACAGGACCACAGACATTTTCAACCAGGCCTGGTTTGCTTTTGCCCTGGCTAGATTCAAACAGAACTTTGTTCCTTCTATCTCTTATTCTTTATTGTCAGTACACTTCTATAGGTTTAATTACATGAAAGGATTTTTAAAAATTTGCTAAGACAAATCTTTTTGCGTAGAAATATTTCTCTTCTGCTTATATCTATTCCTCCACTTTCTTCCCTAGCTTAGCCCAATTTGGCTGCAATTTAATCTATACCTTCAGTCTTTTAGGAAATGACACATTATTGTCTCGAAACTGAAGACAAAACATATCCTTTCTGTGCTGGTCTTTGTGTGTAGGTGAGTGATTCATTTAAGGAATGATTCCATCATACCACTGTTGTCTTTTTGGTTAGTTGTTATCTCAAGAAACATGACATCCAGGATCTAGCATCCAAGAATTGAGTTTGCTGACTGAGTTTTTCCTGTGTTCCCAACTAAAGCTACACTGGATCAGCTGCCAGCCAGCTGACTACAGACATGGCAATGGGCCTAGCTGAAATGGTCCACCTGAAGGCTCACAAGGCACAAGAGAAAGATCACTGCATAAAATCTGTACATGTTGGGGCAACGGGCTATTCTCATTACTGTGAACACATAGAACTGATGTAACATAGGAGAGGAATAGAAACACAGATCCTTCTATGGAATCTCTGTAATATATGCATCTACTTAAATGATCATTACTTTTGTGAGATCCTGCCTAATTATTTCTCCTTTCACACAATCATTATTCTTTCTCCAAACTGCACTTATATTTTTATACCTCTCTTATTAACGTTAATTAGTAGTGTCTACTGTGTCATTTCCATATGTGCACATAATGTACTTGAGTCAAATTCACCCCTTCTGTTGCTCTTTCTTGACATTTAAAAATCAGTCTTTAATGTTTTTTTTTTCTATTTTCATATTTTTATTCAATTTTATTGCTATTCTGTTTCTATATGGTTCAATTTTCACATGTAATGTTATCATATTGTTGGGCTCGGTCTTTCTACAAAAGGTCCTTCCAGTCCCAGTAAATTGAGTTTCTCTTTGTCTCTTGGTTCCAATTTTAAGGAGCATCCTTTTGGAAAATCTATTTAGATACACTAAGGAAAGGCCGAGTGCCTCCTCTGATTGCCCCTAGTTCTCTGGTTTTATTTCTCTGGTGCTTGCCAATGTCAATATCATTGTCAGGTTCCTGGCTTTGCCTACAGTTCTCATAATTTCAGAGGACTGAGGACAAATAAGAGACAAATAAGGGAAAAGATGGTATGGAGAGTTCAGATGCCTCAGGGTGAAGATAAGAGAAACTGTTAGAAACAAGAGATATTTCTTAGTTGCTGTTGTTGTTTTGTTCCCCTTTTCTTTTGTCTTGTTTGTTTGTTTGTATTTGGGAGGGTAAAGGGGTCACAGAAAGGGTGAACAGGTACAACAGTGATGCATACTAGACACTATGTGGAAAATCAACTGTACATCTTGTGAGTAGGGATGGGAGAGGAAAACTGGGAGAGAGAGAGGGAAGGGGGGACATGGTTCAAAAAGAATTGAACTCATTATCTGATTCATGTAACTGTAATCTCTCTCTATATCACCTCTACAATATCAATACAATAAAAATAAATTAAAAAGGGGAAAATAGCTGGGCGCTGGTAGCTCACGCCTTTAATCCTAGCTACTCAGGAGGCTGAGCTCTGAGGATCACGGTTCAAAGCCAGCCTGGGCAAGAAAGTCTGTGAGACACTGTGGCTCAAGTGGTAGAGTGCTAGCCTTGAGCTGAAGAGCTGAGGGACAGTGCCCAAGCCCAGAGTTTAAGCCCCGCGACTTACCAAAAAAAAAAAAAGGGGGGGAAATAGGAAAGTTCTAAGAAGAATTATAATGAAATATACTCTGAAATTTAAAAAGAGAGAGAAACTGGTAGAAAGGAGAATGTTAGGCCATCTCCAATTTAAGATATTTGGAAGTTGTAGATCTTTTCTAGAGTTTCAAGGAAATGTCCAGCTTGATCCAGAATATTAAAATTAGAGTCCTTGGTTTAAAATAATTACCTAAAAGGAGCTATCGAAGTGGGATTTATAAGCTAAGGGCATAAATAAAGTAGGATTTGATTTCTCCCTTAAGTTATAAAAATTTCAAAATTAAACAAATATATTCCTTGTTCACAAAAAGCCATTTTCAGTTTTTAGAAATCATGTTTAGGTGTTGACTATATATATTTAAAGTAGATGAAGAAAAAAGCAAATGAAAGATACAAATGTTTACATTAAAGTCTATGCCTGTGTCACCAGCAGAATTCATTTAAAAAATTATTGTAAAGGTGATGAATGGGGTATGATAGATATGTAAGTGAGGTAATGAGTACATTTTTTTTAACACTGTTAGCCCCTCACTCATATTCTCCTCCTGTCCCTCCTTCATCTCCTCGACAAGGTGTAAACTTCATTTCCAACATAATGTCTAGTGAGTATCATTGTTGAATTAGTTCATCCTTTGTGCTGGTGTTTCTGTGATTCCCTTTCCCTTCTATGGAAAGTGTACAGAAAACTCATTAAAAAAAACTATAGAAATAACTGCAACCAGCACATAATAAAAACCTCTTGTTTCTAATTCTTGGAGTTCATGTTGATATGCTTCATTATGTATGGTCATATGCACCTAGCTATTGGGCTATTGTGATCCTCTGCTAATAATATCATATTATAGCTATTACAAATGAGGGAAGCCATGCAACCCATGTTTCTTTGGGCTGGATTGCTTCACTTAATATAATTTTTTCTAAGTCTTTCTATTTCCTTATGAATGGGGCAATGTCATTGTTTCTGATGGAAGCATAGAATTCCATTGTGTATATATACCACATATTCTTGATCCATTCATCTACTGAGGGGCATCTGAGTTGGTTCCATAACTTAGCTATGGTAAATAATACTGCAATGATCATAGTTGTGCTGGTAGCTTTAGTGTGATATTGTTTGTGGTCGTTTGGGTAAATGCCCAGGAATGGGATTGCTGGGTCATAGAGGAGCTCTCTGTCTAGTGTTTTGAGACACCCCCATACATCAGCAGAATTCTTTTTTTTTTTTCCAGTCGTGGGGCCTGAACTCTGGGCCTGGGCACTGTCCCTCAGCTCTTCAGCTCAAGGCTAGTGCTCTACCATTTGAGCAACAGTGCCACTTCTGGCTTTTTTCTTTTTGCTTATGTAGTGCTGAGGATTCGAACCCAGGGCCTCATGCATGCAAGGCAAATGCTCTACTACTGAGTCACCTTCCCAGACCTACACCAGCAGAATTCTTGAGCCCATGAAATGTAAAGTCAGTGGACGGTGGATTTCAGATAAAGACAAAATCATTGGAACTGGAGAATTAAGTGTGTATTCTTCAAAACAGTAGAGAATGTGCCACATGCTTTTTGTCTGCTCTGGTTCATTTGCCATACCACTGGATCTTAATCCTTTAGGTACTTCCTTGGAGCCTCCATACTTCTGTTTTTGAGATAATTTGGGTCAGTGAAGTTTGCATTTTTGACTCACTGGTTGAGTGTATTGTCCCCTTTGAGTCTTTTTAAATAAGGAGCATATTTCCCCAAAATTGTGATTGGCTAGCTGCACTGGGTTGGTAATGCAGAAGGTAAAATCCACTTCTGAAAACTCAACATCCATCCAGTGTTTTTACCACCCTGCACTCTCTTTGACCTCTTTCTTAAACATTCCATTGGATCGTGCAGATTCTGCATGGCTGTAATGAATACAAGTTGAAGGGGAAGTTAAATCCATCTCAAACTTTAAAATGTAGGGTAGATTGAACACCCTGTGGCCTTTAAAATGCTATAGTGCATTCAGGGTAGTGTAGTCAGCCAACAAAAGGTTGAGCTTTAGTTGGTATTCAGTATAAAGTGTGTTGTGTCATCTACAGGCTATATTTGTACAGTGGTGCTGAAAGATGAAAGTAAACATGTATCAATATGGATCTTAACAAATGTATGTACTCTAGCAGATAGAGTTAACATCAGCTTTTGAATTTGTAAGTATTTACCCATATGTTGAAAATGTCAGCTTTTCCCAAACATAATAATTTGGTGCCTCATTCTGGAGACATTTTTTGAAAGCTGGAAAGTAACTTGTTTAAAACTGGTAAGCCTTGATTTCTAGCCTATATTAGTGAGGATAAAATAGGAGCTTGGCTTTCAATCAACTATTCAATCAGTTTTATAGGAATTCCATTCTACAGTCTTTGCTGGCTGTAATTTTTTCCCTCCAAGTGCTAAGGAAATAAATGCAGTATCTTCTGTGCTTTCTCACAAGGCACATTGCATGGACCTAGGATCTTTAAATCTAGAGTAAACCTAGAAAATCTTGAACCCTGGGGTTCCCACAGGATTCAATCCTTAGATAGTTATCTATTATGGTCCCCAAAATGAATGAAATGACTCCTACATTTATATTTCTTACAAAGAATTGTGTCATGAAGAGGATTATCTCTCCCAGGACAGTTGGTCTTTTGGATCACTTATATGTGCTTCTCAAGCTTAGAGTTTGCTTCTATCTGTCTGATTTATTTTTGAGTTCCTTCAGGTGAAGTAGTTGACTTAGAAGCTTATCTAAAAGTTATTCAGGACAGCCCTACTAACCCCACTCTGCTTTATATAGTTGTCCATGTGTCCTTTCTGCGGCCTTCCTATCCTGTCTGTGTCCTTACCTCTCAGGGAAACCCTCCTGAGAAACTGTCAGAAAAGCTTTAGATGCTCTCCTTTGCACAGAGTCTTAACCATCACGGTCAGAGAATAGTCTTCTTTCTAACAAGCTGTGTGTAGTTCAGGTAGAATGGGCCTCTGGTACTCAGTATTGACATCTAAGAGCTCCCGAGCAACTTTATTGCTCTGCAATACTTGTGATTGTCCCCAGCACCCAACGTAAAGTTACTTACATTGGTATTTTAATAATATTACTAATGAAATCGGGCTTAAATTAGATACAAATGCATGAATGTAATAGAGGATCAAGTAGGCCAACATAGGGTTGATACCATGCAACAGTTTCCCTATCTTAATGTTTGCCATCTGGGGGATTGATTTCCATCATTTGTAGCAGCCTCTTTCTAGACCACTTTTCCAGTCTGGAATCCTAACTTTTTTCCTTCCTGTTAACTATCTACTCTGTACCACTTTCTATATTCAATCATACCAGCTCTTTCTTTGCCTTTATTCAAGGTATTCCAAGTCTGAAATTCTATTTCTGTGTTTCTACTTATTAAAACCAGAAGGCCCAGGGCAGAGATGTTTGAGCAAGCATCTTTTGTGTCTCAGACCGAAGAGATTGTTTTCCTTTCAGAGCATTCCTCACATTGCTAGAAAGTTATTAATCTCATCCATTACTGTTATTTGGTTTTGTTGGATGTTTATGTATATGTAAACTAAACATAGGCATGTGTTTAATCATGCATTGGCATTGTATATAATACATTATATATTAAATAATATCACAGATCTCACATTTCTACTTTAAACTAGTCTCAGCCAATGATCTTTCTATCAATACCTGGATCACATGTACATGCTACCATCTCTACATTATTTGTTGGGATAGGACTCATGAATGTTTTATTTAATGCTGGCTTTAGTGATCCTCTAAATGCCTTCCTCCTTCCTTGAGAGGAAGCTGAGATTACAGATGTGAACCACCCCACCTGGCAGCAATCGATACTTTGTGCTAGAAAATTGAAAAACATATAGAAACCAATTTGATTTTTTTATGATTTTAGTAAAGAAATAAAAACATGATCAGCCATTTGGTTATTCACTAGGATCCTGATTGAAGCAGGTTGTCTTCTGGAACTTAAGATCATGCTGAATTACCTAGATATCTTTTAATTCTAGTTTCATACCGACTTGGTGATGAAAATCCTAGGTGAATGTATGACTTTCTATGTGCTATGTACTGTTCCATTTTATCCAAATATTTGCACAACACACCATCCAAATATATGAAATATCCTTTTACTGGGTGCTTTCGACATTCATGCTATGCAGCACCATGCTAGGGAAAGGAAGACTTGCTGCACAGAAATAAGAGGAATTGTTTTCATTAGCAAAAGTTCTGCTTCCTCTAGATACTTGGCATCTCCCCAAGCTTCTGTGCCCTCTTTCATATGCTTGAGGAAATACAGGCCAAGATACTCAAAAGTGTTTGATTAGGAGGAGAAATGCAGAGTCACCCATGATGAGACTGAATTGTTTTTAACCACACACTCAGATACAAAGAGCCCAGAGTGCCTGACTTTGGGAGTTCATTATGGAAAGCCAGGGAACATGGAAGGGTATTTGCTGATTTGTGGAACATATTTATAGGCAGTGCTAGGATAAAAGAGTTGGAATATTTATTTGGAGTTTAGAATCTGAGTTTTAGTTATTTAACATACCTGAGTTTCAGTGTTCTCAACCTATAAAAGTAGGACTATCTATCTATCTATTTATCTATCTATCTATCTATCTATCTACTATCCATCCATCCTTTATGTATCTATGTATATCTATCTATCATCTGTGAGTCTATGTATCTATCTATGTGTCTATCGCTCATCTATCATCTGTAGTAATAATACCTACATTGTATAGGTACATAAGATAAGATACAACGTATATAACATTGTGCTTGGGGCATAATACATTCTTAGCACATACTAGTTCTATGAATACTGGCTCTGAGATACACTACACAAATTACTTATTGGACCTCAACTGTTTGTTTTTTTATCTTTATATTACAGTTTGGAAACAATACCTGGAACTTGCAATGCAAATGTTCTACCATTTGAGTCATGTCCCCAGCCTTTCTTTTGCTTTAGTTATTTCTTAGTTAGGATCTATTTAGTTAGGGTCTTATGTTTTTATGCCCAGGCTGGTCTGCATGTAATCTTCCTATGTCTCCTATATAGCTGAGCCTCCAGAATACGTGTAATGAGATGTGTGAGGTGTAATAAGATGTGTGAGGTATAATAAGATGAGCATGGTCCTAGGCCTCAATTTTCTGTGCATGTAGTAAAGAACTCCAAGCTGATTTTTCCTCTGAGGGCTTTATAACTTATATTACTTTCTATCTATACTCCATATGGATGAAAGAGACAAGATAACTAAGAGACCAGTTCTTGTTCTATCACTGCTGAGCTGGGTCATTGTGGCTCACCGAACTCCTCCTATTTGAAACCAGTTAAGGTGGATTAGGTGACATAACCCAGGGCAAGATGTTTGGTAGGCCAGACTGACTAGACTAGTATTGAAAAGGGGCTAACAGAAATCACGAAGATGGTGGGTAAGAAGAAAGTAAAACTAACGATGGGGGGATAATATTCCCTGTGGATCTGTAGCTGATTCCAGTGCCCTACCTCTTATATATATATATTTTTTTCTAATTTGGGGAGGGGAAGGGAAATAACAAAATGCTGAAATAAAGATACAGGTTGACCCATTGTAACAATAAGATGTACAAGGCATTATGTGGAAAATGAACTTTACAACTTTGGGGGCAGGGAGGAAGGAGTTGGGGAGTGGGGAGGGAGGGAAGAGATGGTAGGAGAAAAACAAAGGTGGGGGTTACAATACTCGATAGGAAATGTACTCATGACCTTACTCATGTAACTGTAACCCCTCTGTAAGTATCTTTACAATAAAAAATATATATTAAAAAAGGATACTGGTACTTACTGCAAGAAATAAATGTCTATCTTACAAATAAAAATTAAAAAATAAATATAATTTCAGCATTCATCAAGAAAAAAAATTCCCTGTGGATGAGCAAGAAGACGGTGATTCTCTTTCTGAGAAGAGAGAGGAAGGGAATCCATGAGAAAGAAATCCCAGCGAGGTGTGGAAGCAGAAAGAGGAAACCTGAAGGTGCTATTGTTATGAGTATGGTAGAAACTTTTGGAATGAAGCACTTCTTTATCTCCAGATAAATCACACATTTTAGCACCTTTATATGACTGCTGACACCACTTAAAACAAATCACCAAGACAAGTGACTTGGCTGAGACAAAGTAGGACCCCAGCCAATCCCATAAGAATCTTGAATGTTAACAAAGTAGTTCCCAAGGTATCACGATCAGGATGTATTACCAAGATTGTAATTACTGGATTACAAAATAGATATTAATTATAATAAAGATAATTAAGATAGCCTGTAATCTCCTGAGTGATCATAGTTAATATCAAGTTGTAAGGTCTAAGATCTTGTTGTCTCTTCTTGTCCATTTACTCGATACACTCTGGGTATGATGTTTGTGAACACAGATGGATGTTAGGCTGACACCAGAAATGGAATTGTAACATTCAGGTTTGGTATCATGTGTAACTTAGGAAAGATGAAGATATGAGAATTTCTAAAATTTCTAAAAATTACTAAGTAATATTCAGATATTAAAATAATCAATAATCAATAGTCATTCTTTTCCTGTTCTCGGGCTTCTCCGCCATCAGAATTCTTTTCATGAATACTCTTGTATGCATAGTATTTGCCTTCTATTTTCTAATTCTTCCATTTTTTGTCTTCATTTCTAGCCCTTTTTATGTTCCCTGGTTTGATCACACAATTCTGTAGTCTGTCTGTATGAGACTCTTCTTGAGAACATAATTAGCAGGGGTAAGAGGAAGGAATGTAGACGGCAAATACAAAATTTATTTTGATCAATAGGCTGGACAAAGCACAGGTAGTGCACACAGGAATACTTCCTCATTAAATAATTTTGTCCCTACTATATTTGTACAAATTAATAGAAAATTGTTAAGGTCACAGCAAGTTTTGGAATTATGACTGAGTTCTGTCAAAGGAGAAAGGCATTAGTAATTATACCTTTTGTTTGAGGAAAAGATTGAAGTTCTACAAAGCACACCTTGGAACTAAATAATTCAGGTAGGTAGGAAGAAAAAAGCTATCATCTATGAATTGATTACTGTAGTCTATGCAAACACAACAAGACAAAAGTTTGGCTTCCTAGAACAATAATTTTGTATTATTCTTATCTCTGTTATTTGGGGAAGAATCAAATAATTGAACTTTAGTTTTCGCCAAGGTGACTAACAAGTGGTAGATCAGCTTTCCATTGTAGAGTTTCCAATTCAATATTTATAATTTTCTAATATCAAGAAAAGAGGTGGTTGGAGTTGAGGGAAAGTAGGAGAAAAATGAGGGAAGGGTAACAAGTTTGACAGGAAATGGACTTATTACCTTACTTATGTAACTGTAACCCCTCTGTACATGACCTTGACAACAACAAAAAGGAATCCCATGCCATTTCCTCGGAACTTCTAAGCCAGTTCTCTACCACTGAGCTTTATCCATAGCATCATTTCCTCAGAATTTCTGAGGAAAGGCTAGAGGACATCAAATTCCCTGTTGGACTAGCAGCTCATGCAATTCATAACCACATTCTTGGATATCATCAAGTCAATAAGAAAGTGATTTTGAATGGGATCCATTGAGTCTATATTTTCTTTCAAAGTTTCAGCAAAGTCTGTTTTCTCCAGAGGCAGGTCAGTCAATGTTTGTGACCTGCTCAAGCCAGTAATATGACATTTAGGGAGTTGAGCAATGTGGAAGAATGTATTCCTATCTCATTTGCACACTGTCCAAAGATTAACAGTCACAGTAAGGATAACATGGCATTAGAAATCCCTGCTCTCTGTTGTAGGCTGAACCTGCTGCTCCATCAGTTCAATACAAATTATTCCCAAGCAATTCCCACTGCAGTTTCCTGATTAGCAATCCCAATTGCTTCTCTCAGTTTCAAAGACCTTGATTAAATGATATCCCTTCCTGATTGCTTTATCAAGTCTAGCTACCATAGGTTATTGACAGCCCTGTGCTAACTAACTGCCTTGCTTCTTTGGCAAGATGACAGGGAAATGGGAAAGCAGCTGTTTTTTTGTTTCGTTTTGCTTTTGAGATAGAGATCAGAGAAATGGTGATTGATACAGTCCCTGTGGCTTGTGAAAATTGATAGGGCATTAGTTGACCTTGAAATTGGTTTGGTGGTTGTTTAGTATGTGTGATATTTGTTTGGATTACCAGTGATTGACAGCTAGGTGATATAGGATGTTTGAAAGGGATGAAATTTCATCACTTCTAGCATGCAGAAATCACTTCTTCCCAGTGTGCTTTATCTAAACTTCCTGGTTGAGCTGAAATCCTGTGTCATCTGCCGAGTGGGCTATTTTTTTTGTCTGTGTATTCCTTGCTTAAGGAATGATCTAGACAAACTCACAATCCTCCCATGATTGCCTTTAGAGAGAAGCAATTTCATTTTTAGCCTTATTCTTCCCTTTCAAAATATTATTAAATCCAGTTTTGTGTCCTTCCTCCCCCTTGTAGCAATCAAATGGCTCTTCAACCTAATTATATGATTGGAAAATTATTGTATGAAAAGCCTTGAGACAAATATTAGTGATGCGCTACAATACTTGCCTTTTCCCCACACTTAACACTACCTACATTATTTCCTTTATCTTTCCAATTAAACTTTATTTCAGAATAATTTTAGATTTAGTTATAGAATTATTGTGAAAATAGTACAGAGTTCCCATTTATCCACATCACTGTTTTATTATTAATACCCTACAATATTATGCAATGTTTACCATAGTCAATTAAATGATACTGATACATTATTGCTAATGAAAGCAAACTGTTTATACAAGTTTTCTTAGTTTTTATATATTACTTTTCTGTCCCAATGTTTTGTCCAAGGTACCAGTTATTCATATTAATAACTTAATTGATAAATATTTTGCAAAGATTTTCTACTATTCTGTAGGTGGCCTTTGCATTCTGTGCATTGTGTGTTTGAGGTACCAGTTTAGAAGCTGTGTAGACACAAACATGGGAAGAGTACTTTGTATGTGTATGTCTGTATGCCTTGAAGTGCTAGTCTCTTAACTCTTGCCTTTCCTAGTATCTAGGACTACAGATACAATTGACCACACTTGGCACTAAATTATTAACAACTTATCTACTAAATGTTTTGGGGATCTTTTTTTTTTTTTTTTTACTATTTTGTGGATTGTGTGCTTATATATAGATTTTAAATTTTTGTTAACGTCTAGTTTATCTATTTTTACTTTTGTTGTTTGTACTTTTGTTGTGTCCACAAAATCATCAAACCTAATGCATTGAACATTCCACTTATGTCTTCTTCTAAAAACGTATAGTTTTGCTCTTACCTTTAGCTCTTGATCTACTTTGAGTTAATTTTGGTATATATTGTGAATGGGGAGTCCATTTTTATTGTATGTGGATATCCAGTTTTCCCACCAGTTGTTGAAAAAATTGCCCTTTCTTATTAAATAGAGTTGGCAACCTTATCAACAACCATTTAGCCACACATGTGAAGTTTTATTTTTGGCTCTTCTACTCTATCCCATGGGTCACTTCATCTGTCTTTATATCACACTATTTTTATAACTATAGCTTTGTTGCAAGTTTTGATACCATGAGGTGAAGACCTTTAACTTTGTTCACTTTCCAGAGAGAGAGAGTTAGCGTAAACTGACAATTTAAATTGAAACACCTTTGTAAAGCGACATAAATATAACAATAATAATAATAATCAGATGAGTTGGCTATTCTAGTTCATTGACATCCCATTTAAATTTTGATTTAAAAATCATTGAAAATGCCTGTGGGATTTTCTAGGCATTGATTCAGATCTGGATCCTGCTTTGGGGCATTGTTTACATCTCTAAAATATTCAGCATTGCAAGCCACAAAAACAGTGTCTTTCCATTATTCATATTTTCTTTAATTTAATTTCAGAGCAGTTTTACAGTGAAAAATCTTTCACTTTCTGGATTAATATTTTTCCAAGGGACTTTATTCTTTTTTATGTATTTTATATGGTATGATTTTCTTAATTTCTTTTTTCCATATTTTTCTTTGTGAATAATTATACAGCCATTTTGTGTCAATTAACCTTTAACTCTCATTGAACTTACAATGCCAGGAAAAAAGTACACAATTTTGTCTACATTGTGGGATCTACTAATTTTTCTGGAGAGTATTCTGCATCATTAGCATTTTGGGTTCAGGGACTTGTAATAACAAATAATTCAGCATCTAATTTATTCTATCATTCTTGACTTATTTCTTTTCTTTCTTTCCATATCTCTCTTGTAGTCCTAAAAGATGGGGCTTGCTAGTTCTTCTTGATTTTGGGAAAGAGAAAGTCCATGTTAGTCTCTTATGCATGTTATTTCATCATAGGAAATGATAGAATTTACTTAACTGTTAGAAGCATGATTTCAAGTTTTAAAATATCTGGTTTTCATTGTAGCTGTTAGACTTACCCATTGTGAAAAATGGATGATTTACTGTTCCTGACCTTAAACATTCATATTTGAATAAATGGGGAAGAGCAGAGATGAATAGAATAGTCATAGTTTGGTGTAGTGTTTAATGTGATTCCATGCAGAAAGAAGCTCTCATGTAGTGTATAAATTGCTGTCATGTTTTGGCAACTAAGCATCAGTATGGTAATATGCTGGTTTTAGTGGAGTCCATTAATGTCTTTATCATTGAGCTCAAGAGAAGGGAAACCTAATCTGAACTGGAAAATGAAGCAACACCAATGGCTTCCATTAGAATGAATTTGCACCAGAAGGTACAACCAGATAGTAGTACTTCCTGGTCTTAACTTTTTCCCTTGAAAGTTGCCTGAGAAAGGTTAGTGTGCTACAAGGAGGTCTGGCAATGATAGCCTATCTGTGTCAGAGGGAAGGATGTGAGGAGCGGTGCAGAATTCATCATCTCCGATGATTAGAAATTCAGATACCAAAATTTACAAACTGGCTCCATTCCAACCCTCCTGAATGAGTGCCTGAATCCAAATAGCATCCTTTAAAGGGAAAAGAACAGCAAAACTGTGAAATGTGCAGTTAATGAATTTCCCAAGTAATTCTAAATGAAATAAATAAATAGGTGCTAAATGCGATTCCAACTTACCATACTCTGCAAGCCACTTGTCCAGAAGCCCTCCCACACTAAATATGCTTAGGGTTTTCTTAGCAATTGTATATCAATTTGAACCAAATTAGTTACAAGTGAAACAAGTGGGTAAAAATGAGGAGTGAACAGATGGCATGTAAGTATAATCATGATCCAATCGCACAATATTATAAATGAGCTATTTCAAAAATCTCTACGGAGCCCTTGGCCATAAAGTTGAACCTAATTGGGGAAAGTCTTACTTTTATCCTTCGCTCTCTCTTTTTTTTTCTCTCACATCTTAAGAAAACTGCAAACAAATGAAGCGATTTACGAGAACGTCCACTCACACAACACACATCTTTGTTATTGTTTTCTACTGGAAAATAATAACAACAACAAAAGCTGGGTAGTTTGGTCAGATTGACATGTTAAAGATCATTAATGTGGATCATACAGGACAAAAGGATGATCATTTATCTACCTTCACAACTGCACAAGAGCCCAAACTTCTCTTTCCAGATCTTTCCCAGAAGCTAAGCATTTCATCTCTCTCTGCTGCACTATGGTTTCCTGGCATTTTCTTCTGATTCGCTGAAATTGTTGGTGGAAACTGCTCTAAACCACTCTGTTTTCTCTCTCAGATGTTGTCACTGAAACTGAAATAGACCTATTGTATGCAATCATTTGACAGTTTGTAAAAGCACTTCTGTTAGAACCTCAGCACATAATTTTGCATTCACGTAAGCCCCTTTTCACTATGTTGAACCAGTCATAGAGATATTAGCTTGATCATCAAATTAATTTCAATTAAATTCTGCCAATATTTCCAGAATATCTAGAGTAAGCTTAGAAATAAGTCGGGTCAAAGCCATTTACATTCTTGAGAAGTACTAAAATTTCCCTGATATCTGAACTCTTCTGAGGTTCAGTAACTCACAATAATAAAATCTTAAGAAGAAACTAGTTAGTCACTGCTGAATCTTTCATTCTAAGAATGGACAAAATTCAAATGCCGATAATATTAGATGATGGATGTTGAGAGGATTAGCAATGAAGAAGGTGTTTTTTCAGGCTCAGCTCTATTGACATTATGAATCAGAAAATCTTTGCTTGGAGTATCCTGTGCTTTGAAAGATCTTTGTTAGTTGGCCTATAGCCACCAGATACCAAAAGCACTCTTTTAGCCTGAATTTTGACAGAAAAAAATAATTCTAGGCATTCTCCAAATGTCTCCTGAGGGACAAAGGCACTCCTGGCAGAAATACTGTTGGAAAAGATTCATCCTTTTTCCTCAAAGAGTTCTGTGTTTGGTGTGGAAAAGAAACAGTACACATATTAGGCAGCTAAATCATAAACAGTCAAAGTAGAACATTGCTATTGATTATAATGACCTCTCCCAACAGTAGTAATTAGACAACTTCTAGTAATAGTGCTCTTTGTCAAATTGTGTAGTTGTTGTACCAACATCTTGCTTTGTTTTTGATTTTTTATGCTATATTTTCCCCAGGAATTCTAAATTGAAAATCCAACTACATTGGAAGCAGTGCTACTCATTCTTTAATTGGAAATCATAATGTCAAATATTTACCAGTCATAAAAGAAGTCACTCTATGGTAGTCCACAGGAAATACCATTGTCTTTCTGTCACTATTAGATATTTATTTCTGTCCATTAGATATTTATGGAGAATTTACCCTGAAAGGCACTGTCCCTAATTCTGTTCCATAAATCCTAAAGGAGAACCTCTTTTGCTTATTGAAGGCACTATAAAGTAATGCTTCATCTTCCTGAAAGCAGGGCTGCAGGAGCAGGGCTATGTGAGCCTTCCGAGAAAAGTTAGAAAGCAACTCTTAGGAATATTATCCTCCCTCTTGGTCATGGCCATTTGAAAAGATATCACCTGGATATACTGTAGCGATGTATATTGTGCTATACATTGGAGCGGGCAACTTGGAATGATGACGAGATAGTTGGAGGATGACAATAGAAATGTATGAACCACAAAAACTAGGAAGTAGATAGCTTAGAGGTTGTGATGTCAAAAGCTTGAAGCTGCTTTATTTAATTCCATATTGTCCTGCCTTCATCTGTCTTATTAGTAAAGATTATAAATGCCTCTTAGTAAATTCCAAAATTCTCATTTAGCATTTTCTACTAAAGACATCGCTGTAAAAGTATGTCAAATTGAAAAACAACCAACCAACCAAACAGAAGGAGCAATCTATTTTTTTATGAATGTACTTTGACATTATCGAGTATATCATGCTTATGACATTAACTATCAGTCTAAATTTGGACACAAATAACAAAGCGTTTTGTTAACTTGATCTTTTCATGTTTGTGATGAGTTGAATTGTGTTCATAAAAATTCCTATGATGATGACCTAAGCCCTAGAATCTTAGAATGTGTCCTTATTTGGAGATGGTGCCTAATAGAACGAGTTATCTGGAAATGAGGTGAGTAGGCTCCGCCCTAGCAAGGCTCCAATGGTGTCCCTATATAAAGGGAATATGAGCACAAAGATATGTAGGAGGGAAGACCCTGTGAAGACATAGATGATCTGATTGGCTGCACACTCAACAGAGAGACCTGGAACATAACCTCCCCTGAAGCCCTCAGCCAGATATAACACTGATTCTATCTTTTAAGCCACTAGAATTGTAATGCAACACATTGCTGTTGTTTAAGCCATTCTGTGCATATGGATTCATAACTACAATGCCAAATAACTGATAACTGGGCAAAACTAAACTCTTCACATTCTTTCCCTATCTTCTCCCTTAGAGGAGTTTCCCATCCAGCAGCTCCATTCTTCCAAAACAGAGGCAGAAAACCTCTACATCTAGTCCTTTGAATTTACTATCATGTCACCTTTCAGAATTTAGGCTTGACTTTGGGCTATATTTAAAAATTTCTCACTGCTTCCACAGCCACCAGCTTAGTCGATCACTGGAATATTTCTATTTGGTTATGGACATTTTTTTGTACCTGCTATTTCTGGATCTCATTGGTCTTTCTATTAGAATAGGCAAACTGAAACTCTTAAAATGTGTATCATGTCATGACCCTGTTTGAAAGTCTCCAATCTCTTCCATATGAACATGGTAAATAAATAAATAAATAAAGCTACTAGATTGCTGCTGTTAGCTCATGTCTGTAATCTGAGCACTGTATTTCCAAGTCAGCTCAGGTAGGAAATTCTGCAAGATTCATCTCTAATTAACCACCAAAAAGAAGTGAGAAGTGTTAGAATGATATCCTTGAACAAAACTGCTCTGGGACAGTGCTCAGGCCCTGAGTTCAAGCCCCAGGACCAGAATTAATTAGTTAATTCATTGTTTAATTAACTAATAAAGCTACTGAGAACATATATGATCTTTCTTTATCTGGCCAGGGTAGCCTATTGGTTCTTTGGAGATCAAATCATTCGCTATTACATTTGCACTTCCGCTTGTTTGACCCTTCAGTCTTTAAATGTTACACTTCATGACTCTCTCTGTGTGGATTAGATAAGTGAATGTTCTGTTGTTATTTTTCCTTTCTATTTGGGACATTTTCCTAAATTAATATGGCTTTGACAATCCTAAGTACATGGCTACTTTAGTAAATATTGTATTTCTTAATGCAAGTAGTAGACTCAACATTTATATTGCTACATAGTTTTATCTAATTAGAGGGTAGAAAGTAAAGTAAAATAAATTTGCTTCTAATTTTAAATAATAGAACTTTTGAGACTCTACAAACATGAATGAAAGTCTTTTCTTCCCTTACTTTCTAGCAAATATATTATGGAAATAGTTAACTAAAGTCTGTGTGAAACTCATATATGCACCTTTCTTGTTTTTATTAGACTTGATGGGTAGGTTATTTGATTTCAATTCCTGTCAATCACACTAGAACCAGCCATCAGAGTATTTCCAGGGGAACTCTAAGTATGGGTATAGATTCAGGTTAATGGACATCAAAACTATCAAGTATAGATTTTTTTTTTTTGTTTAATTTTAGTGATTTCCAGAGTCAAGCCTTCCCTTCACTCTGTGTCTAAGTCATGCTTTTACAACAAACAAACAAGCAACAATCCATACTTTGTTTTAAATTATCCTTAGTGTAATACATTTTCTATACCTTTTTTTTGTCGGTTGTGGGGCTTGAACTCTGGGCCTGGGCACTGTCCTGAGCTCTTCAGTTCAAGGCAAGTGCTCTACCACTTGAGCCACAGCGCCACTTCTGGTTTTCTGATGGTTAATTGGAGATAAGAGTCTCATGGACTTTCCTGCTCTGGCTGGCTTTGAATCACGATCCTCAGATCTCAGACTCCTGAGTTGATAGGATTATAGGCATCAACCACTGGCACCTGACTATAGCTTACTTTTTTTTTTTTTTTTTCAAATTGGGGAAAAAAAGTTTCCTTTATTCTTTTTTTTTTTTTTATTGTAAAGATACTATACAGAGGGTTACAGTTGCATGAGTGAGGTAATGAGTACACTTCCTCTTGAACATTGTTACCCCCTCCATTGTTTTCCCTCTACCATCCCCTCCCACCCTCCCTTCCCCGAGGTTCTTTTTTTTTTTTTTTGATTGTGATTAAGTGATTACATAATTTCCGGAAATTCACAGTATTGTGGAATAATGATGCTCATTTAAAGTCACAAGTTCATTCTAACTTTCCTGGAGCAAATTGTCTATCACAGTCTGTAATATATAACGGTGTTCACATGTTATATACCATATATGTGATCAGCAGCATGGGGATATTTAGTAGTGGTTCAACCAGATGAGTGGGAGTTCTTTGTTTCTTAAGTCCTGTTAGTTTTGTCATATCACCTAACATTTTGGATTTAGCATCCACTTATCAGGGAGACCATGTACCGTTTGTCTCTTCGTTCTTGGCTAACCTCGCTCAACATGATTCCTTCTAGCTCCATCCATTTCCCTGCAAATGCCATTATTTTGTCATTTCTAATGGCTGCATAATATTCCATTGTGTATAGATACCACAATTTTTGGATCTATTCATCTGTGGTGGGGCATCTAGGTTGTTTCCATATCCTAGCTATTGTGAACAGTGCTGCAATAAACATGGAGGTGCACGTGTCCTTGTGTATTGGTTCCTGTTGTTCAGGATAGATGCCTAGAAGTGGTATGACTGGGTCGTAAGGGAGGTCAATCTTTAGCTTTCTAAGGACCCTCCAGACTGCTTTCCAAAGTGGTTGTATAAGTGTACATTCCCACCAGCAGTGTAATAGGGTTCCTTGTTCTCCACATCCCCTCCAGCATTTGTCGTTGGCTGATTTGTGGATGTGGGACATTCTGACTGGGGTAAGGTGGTATCTCAGGGTTGTCTTTATTTGCATTTCCTTCACCACCAGGGATGATGAACATTTCCTCATGTGTTTCTTTGCCATTTTTATTTCTTCATTTGAGAAGTCCCTCTTTAGTTCCCTTGCCCATTTAGTAATTGGTTTGTTAGGTTTGGGAGGGATTAGTTTCTTGAGTTCCCTGTATATACAGGATATTAACCCCTTGTCTGATATATTGCTAGTAAATATTTTTTCCCAATTCGTTGGTTGTCTTTCTAGCTTAGTTGCGATAGATTTAGCTGTGCAGAAGCTTTTTATTTTAAGGTAGTCCCATTTGTCGAGTCTCTCTCCAACTTGTTGTGACCCTGGGACTCTGTTCAGGAAGTTCCTTCCTGTGCCTATTAGTTCAAGTGTCTCTCCTACTCTGTCCTGCAGTAGTTTCAGAGATTCAGGTTTAATGTTAAGGTCTTTAATCCATTTTGAGTTGATGTTGGTGCATGGTGATAGGCTGGGGTCCACTTTTAGTTTTCTGCATGTGGCTGCCCAGTTTTCCCAGCACCAGCGGTTGAAGAGGCTGTGTTTCTTCCATTGTATGTCTTTGGCTCCTTTGTCGAATATCAGCTGGCTGTAGGCCTGTGGATTTATTTCTGGATCTTCTATTCTGTTCCATTGGTCTTCGGGTCTGTTTTTGTGCCAGTACCATGCTGTCTTTATTATTATAGCTCTGTAGTAGAGTTTGAAGTTCGGCATGGATAGCCCTCCCATATTGTCTTTATCCCCTAGAATTGTTTTGGCTATTCTAGGTCTTTTGTTGTTCCATATGAATTTTTGGACTGTTTTCTGTATTTCAGTGATGTACGTCATTGGGATTTTAATAGGAATTGCATTGAATTTGTATATTAGTTTTGGAAGTATCACCATCTTTACTATATTAAGTCGGCCTATCCAGGAGCATGAGAGGTCTTTCCATTTCCTAGTGTCTTCTGCAATTTCTTTCTTTAACTTTTTATAGTTCTCATTAAATAGTTCTTTTACATCTTTGGTTAGGTTAATTCCTAAATATTTTATTTTTTGTGAGGTTATTGTGAATGGGGTTGCTCCCTTTATTTCCCTCTCTTCCTGTATATTATCAGTGTATAGGAAGGAAACTGATTTTTGTGGGTTTATTTTGTATCCTGCTATTTTGCCGAAGTGATTTATGATTTCTAAGAGTTTGGGGATGGAGTTTTTGGGATCGTGGAGGTATAGTATCATGTCGTCTGCAAAAAGGGATAGTTTAACTTCTTCTTTCCCTATGCGGATCCCTTTAATGTCTTTTTCTTGCCTTATTGCCCTGGCTAAGAGTTCTAAGACTATATTGAAGAGGAGTGGAGACAGTGGGCATCCTTGCCTTGTTCCTGATTATAGCTTACTTTTTAGTGGACACAGTTGGGCAGTGTAGAAAGGAAGAAAAAGAAATCACTACAAAGCTATAGGCTCATGACATAAAGGCAAACATTTAAACAGTAGATATCCAGGAAATAATGATCAGTCTAGGAAATAATGATCCTGCTATAATTACACAATGAGAAAATTTACAACTTTTGAATACATTTCTATGGAACCACAAAGGGGAGATCTTTAATAACACCTCGATTTCTCCTTGTCTTCATCTCCCTTCCCTTCCTCTTTTGCACTGTAAGATATCCTTTTAGAACCACAACTTTTTTTTTTTAATTTAATTTAATTTTATTTGTGAACATACTGTACAGAGGAGTTACAGTTACATGGGCAGGATAATGCGTACATTTCTTACCAAGCATTGCAGCCTCCTCCTTTGTTTATCCTTCACATCCCTTCCCAGCCTCCCCCCTCCCCCCCTAATCCCAATCCTTCTCCTTCCCCCCCCCCCCCCCCCCCGCACCAACGTTGTAAAGCTCGTTTTGGACATGACAACTTGTACTTCTCATTGTTGCAACAGGTCCACCTGTATCCTTAAACAACTGGTTTTTCCCCATCTCCTCCACAAGTTATACTGACATCAAATATAGTGAAAGCAGGGGTTATACTGTGGAGGAGGGACATACAAAGCAACAAAGAGATAATCTTATAAATGTGTTAGAAACACATGCATGAAAGAAAAAAACATTAAAATACACATCTAAGGGTTCATTTTCCTGACATCACATTATCTGACCTTTTCCGCTTGACTCATACATATACTAGATATTACAAATAAGGGAAACCATGGGACCTACGTTTCTTTGGGCCTGGCTTACTTCACTTAATATAATTTTTTCCAAGTTTTTCCATTTCCTAACAAATGGGGCAATGTCATTCTTTCTGATGGAGGCATAGAATTCCATTGTGTATATATACCACATTTTCTTGATCCATTCATCTACTGAGGGGCATCTGGGTTGGTTCCATATCTTAGCTATGGTAAATAATGCTGCAATAAACATAGTTGTGCTGGTAGCTTTAGTGTGGTCTTGTTTGTAAACATTAGGGTAAATGCCCAAAAGTGGGATTGCTGGGTCATAGGGGAGCTCTATGTGAAGTCTTTTGAGGAACCTCCATACTGCTTTCCAAAGTGGTTGAACAAGTTTACATTCCCACCAACAATGAAGTAAGGTTCCTTTCTGTCCACATCCCCTCCAGCATCTGTTGTTGTTAGAGTTCTTGATTTTTGCCGTTCTAACTGGAGTGAGGTGATATCTCAATGTTGTTTTGATTTGCATTTCTTTTATGGCTAGGGATGTTGAACATTTCTTCATGTGTCTATTGGCCATCCTTCTTTCTTCTTCAGAGAAGCTTCTCTTTAAGTCTTTCGCCCACTTACTTATTGGGCAGTTGTTTCTTTGAGGATTTGTTGTTGGGTGGTTTAATTTTTTGAGTTCCAAGTATATTTTAGATATGAGACCCTTGTCCGTTGTATGGCTAGTGAAGATCTTCTCCCAATCCGTGGGCTTTCTATTGATCTTGCTAGCTATGTCATTTGCCCTGCAGAAGCTCTGCAACCTTATACAATCCCATTTGTCCAACCTTTCTTTGATTTGTTGTGTTTCCGGGTCTCTATTCAGAAAATTTCGGCCTGAGCCAAGGAGACCCAGGGTTTCTCCTATTCCATCCTGTAATGTTTTCAGAGTGTCTGCTTTGAGTTCAAGGTCTTTGATCCATTTGGAGTTGATTCTGGTGCAGGGTGATATATAAGGATCTAGCTTTAGTTTTCTACATGTAGTTAACCAGTTTTGCCAGCACCATTTACTGAAGAGGCTGTCTGTCTTCCATTCTATTGTTTTAGCTCCCTTATCGAAGATTAGATGGCTATAGGTCTGTAGGTTCATTTCTGGGTTTTCAATTCTATTCCATTGGTCCTGAGGTCTGTAGAACCACAACTTTTATGAAGTCACTCAAAACTGGGGAACCTCTAATCATTTTAGTTTTTTCTTCTTCTACAGGCTGTATATCTTAAAACTCTGTTGCTATAAGATCTTCAACAGTCCCTCCATTACTTACACCAAACAATCCAATGTTTCAGGCTTGAAGATTTCTTCAGTTGGCATCCTGACTGTTCCAGGACAGGGCCCTTGGAGTACATCTGAGATAAAAATGCTTAGGGAAACAGGATTAAAGAGAAGCAAATTTTCCTCTTGTCACAATATGGAGATCTGCCCTCAATTTGACCAGGAGCTTGAAGGATTGTCTGATGACTGATAGGAGAGGAGCTCACTTAGCCTTGTTGCTTTTGGGCCACACCCTATGCAGATACCATGTGACACTTGAAGCTGCTTCAGACTATGATTCTGTGACGTGGATGACAGAATACCAGCTAGACACCCCTCTCCCCCATGGGGCCTGCTGCCAGTGAATCCCTGACTTAACCTCTTTGGCAGTGACATGGAGTTTTTGCTGTGGGTTAAACCATCTCTTCTCTTTAAGCCATTTTTTAAAAGGCATTTTATTCTGTGACACTGGAAACACCTTAGGTTCTCCTGCACTTTAAATCTGCATTGGACAGTAGGTCTAAGACTGAAGAATTACATAGATTTTATTACCTCTTCTTTTGTGAGTTGATGGTAGCTGTACCTAAGCAGTTACAGGAGTATGGACTATATTTCTATCTCACAAGAAAGAGTATTTTTGAAAAGATCCATGAGCCAGTTTCTATATAAAACAGAAACTCAAGAGTGCAACCCACAAAGGGTGAAACACCTGCTGTTCTACTCTTAAGCTGAGGGAGAACAGTGTGGAAGAGACTACTTTGAGATGCTCTGCCTCCACCCCTAAGGAATCATGTCTGTAGAGACCAGGATCTATTAGGCAGGTTCCTTACAACCTAGGAGAAGGCAGCCAGAATAGACAGAGCCAACAAAGAAAAACCCTCTGTGTCCAGATCTTTTTGTTTCTTTTGTATGTTCTTCCCCCATGGCATAATCCCTGTCGTCACTGTATTTGATTCTGGTGCCCTACATCTTGTATATACATTTTTCTAATTTGGGGAGGGGAAGGGAAATAACAAAATGCTGACACAAGGATACAGGTTGACTCATTGTAACAATGAGATGTACAAGACACTATATTGAAAATGAACTTTACAACTTCGGTGGGGGAGAGAGGAGGTGGGGAGGTGGGAAGGGAAGAGATAGTAGGGAAAAAAAAACAAAGGAGGAGGTAATAATGCTTGATAGGAAATTTACTCATTACCTTACTCATGTAACTGTAACCCCTCTTCACAGTATCTTTATGATAAAATTAAGAAAGAATAAACAGAGCTTGTAGTATTCTTTCAGAGGGAGACACTCTTGTTTTTCTTCTTTTGGTTAGAAAATGTAGTACAGAGTGAGAAGGAAAGAAATTCTCTTCTGACAATTAATAAGGTAATATTACATCAAAGCCTATGCTGTGTAGGACACTTGCTAAATGCTTTGCTTTCATGATTTCCTTTAAATTTAAAACAACTCCAGATATTTGGCACTTTTCTTCTTCATCTTCTGTGTTTTGTCTTTTTTTCTCTTAAGTGTTCCTTGTTTTCCTTTATTTGGCCTTACTCAAAATCCAATAGTATTCCACACACCTCTCTCAGATTCACAGGAGCGAAGTTCTCTTCAATTGCTGGGCTTCACACTTCCTCCCATAGTTATGCGGTGCATGGGAGAGAAGCAAGGAAATGTACCTATCACCTGACTTTCCTAACTGTAACCTCTCTGCATGTCACCTTTACAATACAATTCTTAAAAAAATCTAAAAACAAAATAGAGTAAGAGCAGAAACAAAAGAGCTACAGATGAAAAGCCACCCATTTCTCAATATGTTGTTTCTCAATATGTTAAGTTTAGAAGCACTATTTTTTTTATCTCAAATATCTATGTGAGTTACTATGTGGACTATACATAAGAGAACATGTTCACTTTTTTGTGGAGCTTGAAATTGAAAATACAGACGTGCACAGAATGAACTGTAGACGTAATTATTCTACAACATCTCCTATAGAAGGCTAGTACTCTGGGGATATTAACTGATGATCTTTGGGAATGAGCTCTTTAGGCATAGGAATTTAGAAATAATCTAGATTGAATTAAATAAAAGAATTTTACTTTCTTAATGATCATTCAGGACTTTAAACACATTAGTCATCCATGCAATTTTCTAAAACCAGGCTATAGCCTGAAGAATTTCTGAGTTGTGCAGCCCTGAGTTCCCTAGATGAGGAGAGTTCATTAGTCTCTGAAAAGAGTGTTTGTAGATGATACTTTAAGAAAACTTCTTACCACGCATGAGTAATTTTTCTTTGTAATCCTACCAGTGATCTGATTTCTAAGGTCATGACCTGTACATTTGTCAAAGACAAAAGTTTTACTTCAATCATACATCTCATATATATATATATACATATATACATATATATGATGTATATAAATGTTACTTAATCTTCATATTTGCTATTACTGATACCAGATACACTGTTATCTTATTTTGTGGTAATTTGCCCCTTATTTCTTTATCTAAAGCTAACAAGTTCAAATATGTAAAAGAAATACTTAAACAGTGAGTATATCTATATATATACACACATATACATGTTTATATATGTGTATATGTATATATACACATATATTTATAGATAATATACATATATGCAGATATAGACATAATATATACTCATGTACACAGACATATACCTACATATATATATATTTTGTTTTAAAAATATCTAAGCAACAAAATTAAATAGTAGCAATCAATCTATCTTGAACATCAAGGAATTACTTTTCTCTGGTATTTTGAGATGTCTTTGTCCTTCATTAGTGACAAGTTGATTAAGACTGAAAAATAACAATAACAATACTGGATTAAATATATTTTAGCATTAGGTAGTTTGATAATTATATATATTGTTGAATAATTTCTAATTAGTCATATAATTTGAAGATAAGAATGGCTTGACTCATGATATGAACTGCTAATCTATTAAGTTCATTGACGGAAGCTTCAAGTACAGAAATGCTGACCATAGTGTTGGTTTGTAGTTTCCAGCCATGAAACTGGGGTACACAAAATAAAAGATATCACTGAGAAATATGTAAAAAAGTGAAACCTCACATATGCAGGGGTGAAGTACAAAAGTTGATTTCCTTTTTTGAGAAGTATCAGTTAAATATTCCCAATAGAATGACTAACATTGTGCATTTTATTTAAAAAAAATCTCAGAGAGTTAAAGAGTACTTTGTGGGTGACATGAAAATACCTAAAAGTTTGAAGATCAAGCAATACCGGGAATATATGAGTAGAAGAAATCATTGAATTTAAGAGTCAAGCATAAACAATAAACATCCAATTAAATGTCATAGGAGGAGCTGTGCAATTTCTGAAAATAAGGGTTATTGGATTAGTATTAATTCATTTATATTTCTAAATGAGTTTCTTCACTCCAAAGAATTTGCAAATTATGTAGGAGAAGCAAAGGTTTGGGGGTACATGTGAATTTACCACAAGCATATTTATTTGACCTCTCAGGAGAATAAATGACATAATTATGTGTTAAAAGTAACTAATTGGCTATCTCAAGAGGTATATTTAAGAAAATGAATGTCTCCCATGGAAAAGGGGGAAAAGATGAGATGGAGCATTGTTATGTGGTTTGTCTGTTTTTCAGTTACCTAGTCAACATGACTTGGGATAGATTTTGGTTGTTATTCCAATTTGGAAAAGGATGTGCTGTACGTCCAATTTGTCTCAAAATGCTCTTTACAAAACTCAGTTAGTGTAGAATTGGATGGAGTGTGAGAGTTTAGAGAAGGAGACTCTTGGTATCCTGTGTTCTACCTGCCTTGACCATAGCCCCCAACTCCACCTGTGTTTCCCACCCGCTGTGAGAATGTCTTCTTGAACCAGGCAGCATTGTCTCATAGTGGGCCTAGTTACTTGGCTTCCCACAAATCCCATCAAAAAGACTATCTGGAGTGCAGGCTACGGGTTTATTTTCCTCTTAAATGCATAATTGTTTATGCTTCGTTTAAAATTGTTCTTAAGACTGGAAATTTTGGAGTCTCCATGCTTGCATTGTGGCTATGTAAGTGATACATTCCACAAACACAGCAGCTCAACAACCATTTATTATCTCATAGTTTCCAAGGGTCAGAAGTTCAGGCGCATGTGGAGTAGCTGGTTTCTCTGATTAGAGTCTGACAGTCTAGCTGCTTCCCTTTTCTGGAGACTCTAGAGGGGGATTAAATTCCAAGCCATTCAGGTTGTGGCTAAATTTGTTGTCAAGTGATTGCAGGAAAGAGGTCCCCTATTCCTGATTGGCTGTTGGCTGAAGGTCATTCTTATCTTTGGAGACTATCTGCATTTGAAAGGCCTGCAATGATGGGTCCTGAAGCTTCTCACACTTGTAGCTTCTCTGACCTTCCCCTCTATCCTGATCTCTCCTGTCTTTATCTTCATCTTCTCTCTGGTGACTCCACTAGGAAAATTCCTCGGCTTTTAATGATTGCATTATGATGTAACTGTTTTGGCATAATCTTCTAAAAATCTCATTGTAGAAAGATTGATAGCCCTAAGTATATCTACAAAGCCCCTTCATACCTATACCAGGACTAGTGATGATTAACCAGGAGATGGTAATCTGGTCTAAGGAGGCATTATTTTTATAAATCTTCCACAGAAATTAATTTGGTATTTGACCAAATTGTAATGTTTTCACATGAATGATAATCAAACATTATTTCCATTTTCCCCTGGCTCTTCCAAGTGGAAGAATTTAATTTAGCCATTATTCAGGGAAACTCATTTCTTACTTGATATATGCTAAACCAGACCCTGAGAATACAGTGGTGTGACCAGAGACCAGATATGGTTTGTGAGTCCTTCACTCTCTAGGAGGCTACTGCAAACCTGAGATGTGGCTAAAACTGCAGAACTAAAATGTTAATTTTGCTTGATTGTAATTAATTTAAATTTAAAGAGCTGCATATGTCCAGGGCTGCTACGTTGACAGCACAGACACAGACTGTTATAATTATGGTAGGTTTGATGGAGAACACTGTGCTAAACAAAGAAGATCTCTGCTCTCTCAGAATGAGTAATGCAATGTGGAATAGGTAAACATTTCATAAACTGCCATAGAGATGATACCTTGGGACTAAATGGTATTTTTTTAATTTTTATTTATTTTTTATTGTGAAAATATTGTACAGAGGGGTTACAATTAGATGGGCAAGATAATGAGTACATTTCTTATCAAGCATTGTAGCCTCCTCCTTTGTTTCCCCTACATTGCCATTGTATTTGAAAGTTGCCAGAGACATTAATAAATGAATGAGGGTCATTTCAGGTCAGAAGAGAGGCTGCAGAATGTGCCAGAACCATCTTACTTAGTCTTGAAGATTGTATAAAACTTAATTTCTTTAATAATTTCTTAATTGATTTCTTAATTTCTTAACCCACGCAGTCTTAAATACACCAGTTAGTTGACTTGATATGTTAATGCTAGAAAACTAACACAAGACCAGGACCCATGCATTGTCGAGTTATATTATTTTGTAGTGTTTGCTAAATAAATATTCATTGAGTTCATAGAACGTTGACCTACAGAGGGAAAATATAGCTTTTTTTTTTTTTTAATTTTATTTTATTTTATTTGAGAACATACTGTACAGAGGGGTTACAATTACATGGGCAGGATAATGCATACATTTCTTACCAAGCATTGCAGCCTCCTCCTTTGTTTACCCTTCACCTCCCTTCCCACCCTCCCCCCTCCTCCCCCACCCAATCAAACCCCCCCTCCCGCTCCCCACTCCGACATTGTAAAGCTGGTTTTGACATGACATTTTGTACTTCTCATTGTTGCAACAGGTCCACCTGAATCCTTAAACGACTTGTTTGTCCCCGTCTCCTCCACATGTTATACTGACATCAAATATAGTGAAAGCGGGGGTTACACTGTGGGGGAGGGACATACAAAGCAACAAAGAAATAATCTTATAAATTCGTTAGAAACACATGCATGAAAGAAACAAAAACATTAAAATACATATTTGAGGGTTCGTTTTCCTAACATCACATTATCTGACTTTTTCCGCTTGACTCATACCTATACTAGATATTGCAAATAAGGGAAACCATGGGACCTATGTTTCTTTGGGCCTGGCTTACTTCACTTAATATAATTTTTTCCAAGCCTTTCCATTTCCTAACAAATGGGGCAATGTCATTCTTTCTGATGGAGGCATGAAAATATAGCTTTTTATAATGCTAGTCTTTGAGACAAGCATAGGTTCGAATGCAGTTATAAGAAATAATATGGAGAGTTCTTATACTTTGCCCAGTTTTCCCACAGGAGAATATCTTGCAGGCCTAGAAGCAGTAGCTCAATGAAGATATTGATGACATAATGAAGACACACATGTCCATTGTAAGGATCCTTTAGGCTCCATTTTCATAGTCTCTATCACCTCCCTTTCTTCTGTGCTGCTCTGTAAACCACAGGAAGCTGTGATCTATTCTCTACTTCTTTAATTTTTATCATTTCAAGAATCATATATTAGTGGAATGATAGAGAATTAAAGTAGGAGTTGGCTTTACTTAGCTCAATTCTTGGATGTTTTGTGACGTTCATAGTTCACTCTTCTTTATGATCATAGCAAGGATGTGCCATAGCTAGGCTAACCATATATTCATTGGAGATAAGTGCATGATTATCAGAATGAAGTTATTCCATGCAAAGACTCTATAAACATCATTTGTGTAGTAGATTGATATGGACCCACGCCTTAATTACTTTAGAGAAAATGTCTAACATTAAAATTGTTGAATCATTAACTAGTTGTATAATAGATTTTTTTTAAAGAAACTCGACTATGGTTGTGGGTCTAGTGGTAAAGTGTTTGTTTAGCATGCACCAGGTTCTGAGTTTAATCTCCAGAAATCCCCCAAACATCAAAAAACCAAACAACAACTGCTAAATGATTTCCTGTAATGACTCTACCATTTATATTCATACTATCAGATATAATTTCCTCATATTGTTTAAAACATTTGGAGTTGTCAGTATATTTTATATCAACAATTCTAATACGTTTATGGTGATACCTCATGAGATTTTAATTTGTATTTCCCCAATGGATCATGTTATGGTTTAGAGAAATGTTCTCAAAGTCTAAGTGTTAAGGGTTTAGTTCCCAGAGTCATCTAGTGGGAGTTGGTATAGGCTTTAGAAGAAAGGGGCCTTATGGGAAATGCTAGGGTCATTGGGGACATGCTCTATAGGGGGATTGTGGGTCCCTGGCCCTTTACCCCCCTCTTTGCTTCCTGGTTCATGAAGTGAGCGGTTTTCTCTGCTGTGCACTTCTACCGTGATCTGCTGGCTGGCTCATCCCAGGCCCAAGGTGACAGGGACAATTGATCATGCACTGGTCCAAAACTGTGAGTCAGAATAGATCTTTCCTCTCAAAAAACTAATTATCTTAGGTATTTTATGATTGTTACAAAGCTGATAAAGTCACGGAACTTTGGTACATCTTCTCAAAAACTTTAATGAAGATCATATCTTTGAATATTTTCTGACCTGTATGGTTCCATTTGCCATTGAATTTTAGAGATAATTATATATTGTAGATGTTGTATAAGTCCATAACTATAGTTTATCATCTGATCTTCTTAACTCAAAAACTCTTAAATAGAGAGGAATTCCATTCCTTAAGAAAAAGCATCAAAAAAAAAAAAAAAACCCTTACAGCTAATTTAGGCAGTGAAATAACATTATCTGAAGATATCTATTTTACTAGCTTCTTAAACTATAAGCTCAATTTCCTTAAACTATAGGATTATTGGAATGATATTATGCCAGTTGAGGAAAATGGACAGACCTGGAAAAATTATGTTGAATAAAGTCAGTCTAAGTGAGACAAAGGACACACGTTTTCTCTCACACGTAGAAATTAGATCTAAATGATAAATACACACGCAAACATATACAAAATCATATGAGTATATATACACAAACATATTAGCTGAAGTATAGAATATTCCAAGGCTGAGTCAAAGTATAACTACTTTGAACAACTAACTTACAGCCGAGTCAAATACATATCAGGAAGCTAAAGCATATGTTGTGGTGGGGGGAGAGGAGGTCAAACAGAGAGGAGAAGACAAATGAAGAGAGAAAGTGGGCAAGTGCAGTCATAATGCTCAGAGTACGTATGTGAAAATGGAACCAGGAACATGAAGGGATTGGCAGGTGTGGGAGAAATGAGCAAGAACGCTCCAAGGAGAGAGGTGGCGCAAGATGCATTGTACTCACAAACTGATATGCTGAATGCCAATGCCTTTGTATAACTCCACAGTGATGCTAAAACTAACAAATCACCTACTGAAGAGTGGAAGAGTTGGGGCTAGGAAGGTGGCTCAGTAGTAGAGTGCTTGCCTCACATGCATGAGGCCCTGGATTCAATTCCTCAGCACCACATGAGCAGAAAAAAGCTGGAAGTGGCACTGTGGCTCCAGTGGTAGAGCGCTAGCCTTGAACTGAAGAGTTGAGGGACAGTGCCCAGGCCCAGAGTTCAGGCCCTATGACTGGACCCCCCCCAAAACAAACAAACAAACAAACAAACAAACAAAACTTCTGATCAGTCTTCAGTCTTGCTAGAGGTTAGCCATTATATTGTTTTTTATTTCCAAGAAACCAACCTTCCTTTCATTGATCTTTTTTTCTGTTTTCAACGCCACTGTTTTTTGCTCTGTAGTTTAATCTCTCTTCAGTGTACTTTTTTCTTTTCTTCCTCCTTCTTCCTCTTCTTCCTTTGTATCATTTTTATTTTATTTATTTATTTATTTTGGGTGTGCAGGACATGCACATGTAAGACACGTACCCTGTCACTCAGTTATACCATCAACACTTTGCTTGTTTTGTTGAAGTGGAAATGTGATTAATTTCAAGCACTTTTTCTCCTTTGCTTTTTTGTTGGTCGTGGGGCCTGAACTCAGCCTGGGTGCTCTCCCTCAGCTCTTCAACTCAAGGCAAGTGCTCTACCACTTGAGCCACTGCGCCACTTCTGGTTTTCTGGTGATGAATTGGAGATAAGAGTCTCACAGACTTTCCTGCCCACGCTGGCTTTGAACTGTGAGCCTCAGATCTCAGCCTCCTGCATAGCTAGGATTACAGGCGTGAACCACCAGTGTCAGGTGGCTATTTGCTCTTCTTCAATGCATTGAGTTCTACAAGTTTTCCTCTTGGCATTACTTTAGTTGGGTCGCACAAATTTTGACATGTTTCATTTTTGTTTGCTTCAGTTCAGTGTGTTTTGTATTTCTCTAGAAACATTTTCCTTGATGCACAAGGTATAAGTAAGCCAGGAGTAACAAATTTAGACACTAAAAATCTTACACTCAACATGAGAAATATGAGAAGGTGGGTCCCACCAGAAGTGTTGTTGGTCACGAGAGAAGAGCAGTAGATTTCCAGCCACTTCCCCAGCCCTTTCGCAATGGGAAGGCAAGAAAGGTCTTTTACTAGACACTGACTCTCATAGTGCCGTGATCTCAAACTTTCCAGCCTGTAGAATTGTGAGAAATAGCTTTCCAACTATTCACAAGCGATCCAGTCTAGTGTCTTTTAATAGCAGCCCTCAGAGGCAAATAGAGATTTTAATTAATGTTCTAAGAATCACTTTATATATGTGAATCAGTCAGTCCAAATTATCTATCTATCTATCTATCTATCTATCTATCTATCTATCTATCTATCTATCTATCTATCAGCTATTATCTATCTATGTCTACCTATCAATCTGTTTATGTGTATATGAAACATCCACTGCTATTGTCACTTGGTGAATTTAAGTAAATTATAGAGAACTCTATGCCTTATCTTTTAATCCTCCTCTATCATATAATTTTTTCTTACGTACTTTTATGCAATTGCATTTAGAATATAATGCTATCAAACAGGAAGTATTAAGTTTTTATTTTCAACTTGAAACTGGTTTTAGAAAACTCAAGAGAACAAGAAATTTCAAGATAACTTGTATATACTTACTATAAACACACGCACTCTCTTTCTCTCTCTCTCTCACACACACACTCGTAATACCAAGAACAAAGGGTTCATTGTCATTCAGATCTTCGATAGACATTAAATAAACATTTTTTATTTGCAGTGAGATTATTTATAGACTTATTTTTCTTGTCTTTCAGGAGACAGCCTGTGGAAGTGGTAATAAATCAGGTAAAATCCTCACAGAGCATTTAAACCTTCTCATCTAGCTGTGATTTATCACCATGAGAATTCAATGGCATAGTTGGTTTGTACTTCATATTATTAGTTGTTTTATGTATGTTTATCCTTATGTTTGGTTGTGCTGTCTTTCACAATGATTCCACTGGAGAAGAATGCTGCTTATAGAAACAAAACCATGTAGAAATACAAAAGTGAGGATGTTTATCATCACTTCAATACACTGCAGGTGACCGGTTCTGTTTTGTTTGTCCACTGAATAGTCAATGAGCTCAACATAGAAAAGGGTTTTGCACAGATTGTACTCTTGACATTTGAGGTGGAGCATTCATTTGGGGGAGGGACCACCCAGTGCATTGTAGGATGTTAGGTGATATTCTGTACTTTGCAGATACCAGTGGAAACCCCTACCTCACCTTACCTGGATCACAACAAGTAAAAATAAATTCAGAAACTCCTGTGTCTCCTACCGGCAACCTTGGATCTAACTGAGAGCTGCTGATGTGAAATGGGAGTAAATGACGTTTGTGCAGGTCCTGCTCTTTAGACATGTGGTTGGCTCAGATTGGCAGACTTGATCAGTCTGTAAAGAAGTTGACCTTATCAACAAAGCATGTCCTTCAGCCACAGGTAATACATAAACTGATGGTATCTAGTATCTGAGAGTACAGGCAAAGTCCCTTAGTGTCTTGGCAAACTTGGCCTCATTCTGAGACACAGAACCTCCAAGGAAGTTCATTTTAAAACATTCATTCATAGCTGGGTGCCCGTGGTTCACACCTGTAAATCCTAACTACTCAGGAGGTTGAGGATCGCAGTTCCAAGCCAACCCAGCAGAAAAGTCCCTGGGAGACTCTTTTCTCCAACTAACCATTCAAAAACTGGAAATGGTACTGTGGCTTAAGTGGTAGAGGGCTGGCCTTGAGAAAAAGAGCCCCGAGACTGCACCCAGGCCATGAATTCAAGCCCCATGCCAAAAAAAAAAAAAAAAAAATCAAGTGACAGACAAGATGGAAGATAAAGTTTCTTACATCATGATTTATAACTAAATATTTCTCAAAAAATGTTTCTCTGAACATTATTTTAAAATATATTTATGTCCACAGGTGGACCTGTTGCAACAATGAGAAGTACAAGTTGTTATGTCGAAAACAAACTTTACAACTTTGGTGGGGGGGGGGGACGGGGAGGATTGGGCGGGGGGCTGGGGGAGGATGGGAAGGAAAGGGAAGGGGAAACAAAGGAGGAGGCTACAATGCTTGATAAGAAATGTACTCATTATCTTGCCCATGTAATTGTAACCCCTCTGTACAGTATTTTCACAATAAAAAATAAATAAAAATTAAAAAAATATATTTATGAAAATGTAATTAAGAGTTTCACGATCAGCTAAATTTGAAAACATACAAAGTTGACCTAGACTTTTTGAGAACATTTTTTGTCCTATCATATATTAAAGTAATATACTGGATCCTATTTATGGGTAAATATAAACTGGATAAGCATGACCTGGATACATCTTTCAATAAGAGATCCTAAAATATTTAACTTTTATATTTTCTAAAAACGTATAACTGTAGGGACTTTTCCTTGTGGAATGTTTTGATCAGTGGTCCTTCCTGTATTATACTCTGGGAAATCCTTTAAGCTGTACTTTGAAAAGCATTGTTTCAGAAATATCTGCACTAATCTTTAGTTGTTACTCTTGGAGCAAGAAAAAGATACACCCATGAAATGGTTATTGTATGCCACTAACTATGGCTAGTGGTCTAGGAATGGAATAAGAAATGAATAGGAGAGAGAGCAAAGGGGATATTATTTGGCTTCAAGAGCAAAAGATGTTAGAAAAGATAACCAGGAATGAGTAATTGAGTTGAGATTTGTGAAGGTGGGAAATTCCCCACCAGCTGAGAGTCTTTTTGATCAATTTGGATAGAAATATAAAGGCAAAGGGCAATTCTTTTGAATGTTTTCAGCTCTCAGGGATGGCTGCTCAGAGCAGCTCCCAAGGATACCCACTCCAAAAGCTTTCAGTGATCCTAGGTTAGCCTGCTCAATTCAAAGTAAAAATAATTCAAATGCAAAAGCAAATCATTGGGAAAGGCTTTATTGGGACTTACATGGCGGTGCAAGGTGGTAGCACAAGGGACAGAGTCTCCATACTAGCCCTTCCCTCTTTTCTAAAATGTATGTCTTTGGCATTCTCTTGTTACATATTTCATAAAGTGATAAATCATATTGAAGGGTAGAATATTCTATAGTTGCTTTCAAGTAAGCCCATTATTGCATAGGAAGTCATCATATTACAATATGAGGCCGCCACCTGAATTAGGCTCTCTGGTTATACTCTCGCAAAGTTAAACCACATGGAGCATTTACCCACACAGATCCTTCCATGCTAATTGGCTCCCTGTTACATCTTAGCAAGGGGAATTCAGGGAGCATCACTTAACCCGGATGGACCTTCATTGTATAGATTAGACAAATGTATGACTATGTTTTGGTGAGCAAAGCAGCAGCATGAGATGTTATTTTTGCCTTAATCAAAACCCACAAAGGAAGCCAGCCATATGGTGTTGTTTTAAGAATGTCAGGAGAAATGTTATCTGTGACCCCAAATACGTTCATTCCCTACCAGTGCCTCCTAGCTTTACTAGAAGGCAAAAGATCCCTTACATTTAAAAATGAACATGTAACTCGAACATACAAATGTCCTCAAAGGAGGCTAAACCCTGATTTATTTATTCATTCATTCACTCATTTATCCATATACAGCTGCTATCTACTTCTTTTCCTGAGATAACAGTGCAGAGGTATTGCTGATCTGGTGATGGTAGGGGTTGAAAGTAATGGAGTTAGCGTTATGAACTCAAAGAAGGTACAGTATGTTTAACGGAGGCTCTTTCTCCACTGCATTATTCATTAATTCAGATCTTGTGTATGAGCTTAGAAAGGAGTTTTTTTTCGGGATTGATTAAATTCGCTGGTCATCCACAAAAGTGTCTCATGTTATTCATGAAATATTTTGATCTTTTTAGCTTTGCTAGGTAAGTCCTCATGACAATGAAGCACATTCACCAAAGTTCCTGGGTCTTAGAAGGAGGCTGCATTGCATTTGCTCCAGAAGCACCAGAGTATACAAAGTCAAAGATCGTGAACCAGTTGAAAACAGTTTCTCATGTCTAGAACTGTGTCTTTATCTGTTGATCAGTGGTATCACATCACCGCCATGTCTTCCACCTCTGAAATACCAACACTGCTTTGTTTTTGTGGCTTCACAAGTAAAGCAGATAGGACCTGAGATCTGAATTTAGAGTCTTAAACTTATGTCATGTTCTTCAGTGACTATCTTTATTTGGACCTCATTTTTCTCTTTTCTCATATGAATTTTCCAGATTATGAATTCTAATGTTTGGTATTTGAGAAGAAATAGTTGATGTTTCCGTGCTTCTGATACCACATCAGATTTTATAGATGAGACAAGTTATATAGTTATTTAATATAACATACTAATAACACCATCAGTAATTAACCTGATATTCTACACTCTAAGATTATTAGTGTAATCTAGGATTTTTTCTTCTATTCTTTTATGAACAAGATACATATCTGTAGAGAAATAAGTTAAAAAGGGACTTTAATATTTCAGTGCCATACTGAATACTCTGTCACTTCAGTATATAAAGATTAAAAAATCTATTAATATAGAAAGATCTGCTGAAAGATACCTAAAATCTTCACAAACAGATTTTTCAAATAATTCTAAGGACACAAATTCAAGGTAGATATTTTTGTGTCTTCTTGGTCATTTATTTGTGTGCTTTTGTTAATATTTTATAATCCATTTTATGTTAGGAAAAATTGAAGAATTATCATTCTTAATTCTTTCACTTTTGCTAGACCTCATATTTCTTCTTAAAATAAGTTTCTGATTAGACAAAGGGAGCTTTGTGAATATATTTTCCAATGTTTCCAATTTGAATTTTTGTGGATTCTACTTGCAAAAGTTACATTGCAAATCTGTCAGGTTCCACTTCAATCTTTTTAAGTGGCAAATTCCTTTGTGTTCGCCAAGCCCCAGGTTACCATTTCCTTTACTCTTTATTATTTCCATCCATTTATCTTCCTGTTCATCTTCCTACCCTAGAAGAAATATCCGCCAGCCAGCAGGTTTTCTCAGAATCTATGAAAAGGAGGTTAATGATCTAAGGCTTTGCTGGCCATGCCAAGGGCAAGATGATTTCAGAATCTATGAAAAGGAGGTTAATGATCTAAGGCTTTGCTGGCCATGCCAAGGGCAAGATGATTTCAGAGGGGAACTTGTTATATTAGCAAGTTGTTCTGTAGCCAGATTTGAAAAGAACTGAAATGAGGATATTGAAGTGCATGGACTAACAACATCTATCCAGTTTTCAGTGCAGGTCAAAAAACGAAATAAACGATTTTCTATTAGGTTCTCAGAAAACACGACTCAGCTCCAATATGCCTGTGGTTGCAATGTTAACCACAATGCTGCCCAGCACAATGGAAAACTTGATTGTTCTGTGTCCCCCAATGACCATTTGCATGTGATTGTTGGATTAACATACTGGCAGTAATCACGCATGCTCATGGGTCTTCACTGGTTCATATTTGTGGAAGGTTTTATTTTAAGCAAGAGCATCTTGGTATTGATCTACATTTACCTTCCTACAAGCATCGAATACACTTTGAGAGCAAAAGAATAAAGGGGAGGGGATCAACTGTTTTAAACCAAGCTTTTGTTGGGCTTTGACTTAGTCTTTTAAATGAATTACACTATTGATGCTCTCCATAGAGTCTATTACATTTCAGTTAATTCATTTCTAACCCCTTGTTTACCACCCGAGTGTGTTTACTCAGATTGGTAGGCACATTCTGGTTAAGATAAATGAGGGAAGCCATGTAACCTATGTTTCTTTGGGTATGGCTTACTTCATTTAATATAACTTTTCCAAGTCTTTCCATTTCCTTACAAATGGAAGCATTCATTCTTTCTGATATATATCATATTTTCTTGATCCATTCAGCCACTGAGAGAAAATCTGGGCTGGTTCCATATTTTGGCCATGGTAAATAATGACACAATGAACATGTTTGTACTGGTAGCTTTAGTGTGGCTTTATTTGTGCTACTGGAAAATGCCCAAGAGTGGAATTGCTGGATCCTAGAATATCTCTACATTTAATTTTTGGGGAACTGTGGGGCTGAGGGGAGAGGGATAGAAGAATGAATGGATAGAGGAGGAAAAATATAACGGAAGGATTGGATCAAAGTGGGGCTGAAGGTGTCAAATGCATTGTACACATAAACTGATTGTTAAAAGGCAAAAAAATTAAATATACAACCTAAAATTAAGATAAGTAAAGGAAGGGGTGTGTTGAGAGGGGTGTGTGAGAATGCTGAAAGGGGTCACAGCCATCAAGATGCACTGCAGTCAAACACTGCTTTGATGAATGGCAACTCCTCTGTACAAACTATGTTTAAAAGAAAAACAAAAAGCCGGTGCCACTGGCTCATGCATCATCCTAGCTACTCAGGAACCGGAGATCTAAGGATCGCAGTTCAAAGCCAGCCTGGGCAGGAAAGTCCGTGAGACTCTTATCTCCAATGAGCCACTCAGAAAAACTGGAAGTGGTGCAATGGCTCAAATGGTAGAGCACTAGCCTTGAGCTGAAGCACTGAGAGACAGCGCCCAGGCCCAGAGTTCAGGCTCCTCGACCGACAAAAAAAAGCAAAAGAAAAGAAAACAACAGTATGTTTATGTCAGGTAAGGTGTCTGCCAAATATCAGGAAAGCCACAGTTACATTGCAGCTGAGACAATAAGATCATGTGCTCTGAGGTCCGGATAGGTAACTGGGTATGGTTAGCAGGCATCATGACTATCCTGGTAAAACAGCTCCATGAGAATGATACATCTTGAAATATACGTGTAATGCTGTAGATGGATCTATTATATATTTCTGTAGCAGGTTAATGAGCACTTTCTCTTTTTTTGGCCAGTCATGGGGCTGGAACTTGGGGCCTGGGAGCTCTCTCTGAGCTCTATACACAAGGCTAGTGCTCTACCACTTTTGAGCCACAGCTACCCTTTCAAGCACTTTCTTAAATTAAAAACAAAATCAGAAGACTAAATCAGCTGATCAGCAGGGATTGGAAAAAAATCTCTATTATTCTCACAAACTTCAATGATGTAAAATGAATGTTTACTAAAGAGACACTCTTTGCTCACATTGCTTTTCCACCTCCAAATGTTTCTAAGGATTTGCTAATTGGCTTGTTTTACTCTGCACAGAGAGCCCAAACCATTTGTTTCATGCAGACTAATTCTGTACGAATTGGGTTCTCAAACCAGATTTGAGATATTCTTAGCTAGTAAAAAGACGAGCACGTTAAGTACAAATATTACATTGAGAGGTACTAAAGCTTGGCACGGACACTATTTTGTCTCCATCTCTTGCTTTCTGAGCTTGTCACTCCTCCTCCTTAGACTCCTGTTTTGTAAAGTGGGAAGTTTAAGTGAGTGACCTCATGCACTATACCAATGCTCTTTGGTTGTTCCTTTGAGACCGATAAAGTAAGGTAGAAGTTGAAGTTTCTATGATCTTTGTGGCCCCAAAAGATAGAGTGAGTAAAGACTGATAAGAACTGTTAGGGTGTTATGGTACCAGTGAGGTACTGTTGATGTGTTTTTTGCTTTGAGACACTAACTTGCAGAGGAAATTACCATGATTAATTAGAATCAATGGCACAGGATTTTTTTCCCTCAGGTACAAAATGTACAATGATAGACCTGCTTTCTTCTCATCTTCTGCAGTTTCTCATCTAGCCTAAATATTACATTTGGCCTCTAAATCAATACTGTGTATTGAATCTGAATCAACACAGTAGAAAAATCTGAAGGACTTGCAATAGGATGGGGAAAATCCAGGCATTTCCTTTCATTTTTAGCTCTTTTGTTCCTTGAAGATTTCTTAGTTGTGCTTTGAGCTTATGATTCTTAAGTGGTAACTGAAATTGCCTCTTCATGCTCCTACCATGTCAAAAAGCAAATGAAGTGCAATGCCAATGGTATGGAAAGTAGGCTGTTTTATAGAGTCAAATAACAATTTCCTCTCCAGACAATAAGCTTATCACACCAATTTTCTCAAGTGACAATAAACACACAGAATGATTTCTTTCCAATTTTCAAGTTAAGTGCATTCGATAGAGACTAGGTTATATGATTTAAAATGCATACTTCCTATAAAATCATGATTATTCAGTTTATCATAATCTTATGTAGAAAAGATAAAAACTGTTATAATTCAGAAGTAACAACCAACTAGATCACCAAATTTAGGACTCAAGAAAAACAGAATTACTTGGGAATGTAAATTCCTAAGATCTTTTTTGGTGGCCAGCCAATTAACATCATAGCTTATATCCTGGTAGTATAAACATCTTAATATAATTTTCAGGTTCCCATTTGCTCCTTACTTATTCAGATAAGTCAACCAGTTCTTCTCTTTAAACAAAAATAAGCAACATCTACATAACATTTTACAGTGTGTTCATTCTGTACATAAATTATTTTATACTGACAATAACATGAAAAAGCAGATATTATTCATTTTATAGCACAGGAAGCCAAAATTCAAATTGTAGTTGGGTCATGACATAAAGTCAGGTCTTCAGCCCCCAGATTCCACACTAAATGCCCCTATTGTACATAAATCTTTAAATGAATAGAAATAACGAACACAGAACATTTCCATGTGAGCAAGAGATACTATCTAAGATTATTTGTTAACTTAAACATTAGATATTTAGTAAATGCCTACTATGTGTCTGGCATGAAGACATGAGCTACAATTCTTGCTTTATTTAATGGAAATGAGGAGAATAGGAAAAGACTAATCATAGGTAAAATAAGTAAACTATAGATTATATTCAATAATGATTAGTGTGAGAAGAAAATGTGTGAGAAGAAAATATGGGTAAAATAAGGAATGTTGCTTGTGCTGCTGTTTTCTTTTCTATCATATTCAATTCAAGTATATTTTTTATTTTGAAATGAGTTCTCATTATGCTGCCCAGGCTGCTCTCAAACTCCTGGGAACAAGAAATCCTTCTGTGTCTCAGTTAGCTAAGATTACAGGTTTATGACCACACTCAGCAATGATGCTGTTTAAAATCAGTCCATCAGGGAAGGACATATTGATATGGTGGCTTTAGAGGGGCAAAGATTTTAAACACAAAGTTAGGAAAATGCAGGTGAGCCTTAATTTATAGGATTGCCAGAACGGGCCTGAGGAAGGGATTCGTGTCAGCTTCTCATTGTTTATACCCAGTGTGAAGAGAGGATGGGGCATACTTGTGGACATCTGGGTAGTTAGCATGATTTGGAGAGTAAGAATTCTCAAAAGCCTCCAAGGGGTGTCAGTGGTGATACAAGAGCTAGAACTGAAAACCCAGGGAGGAACAAACAGCAGAAGTGCTCCATTTCCTTGGAGGAAAGCATGTCAGGAGTGAGCTCCTGGATGAGTTCCAACATTCTTTTTCTTTCTCTAAAACACTTTGTCATCTTTTCTTCTTTGACCCCATTGTCTGCTTCTAACTTCCACTCAAGTAGGAAAAGGAAAAGGTGGGAGAAATAGTGATTGGAAATGGGCATCCAATTAGTTAGAAATTAAAATCAAAATTTTCTTTCCCTACTGCCTTTCCAAATAATTTCACATATTACCTATTTAATATGTATTATATGTTAATATATATATATATATATATATATATATATATATAAAACCAGCCAAGTGCCAGTTGGCTGTAATCCTAGCTACTCAGGAGGCTAGATCTGAGGATCATGGTTCAAAGCCAACCCAGGCAAGAAAGTTTGCAAGACTCTTATCTCCAATAAACTACTCATAAAAGGCTTGAAGTGGTGCTGGTGCTGTGGCTCAAGAGATAGAATGCTAGCCTTGAATAAGATGTTCCCTGAGTTCAAGCCCCAGGACTGGCAAAAAAGAAAGAAAGAAAGAAAAAATACCATCTTTATGCAGCTCTATAAAGGAAATGTCATTTAGTAAAGCATCTTATGAGTATAATACATCTTGATCAGTGCCCCCCCCCCCAACCTATTTTAAAAGGTGCATTTTCTTGAGAATATGTAATCAATATAGCCTAGCCATTTTTTCACGGATAGTCAACTTTCTGAACATTTTAGAAGTTTGCATGCATAAACACTTGGTTTCACTAAACAACTGCTGAGTTTAAAACAATTTTAAAAAGCCAAAAGACTTTCAGCTGTTTGCTTTTCTTTAGTGAATCACAACAATGGATGAAATATTATAGCTACACTGGCCAATCTGGAATTGCCCAACATGGCTGCAGCCTCCCATGAAAATGAAGTAAAATCAAGCAATTCACTTTTAGTCATTTTTATTTTAGCCTTTAGTACATTTTTGTTATAAAATTTATGCATACAATTAAGTGGTACAAGTTCTCCAACAGGTGTATTCAATATTAGACCAGATCACCGTCGGCAATGCTATTCCAATGAATCATTCACCTGGCTTCTTCTCATGTTTTTGAAGTACCACAATGAATACTTGACTCAAAAATTTTACAGATGGTATCTCGTTTTGGCTGGCCATAGTTAAAAGAAAATGTGTGTTCTACCTGTAGATAAGATCTCAGCTCCTCTCATCTCATGAACTTTTCAAGCCATTCCAAATCTTTAAATACTTGCTGTTGTAGGACACATGCATTACTCTAGTCTGATTCAGAAGTGCCAAGATAATAGATTTGTGTGTGAAAATTCTGCATGCAATATGAGGAGTATTCCTTTAAAAAGGTATATATGTTTTAGATATGTGTAGAAACCCACAGATTTATTAAAGCTAAAAATGGAAAGTTGATTAAACACAGCAATTGACTTATATATACATCTACCACATAACCATTCAATAAGTAGGTAGTTGCATGTTTTGTACTAAAGCATTCATGACAAGTGTGTCCTTCAAAATATATGTGAGACCCATGCTGAACCTGGATGAAAAAAATTGAAACTTGACAGTATTTAATTAGAGATAAATATGACAGCCTCTACGATTTCTACAGAGGTCAATATGTTCATCCTTGCCATTTAAACTATCCAGTCTGCAGTACAAACACAAATCTCATGTGCTACAGTTTTAAACAAGGTATTTCAATGCATTATTTCATGTGAAAGTGTTTATCCACTGCCAGCTACAAAGTAAGCTCACAACAAACTTTGTCACTTTTTGTAGAACTATATTTCATTAAATAAACAAAGGAAAAGTCAATGGGGCTGGTGTTTTCTGTTGATAGAAAAATCATCTGGATATTAATTTGTCCTTTTGTCTTTTACTGATGCCTGCCATTGAACTTTTTATCTGATTGATAATCTAATAATCTAATAGTAAGATTTTAGTACCCTTGTGTCTAATATGACTCATTACTTTTATTTTGATACTTTTTATTTTATTTATTATTTTTATTGTGAAAATACCATACAGAGGGGTTACAATTACATGGGCAAGGTAATGAGTGCATTTCTTATCAAGCATTGTTGCCTCCTCCTTTGTTTCCCCTTCCCATCCCTTCCCATCCCACCTTGCCACCCCCTCCACTCTTAGATAATTTTTATATCACAGGAAAATATGAAGGTAAGATAACTAAGTATATTTTGTTAAAATTCCATGGTAACTGTTACTAGGACATTTTTTTTTACCTAGATGTGAGTAAGGTATGGAAAGAAGTTTTCATGAAGAAATAGCCAACATGAAATTAGCATTGACACAATCAAAATAGAAGTTGACCTCAGGTCTGCCCTATCATGTGGATACCTATAAATGTTTAAGCAGTAATGATTGAGTTGGTTAAACCAATATGGAAGCAGTCTAGAAAACTGCCAACAGGAGAATCTGTACTGAGAGTATATGATTTAATTCTACCTTGCATCTTAATTATATTGTTTTGTAGCTTGGTTCTCTAACATTGTTCTGTGTCAGCTATGATACACAATTCATAAAAAATAATGTTAAGTGAGAATAGACATTATACTGTACCTTTTACAAATTTGTTTTGTTATTTTATGCTGGTACTGGGGCTTAACCTCAGGAACCAATTACTGTACCTTAGCTGTTTTTGCTCAAGACTGGCACTCTGTCACTTGAGTCGCTTCCAGAATTTTGCTGGTTAGTTAGAAATAAGAGTCTCATAGACTTGTGTGCCCTTGCTGGCTTTGAACCACGATCCTTATATCTTAGCCTCTTGAGTAGCTTAGAATTATAAGCATGAGACACCAGTGCCTGGCTAAACTCTAGCATTTTTCAAAGAAATATATGACAATTGTATTAACAGCTTCTGCTAACATGTACATCTGTACCAGGATTAATCTCTTTGACACAGGAGTTTCTTAAAGTAATTTATCTCTTTCTCAGTATATAGAACACAAGTGTTTGTTAACATAACACATAGCTACATTACTCTCATTAGGCATATTGAATGTAGTTAGAGGTTATGATGTGAATAAACAATCTCTCTAATGTATTGGAAAAATTAACAAATAGCATACATACTATATTTTCTTTGACACTGTTACTATGTACAAGAATACTCTAGAGATGTCTTTTTCATTCATTTTTCACATTATAAATTCTATCTCAAATTTTACAGAAACTGGGAGTTTTAATTAGAACAAGCTTTGGCACAGCATTTTTAAAGCTTCTAATTCTGAAGACCTCTAGCTACTTATTCATTGTTGGGTTTAAAAACTAGTAATTTGGGGCTGGGAGAGTGGCTCAGTGGTAGAGTCCTTGCCTTGCGTACATGAGACCCTGGGTTCAATTCCTCAGTATCACATAAGCAGAAATAACCAAAAGTGGCACTGTGGCTCTAGTGGTAGAGAGCTAGCCTTGAACTGAAGAGCTGAGGGACAGCGCCCAGGCCCAGAGTTCAGGCCCCACCACTGACCAAAAAAAAAAAAACTAGTAATTTTCATGTGTTAAAATTTTAATAAGCTGGGTGCCTGTGGCTCACACGTGTGATCCTAGCTACCTCAGGAGGCTGAGATCTGAGGATGGCAGTTCAAAACCAGCTTGGAAAATAAGTCCATGAGATTATTATCTTCAATTAATTATCCCCCAAAAGCCAAAAGTGGAGCTGTGACTTAAGTAACAGAACACTAACTTTGAGGTAAAAAGCACAGCACCTAGACCCCTCATTCAAGCCCCAGTACCAACATGGTGCACACACACACACACACACACACACACACACACACACACACACAGCTGTAATAAAACATTTATAGTATAGTATCTATTTCTCCCATTGATGTTATTACAATTTATAAGGTAAATATTTTGTCTTTTAGTTGCTTTTCTACAATGAAGTGCAATCTCAAGTAACTTCTGAAATAAATCTGTATTACTCTCTAATAGAATGTCATGTTTTATTCTTTATATTTCTAGATCTTAAACTAATAGAGATTCAAGCTGCACATTCAGCCCATGTCAACAAATTCTTTCACTCTAAATGACTAAAAGGAAAAGAAAAAAATGGTTGGTGAGGGAAAGAAAGAAAATAAGGGCTCACTAGATCCTATGTTGGAAATACAATTTGTGGGGGAGGTTGTTGGGAAGGAAAACAAACTGGGAGAAATTGAGGAAAAAAAGGTGACAGTGTTGAAAAAGAAATGTCCTCATATGTAACTACAACTGCTCTGTACATCACCTTTACAATAAAAAAAGAAGAAAAATAAAGGTAAAAGAAGAAAGGAAGAAAGCACAGGAAAATGCGAAGGAGAATGAGAGAGAGAGAGAGAGAGAGAGAGAGAGAGAGAGAGAGAGAGAGAGAGAGAGAGAGAGAGAGTGCACTCCCAAAGCAAAGTAGAAATCAATTATATAAAAAGAACAGGGAATATGTCCAAGGGTGTTGGAGAATTTGCTTCCTTAATTGGCTGCATGGTTTAGTGGACAGGAATGGCACTAACGTGGGAAATGTATGCACAGAAGATAGTAAAGGAGAGCCACAAAGCCCCCCTTCACTGACTTGGCAAACATCTCCTTCTGTATCACCATGGCTCCACCTTTGTTTGTGGAGGAACATTTCGAGAGGAAGAAGGGAGTCTGAGGTTACAGCCAAACATGCATCAGAAGGCATTACTATAGCGATGGCCCTCTGCTCAGATGTCAGCTCGACATTTGCTCAGGGCAGGTGGTCTCAGAGATTTGGCTTGCAGGGTAATTTTCCAGGCGTCGATGGAACAGGAGAAGTTGCCAATAATATGACAAGAGTTAAGAAGCAGGCGCTCTGGACAGCTGAGCAAGTCCCTCTCAGTGTGCTAATAACCAAGTTGTTTCAAGTTCCAGGGCCTTCCCCTCCTCACCTGTGAACTGGAATCCTTCTCGCTGGTCTGGAACAAGTGCTGTGGACACATATGAAAAGTACACGTGGAAGGCTGTCAAGAAGGAAGGTGCAGGGTTTCAGAAGTAGGCAGAGCTAATTTGAAGACACTGATTTGGAAGACAGAAAAGGCTAGGCAGCACAGGATACCTTTCAGACTCCTCCCAGGCACTGTGGGACCTTCCTGTGCGTTCAGTCCATACTGTGCGTCCTAAACGGATGGATCTGTCACGCTTTGTGAAAATACAGATGCTCTGGGCACATTCCTGAAGACACAGCCAGTGCATGTTCACAAGGTTTGTCCATTCCGAGGCAAGGAACCGACACATAGCCTTTCTGAACATGCAAGCATCATCCTAAACATGGGGTTAAGCGTTCGCTGCGCGTCAGCAGTGTGGCTCACTACCTCTTCCTCTTGGGCAAGTGTCCTCATTTACTCACTCATTCATTGATCATTCGTTCATTTGATATTTATCAAGCCTCTGTGAGGACAGAGCACTGAGGATAAAATCCACCACGCTTGATGACCGTCTTCCTCCTGGAACTCTGATGCTGGCGATAGATAGGCTTGGCTAGGATATCCATATACGAAGGGAAAACCTAAATATCTATGTAGAGTAAAGGCCATGCAGTTTATCTTGCTGAGGTAGTCTGAATTGTAAAGCATGGAGATGTTTTAGCTACATTTGTAATGTTCAATTGTCCATACGTTTTTGAGACATTTTCCGGGTCCCAGATTTATTCCCATTTTACAGATGAGTTCCCATTTTACAGATGAGTGACTCATCTGTAAAATGGGAATACATCTGGGACTCACCTTAAATATGGCAATTTCATGAAGCATTTGACAGGTTATCAGGTTGAATTAGTATATAATATATATACACAATATATATAAATATATATATATATATAATTCAATAGTATAGTACACCGAGAATTGGTCATCATTATTATTAGTATTATTTTACTATTACTTTGGATCCTAATATAGCCCAGAAACATACAAGGTAATAAGTCAACAAAATAAAATTAGGTAAGTAAGTGATGGAATGATTTTCTATTTTTCCATGGGGTCTAGGAATTAAAAATAGGCTGATCATGATCTAGGTACATACAGGAACAGAAAGTGAGACCTATGTTAAAAATAAACACTTTAAAAAAAGAAGAATTTGTGCTGTTGCTCTGTGTCATGCTGCCTACCTAGCAAGTACTACCAAAATAATGGTAAAATGAGATAACTTCAAATGGTAAAGAACAGAGAAAGAAATAAAAGCACACCATAATGGTCAAATTTAAATGGTCTTCCTTTTTAGGCTGTATAAGGGTCAGAATATTTAGGTCAATAATTTAATTTTTATTATTTTAAATTATATTTTATTATGCTTAAGTACTTATGCAAACATATTACCATTCAACCTGTCAGAGAGGAACATAATTTTTAAAAAGACTCTAATTTATTTCTAATGTTGCTTGTTAATAGTTTTTGTTTACACATTAAAGGGAAAAATGTCAGTCTTCCAAAAAATATTCTTCATTTAAAAATGTACAAAACACACCAAAGAAAAAAACCTTGTTTTCGAATTCATGTTATTTTTAAAATGATGTCATAACTTACACAACAAGGAAATCACAATGTTGCATATTACAGGATCAATGTCAAATTCATTCATAAAATGGCTCTCTGTTTTCTCATTCAGTTAAAAAGTACCACTTATACAATAATACGCCATAGAATTAATTACATGTCATAAGCTTTTATTACATAAAATAATAAAAATAAATTCTAGACAAAATAATGTAATAAAATAACATTATTTTAATAAAATTTATTTTTTGATGAAGTAAAACTATTTTGTTTGGAAATATTTTATTTCCTGAATTAAATAAAAGACACAATGACTTCATTGTAACTAATCTCTAACATTTATGAGCATTAACAATCTTACAGTGCTGAATTGTCAGAGTTCACATAGCAGTATTTAGGTAAATACCACCCAAATCTACTAAATTTGAAGTAATGTGTTCATCAATAATTCTTAAGCACTTTTGTTGTAATACTGGAATGTTTGTATAAAGAGTCAGGACAGATCAAAGAAATTTGTGTCAGAGCAATAGAAGTGAGCGTGATACATCTCAGAGCCAAATATATACCTTGGATAAATTTTTACAAATCAACCTATATTTGAAATGCATCTGATTTGACCAAACTGCCTTTTTTATCCTTTAGAATTTAGCCTTCCTTATTTTCTTTCTAGCTTTCCTCAGCTAGAGGAAACAATAATAATGAACAGTTGGCTTGTAGACTTGCTAGAGGACCTGAAAGAGAAAGTCTGTGGGAAACTAGTTTATAAATTCTACACCACTACCGATGGTTCAGCAATACTCTAAAAATTACAGATAGTCAATAAAACCACACGATCTCAATCATTTAAAGCATAAGCAAGACTAACAGAGATGCTTGTAATTTCAAATATCATCCCTGTGTATGTTGGTTGTTCATATACACCAGTGTGGATATTTCTGGATCACTTGTAATTAATGTGTATTTTTATTACTGAAGTAATGACTATAGTTGCTTGAGTACAGAATTTTAATCTTTTATTATGTATGTTTAAATGGCTTTTGCTAGAGAAGCATTGTTAAATTAGGCTCTATAAACATGTAATTATTTATACCAACTCACATTAGGTCTATGGTTTAAGGTCTGCCAATTTTCTACTGCTATAATTATGGCCATAACAGAGGTCTTAACTTACTTCATTTTTTGAATTCGCCTTGCATATCGTATATTCATTAGATTTCCAATAGTGAAATTGCTTGATACACACATACACATGGATGTATAAACTTTGTATGAGAGGTATTCATCATTCTGTAAGAAAAGTTTATTTTCAGGTGCTGAAATATGTCTCAGCAACTGAAAATAAATTTTCACTTTAAGATGTTCTTCATACTTTAAAATAGCTTTAATTTCCTTGGATATGAATACTCTGTAATTAAGCAATCCCTGTCACACAGGAAAAAAAGTGCAAAATGTAAATATATAATTCTTCCACCACAGCTAACTGACATGTTATCATTAACTGTTTTCCACATTCTCAAACAAGGTAATAAATATATCTAAGAAACATTAGTCATGTTGACTGTCTACTTGTAGCCAGACAATTTACTTATTAATAGTCAAACATTTAAAAAGTACTCAGAACTTAGAAACATACTGTGATTTCAAATATTATCAGCTCTCATTCTCAAAGGAAACTTGTATGATGTTGTCCTACTGGGTTGCTGTTTTAAAAGTACATCTGGATCATTTGTGATTAATATGTTTGAATTCATGAAATAATTGCTACAACCATTCGAGTATACAGTTGAAATTTTTATTGTGTATTTTGACTTGGCTTTTGCCAGATAGGTTTATTAAATTAAGAAAACACGTAAGCCACAATTTCAAGAATTTACGAGTTTTATTTATTTCAGTCCACTTTGTCTTCCACAAATGGCTCCTCTTGAGTGCTGATTTTGTAGTTCATATAACTTTCAATAGATATTTTTCACTTATTTATTCAATTGGTGGTACATGCACAACCCCACACCACCAACTAAAAGCCAACAAAATGATTCTAATTTATGTGTATGTGTGCATGTGCACGTGCACGTGTGTGGGTATGTGTGATAACCTCATAACCTGGGGACTAGTTCTTAGGATTTTTTGTTCACCCGAGACTGGTGTTCTATCTTGAGCCATAGCTTGACTATCAGCTTTTTGGTGGTTAATTGGAGATAAGAGTCTCATGAACATTTTTTTTTTTGCCTGAGTTAGCTTTGAACCTTGAACCTCAGATCTCAGTGTCCTGTATAGCTAGGATTATAGACATGAGCCACTGGTATCTGGCTCTAATATGATTATGTTGCCTAGTGCTGCATTGTCAAACAGAGTTCACAGAGCTGTATCTAGGTAAACACCCAAATCAACTAAATTTAGAACAATGTGTTCATAATTATTCTTAAAATACTTTTGTAGCAACACTGGAATTTTGGCATAAATAGTCAGGACAGATCAAAGAAGTTTGTATCTGAGCAAGAAAAGATGGGCATGATATATCTCAGAGCCAAATATATACCTTGGACAATTTTTTACAAACAAAGCCATATTTAAAATGCACCTGATTTGACCAATCTGCCTTTTTAACCCTTTGGAATAGCTTTCCTTATCTGTCTCTATTTTTTCTTAGGAAAAAAATATACAAAATAATCATCAGAAACGAATGTTGGCAGGGGTAACATTGATCAAAACACATTGCACTCATAAGTTGTGTTGAACTGAAGCACTTTATACAACCAAAGTAAATGGAGGGAAGCTTAACTTCTTTGTTTGTTGCCTTCTGGGTTTATAGATCTAAAATGATCTACAAAGTTTATAGTCACCCAAACAACAAATTTAGTTAAGCAGCTTGTGTAAAAACTATAAATCAAAATGTAGGAAAAAAATGCTTCAAGGAAATATTTATATGTTTCAACTTCTTTTAAATGAGTTATCTAGCCTCTTCCTGATGAATTATTTGGAAGCACACATAAAAGAAATGGACTGTACATACCTATAAACAATTTATAAGCAGAGACAATATTTGTGCTTAAATTTGAGCTAATTTTTTCTCCATAGTTTTGTTGCTTGACATTCACAAAAGATTACACTTAATTCATTCACCTCAGATGATTTCAAACTTTACTTCTATAAGTAATATTAAGTTTACTTGTAATATTAATTTTTTTAATTGCAAATTACCACATAATCTCCTTTTTAAATTTGAAGCCTGGGGCATCTAAAGCTTCCTCTAAAATTCAAACAGATATTAAACATGAAGAATGCTTTCAAATTTACTTAATCTAATGGTTTTGGTCATTGTACTTTTTTGATGGTAACAAAAGCTTTGAAAGCAAAGAAACTCAGTTTTGGGGGGTATGTGTGTGAGGATTCTCACTTACGCAGCAACTGTGTAATACATAATTGGATTGTTAAAACTTCTTTGATTCTGTGCTGTAGCATCTCTGCAGAATATAGTAAAGTGTTTTTGAAATAAATGTCTGAATTTCTCCTGTGGCTAGTTGGAAAATAAAGGAACAAAATTAGCAAACTGTCTTGAAAATGAAGTAAAACTTAAGTTGCTTAGAAAAAGTATAAAGTTGTTTTGTGAGAAGAAAGCTCATAAAATGTTTATGTAACTAATGATAGATTTCCAGACATATGAAGGGAAAAGTATCAAAACTGAAAGGACAAATAAATCAATTCACAATTATAGAAAAAGATAACACCACTCTTGATAACCAAGTAGTGTGTGTATCAAAGAACAAATAATATCAATTCAAGGAAACTCTTCCAAAAAGTTAGAGGAAGGTAATTTTCTACTTAAGCTTATAAGTTCAGCATTGATTTGCTAATCATAAGTAGATAAAGGCAGTATAGCAAAGCTACAAATAAATAGTCTCTATCAACATAAAATTAATATTTAAAATTTAGCAATCAAGAAATAGCTTTGGAACAGCTGGAAGAATGTTTCCTCAGTTTACAGATACACAGGTTTGTACTAATCCAAAGCAAGCTATTATCACTCCATGTAAAAATGCTAACATTTGATTCTGATCTTTGATGACTGTAAAAAATTAGAACTCCTAATTAACATGTTTTTTAAACTTTAATTTGTTTGGACGATTTCTTCTTATAATAAACTTATTGAAAATAAGTTAAAGTGGATTTAATAATTGTATTTCAGTTACAAAACTCTAATTTTCTTATTTTCTTCAAATGGTCTTTTTCTGTGAGCATATTTTTCCTTAACATTAGTGTTTTTCTTAGCTTTGGTGGTCACATAAACAGTGGAAAATACTTACTCTTATAAAACCCACTCATATTGAAGAATTTCCTGAAGGAGCCCAAATTTCTTTTTATTCAAATATATAATATTTAAGATTCTCTTATAAAATCATATGCATTACAGAAAATTAATTTCTTTTTCAAGTCATTAAAGTTCACTTTTAAATAAACTAGTACCTACAAATTTCATCAATGATCACCTCTCAACTAACTAGTCTTCTATTTTCTAGAAGAGTATAATTTTATATGCTATGATATCTTAGGACATCAGAGCTCTCTTCTTACCATGTTATTACTTAAGTAACTACCATTTATTTTCTTATTTCATTTCTTATCTTTTTTATTTTATTTATATTTTCTTTATGATGATATGTAAATGCAACTGTACATTCTAAAATTAACATCATTTTCCTCTTCTTTCCCATCTCTTCTGTTCTGCCTGCCTCTTTTTATTTTATATTTCCTCCTCCTCCTTCTCCTCCTCCTTCCTTCTCTCTCTCTCTCTCTCCCTCTCTCTCCTTTCTTCCTTCCTTATTTGCTTGTTTATTTATGATATGGTCTCACCATCTTTTAATAATAATACCGTCTTAGAATAGAGTCTAGGCTGGCCTTGAATTTGCATTTCTCCTGACTCAGCCTACCATGGTCTGGAATGAGAGGCATGAGTGGAAGCATCAGGTTTGTGTCAGAGAAGATTTTATCATGCTTTTGCTTCCTTCCAATGCTGGATATGGAACCCAGAGCCTTGGGCAGGCAAGTGCCCTACACTGAGTTGTAGCCCTAGCCCTCTCCTCTCTTTTTCGAATGAAATGTGATATATAGTAGATTCTTTAAAAATTTTACTTACTCTACTTTAAGTGGGTAATAGTGAGAGCAATAAATAATAGTTTTGATGGAGAGTTGGCATTTGTTTCTCAATCCTACAAATTCAAGAAATCAGTGATTCACAGTCACCAACTGTGAGTAGATAAAATAATACTGAAGGAAGCGATCCTCTTTTAAAAATTTAGATGGCGTCTTGCTGTGTTGCCCTGGCTGGCCATTCACTTGCGATCCCCCGGCCTGTGTACATGTTTCATATTGGCTATTTTAGAAAAACCTTTCTGCATGCCCCAGGTGCGATCATAGTTTCCTCTGAAAACAGAGGCCCAATGGAACTGTTCATCATTTAACGTACATGGCTAAGAGGTGAAATTCAGAGCCCAGACTTTAACTTTTGGCCCTAAATTTGGTCAAGGACCAAAAGATGAATACTTTAACCTATCAAGCAGTAAGTTTTTGTTTCTGAATCTATATAACGACTGTAGATGTGTGTCATTGTGACCACTCACTGACTTTCTCCACTGAATGAGGTGTATGTAGACTTTAGCCAAGGTCATCTAGTTAGCTCAAATTCAGACTACTGGATTACTTTCATCACTATGGTTAGTCTTTTGGGAAATTTCTTATCTGATCTGAAGCTCAAGATGTTCTAGGCTGGGAACTATGTGGCTGTATTTAAGAAAGATTTCTTAAGGCTATTTACTTAATTCTGTACTCAATATTAACCCTTACTTTACTTGCCTGGATTGTTTACAGTAGCCTCAGAAATTCACATTGACTCAGTTTTGTCCTTGTGCTTAACAACTTAAGAGTATGGACAAATACAATTTCTTGAAGTAAGTATATGAGATGAATCCCTCTATTGGCACCAAGGACAATCAGCCTCCTCGGATGAAAATTCCTCTTGGTTTTAATCCTGGTGATGTAGAATAAGATTGGAACCAATAAGTATATTCTATTGCTAGTATATTTGTAATTATATTGTGCCAACAGGTAATACTTAATGTGATACTACTATTGTTATTATTTCTTATAATTTAACAGAAGGAATCTAAATATCTTGCAATATGGGATTGTTTAAGATAAGTTTCTTTGTAAGATGTAATACCAAAATGTTCATTAAAGTTTTTTTTTTGTTAAGCAGGCACATTAAAATGTTAATCAGATGTGATTGAATGGAAAAAATATTTTTAAAACACTATAAATCTAGATATAGGATATGAGTTCATTTTAGTAAAGCAATCAACAGAATAAAATTGTTGCTTAATATAAGCAATTTTGATGTTTTGGGGGTCTATTTTCTTATTTCTATTTTCAAGATTAAAACTGTATTACTTGTATAAAGAGAAATAATACAAAGTAATACTTTTGGATCACATAAAAGAGATCATTGATAACTGAAGCATCATTTAGGTATTATGGATGAAAGGCAAACATAAAAGATACCACATAGAAAAAAATACTTAAAATATTGCTTATGTAAATAGTAGGAGACCATATGCTGAACACTGAAGTTTGCATGCAAATTTCTCTTCATCTAATGGCCCAGGAGATATTATTCTGGCAGAGGAGGTGAATTTTAAGTATTTCAAGTTACTACAATCATCTAGTCTATAAAATCAAATAGAGAAAAAATAAATACATAAAAATAAATTTCTTCTCATGTAACAATATGTCAGATACACTATAGAAACCTACGGGTTTGTTGCATTATTAATTCTCCTTGGGCTGATTATGCCTACATGTATTTTACCTTGAGAGTAAAATTTTAAAGTTTGAAGTAGAAATCTTATTTTTTTTCTAAAGGTCCATCTGGTCAGTTGTAATTTCCCTCATTGGCAGATCACCAAAAAACATCCATTAGGCTCAAAAGAGATCTCTTCTTATGTTTAGGTTAGCAAATAAACTTTTAACTATTTTATCGATGGACATAAAGCATTAAACTTTTTTAAAAGCTTCCCAATGTGTTTAATGTGTAAGTTTTAAGCATGGTTTACAAGGCATTTCTTGGCTGGACTCTTGCTTCTGCCCCTGGTAGCATTCGTTATCATTCTCCAAATTAGACCAAATTAATATCTTTCTTTTACTTGATTGTGTCATACTGTCTTATTCCTGGGCCTTTGTACATGTTATTCCTTGTGTTTAGAACATTCTGCCCCTTCTCTTGGCCAGGAACTACTCAGATTTAAGGTCTGGGATGAGACATCCAACTTCCTCTGGGAATCACATCATTGCTCTTTTCATAGTGACTCTGGAAAAAATCCAGCACACACTGCCTGTCCCCCTGAGCAGGCAATAGAACCTAACTCCTTTCTCCTCCACAGCCCATTCCCTGGTCCTGACAGACAGAAATGTAGAAAAATGTAATACTGGATATTATGTTGCTTCCTTTGGAATGTGATGCCTCCTTCCAAAGGTACATGTGTACTTCTCAGTTTTGCACTCACTGTTCTTGAGTTTCGGCAGGCCCTGCACTGTGGAATCATGACTTTAGTGTTCAACAGAATCTTATAGCCTCACAATTTGTTAAAATTTAGCAGTAGGACTGGAAGAAGAAAAGATGCTTTCAAATGGATATTTACAAAGGCTCTATATAGAAAAAGTTTGTGACATTTGACTAATTAAAACCTGAGCTATCCCCAAAGCCAAAGCTTCAACAGTACTTCTTCTCTTGACTGTCAAGCGCTCTCTTTAAACAAAGGTGTGCTGGGCTCATTGATTTGCATGAATTCTGTCATCTGAAGTCATGTCTTACAACGTGGGATGTTTATGGGCTTTGACAGGTCCATCTGCCATGGAGATATCTAAGTGCCCCAAGCCTAGTTGGCAAAACTCAGCTAACTCTTTGTTTTCACTTGATAGAATTTAAATTATTTATAATGCTTATGTCTCATTGATCATAAGTTTTCTTCATGACACAAGGATTTCCTGTCACCATTTTCCAGATTATGAATAAATGCAAAGTAAATGCCACATGCTTCTTACTACCGCCACAAACATTCCAATACTGTGATCCTAATTAGTGGATCTACGGTCCCTTCATTAGTTATTTATTTATTCACCTTCATTTCCCATTTCATGTTAGGAAGGATTGGGGGTGGTGTCATTTCACTAAGAAAAGTGCAAGGGCAACCAATCCAGACATTCGTGACCTTGAAACAATCACTCCTGTGACACCACAAAGCTAAAACTTAGCCAAACAGTGTGCCTTTCACATCAAATGAACCAGGGCAGAGATTAGGCATATTTGCTCCCTGTGTTGAAAATCCTGTCCACCATTCACGGGTGCTATGTTCTCTATACCACTGTACTAATATATATTTATTGGTAACTGTGTGTCCATCACTGTCCTTATAAAAAATACCAAGAAAATACATTTCCTCAGGGAGCTTACACACGGATGGAATGAGTCAGACAATGAAATTCCTCCCCCCGCAAAGTTCTTGTGGAATATATAAAGGAAATGGAGAGAAAAAGAGAGCAAGAGACCTATAGTTGAGAGCAATGGAAATCAAAAAGATAGACCCTCCTGCATATCTTTCCACGTGCTTTGCTCTTGTATTTGTTGTGAAATGTCCTTCATATGTGAGGTTATGATATTATCTAGCTGACACTGAACCTCTAATGTTATGGCTTTAGGTCTAATATTTCCCATGTTGTAAAATGACCATTATTTTCAATTATAGCATTGCCTATTTGCATGGGTTGTCTTGTTTTTCTTCAAATATATTTTCAAATTTTTTTTGCAAGAGAAAAATTATGATATGTATCTTAAAATAAATTCTTATTACATCATTTAATCTTCACAGACTAGGAGGTAGGCATATGCCATTTTCAATTGTTTTGTGCAAGTAACAGTCATAGGTGTACAGCTTAGTATGTTTTTATGAAGTGAGTTTACAGGTGAAACTTCACCAGGTAAAATATTCTCCTTTCCTAAAATTTACCCTGGTATACTCCATTTATTACATCCTTCCAAATGCAACTGTGTTTTATCTATTACCATTGACTCATGAACTTTATAGGATGTTCTTTCTTTTGTGTTGGGCTTCTCTTCTATTGTGAGAGTCATTTGTGGTTTTAATGAGAGTTTGTTTCATTTCACTGATTGGGGGGTTCTAAGTAGTTGTATTATGATGGACTTGTCCATTGCACTGTTCCAAGAGTATTTGGATGGTTTTCAGTTTGGGGCTAAGATGAACAGAACTATGAATCCTCCTTTCATTGTATTCTTGTACACACAGATTCTTATTTCTGAGGATAAACATTCAGGATTGGAGATGCTGAGTTATAAGGCAGGCATATGTACACCTTAGGTAGAGATTAGTGAACATAATTCTCTTAAGTGAGATTTCATCAGAGACATCAAATCACAGTGAATGACATACACAATTTATTTCAGTAGCTTGGATTTCTCAGTTGTAGAAGCTGGTAGAAGTATCTACTGAATGTTGTCCCAAAGTCCAAGAGCAAACCTTTAATGACCAAGTAAGACATATCTAAAGCTCAGCATGCCTGTTGATGTTAGTTAGAAGAGACAGAACAATCTGAGGAACAGTCACAACCCTCAAAGAAGTTGGAATCTTGGAGAAAAGTCTCAATCTGTTAGTAACTACCAAAAATTGTTTTGCCACCTGCCACCTCCACTCTCGATGCTGTGGCTCCCCCATGGAAAAACCTGACATACTTTGCCAGGTCGCTGCATGGGTATTTGGGACAGGCCGTAGAGAAGCTGGAGTGGAATAAGGGTAAGCTGACAAGCGACTAAAGATCTATCCTCCAAAGCTCACACAGAATGTTTTCTGGCCAAGGCGATCAAAGAAAGAACTATATAGGAAAAACGTGTAAAATAAGGTTCAATTTGTTGTGTAAAATCCACACAAAGCCATTATCTCTAATCACCTTGGAACTATCCCTAGCTTCTTTGGAGAGAAGTAAAATAATTTACCCCTTATATGATACTACTATCCACCACATGACCCCAAGGATATTATTCCTCTCTGTAAATGAGAATATAAATTCTTTTCATCTATTTTTTTTGGTTATAACATTTACTCCTCTAGCTGAGTTACACTCCCATATTAAAATTCTGTATTTAAATTCAACTTCTACAAGTTTATGTTATGTTAGATGGCAGAGAAATGGAAAATAGATATAAATATATGAGTTAATAAATACCACAGTATATATAGAGAGTACTAACCCCTTTTTCACAGCTGCTGTCTTTAATTCCTCTATTTATTTTTCCCTTAGCAAGTATCCAACTGGCACTATTAGGTAATTTATACTCCTGCCTGAGTTCTAATTTTCCATTGAGTTTAATAGCAGAACACAGGAGTACTAAGAGGAATCAACGGATCATCATGTAGTAGTGATCCAATTTCCTATTTATACTCTAGAATATTTGTCCCAGATAGTATAACCACTGTTGAATGAATCATTACCCTAAAAGCCTAAAGTGGCCAGCTATCAATCTCAACATTCAGTTTAATGAAGTCATCATCTGTTTCTTAATGGAGCTCTTCACCTTTTGGGAACTCTAGCCCTTCTGATAAATATTAGTCTATATATATATACATGTACATACATATATATACATACATTTGTAGTAGTCACCAGTCTCCTGTGATACACAGAATTTCTATTACCTGAGATTAAAAAAATTAAATTCATTATGCAATTGAAGTAGCCATCTTTTAAGACTTCCAATAATCACAGATAGCTACCTGCTGCCATATTGGAATGCATGAATAAGGACCAGTATTAGCTACTCTAGAGAGCATCAAAATCCAGTGTCTTTGAAGGAGGTAGAAAGTTTGCTAGAAGTGCACCAGAGATAATAGTAGGAATTCTTTCCATTTCCATGTTGACTCCTACACCCATGAATTTGGGCTACAAATAAAAGACATAAATTATATAACTGGCTTGTTTAAAGCATATTCTGTATCTTTGGAATCATAATTTTAGCTGTATAAGGTATATGGCACCTAAACATGGCCATATTTGTAAAAAACAAAAAGCCATTCAACTGTTTTATTAGTACAACTGTTTTAGGGTTATGGGAAGCATTGTTAAAACAATGAATTGGACAAAAATCAGATAGCATTCCTTAACCAGAAACAAAATTAACAAGAATGAAGATATTCTATAAGTCTTATAGAATGGTTTAGGGAAAAGCATTGTGGGTAAATAAGGTAAATTCATGTCCCAAATAAATCTATTCTAGACAGACAGGAAGTGTTGCTCTTTTCATTATGGAATGATCCAAAGTAATTACTCTATACCATGGATCTTCTTGGGGAATGGTGCGACACAGGAGGGCTTGGAATTGGCTTTTACTTGGGGTTCAGGTTGTGCATCTAGCGGTGGCTTTAGTCTGTTTGGCCTTGGTGAAGAGCAGGTTATGCTTCAGAACCTATATGTAAACACTAGCCTTAAACAGATACTTTTGCTTATGAGCTCACTTAACAAGGGATATGAACAACTCTTGCTCTTTCAATGAAAAGCAAATAATCAGGTGCCTCACTCAAAAATTTGTGTCCTGGAGGGTTTCTCTTCATCTCTGGAAATGCTAGAGTAAGACTGTACAGCAGCTCCCATATCTAAACCATATATGTTATATTATATTTATATATTTATATTATAGTACTTATATTTAACTTGTATATTTTATTTGTATATATTTCACTTGTATTTATGTATTTATATTATAGTACTTATATTTGTATTTAACTTGTATATTTTATTTGTGTGTGTATATATATATATATATATATATGTATATATATATTTCACTTAGTTATGTTAAAAGCATGTGGCCACAAGGGTAGGTTGAAAGAAGATATTGCAGTGGGATATTGGCTATTGGATGAGGGGATACTTGCTCGCATAAATTTTAGTTGCTGTCACGTTATAGTTTGGCTCAATCTCATCCATAGCCCTTGCATTTGACAATAAGTGATGCTCTGCTTTCCAATTTTACAGCTTAATGCTTCATTCACGAAGGACAGCTGATGCCATATGGTAATCTAATGGCTTAAATGGACCCATTCCCTCTCTCTTTTTTGTCTATAGTAGTAAGAAGCAAAACTTTTTCTCAAGACTATAGTTAAGGTACACATTGCATCCTAAATCTAAATGTTCACATTATAATCCACATCTAAGATCTTGACAAAGTTTATATAAGGCATTCCTCACTAATAAATACATGGCTAACATCATGTAATTACTCAGGGTTATATGGTCCAAGTGATATAGAACTTGAAGAATTCTTTTTTCTTGACCCCACACTCAACATTTATAGATTATCCAGCTATTCAAAAAAACTTGGTCATAGCAGCACATTCCAGTGAATTCTATGGTCCCATAAATTTAGAAGTGATGCATTGGGCGTTTTGGTTCCTTTCTAATGATAAAAAGGAGGGAATGAAACAACCTGTCTTTTACTTTGCAAAGAATATTGCACCTGCCTCTGACCACCCTACCCCTAGAAATTGCACTAAGATAGCAGCAAGTTTCTTAATTTTTGTGGGGTTTCCTTTTTCCTCTTTCTCATACATATATCCTACCAACATATCAAGTACCTCTGATCTGGTCACTGGTCTAATCAGCATATTATAAATGTAATGGATTGTAGTGTAATGGTGCTCCCTGAAATTGATAGCCTATATGGGTCATCCCCAACTGGGCTATGGCCTAAGAGAGGCTCAGTACAGTCCTGCTGTTGGTCTTTCTACGAGGGAGGCATTTGTTTGTGATCTTTTTTTTTTCTTACTGACAGAGATGGGGGAACACATTGTCAGATTGCAGATGGCAGGGCATGTGTTGATTTGTTTCAGTAATGATACTGCATCTGGACCAGCATCTGCAGTTGGCTTTCACTCCCTGATTAAGTTTACACTGAAACTGTCATTTTCTGAGTCCCATCTCTCTTCTGCATTAGCTACATGAGTGAGTTGATTGGAGACATGGTAGCATTGCGCTACCGCATCCTTCAAAAGCTGGTTGTGATTACTGACAAGAACATGGTAATTGCCTTTGGTTTATTATTGTGGTAGGTAGAGGCAGATGTGCATGCTTTCATGTAGATTTTCCTGTTCTGTTTGCCATGAAGCTGCTCCAGTACACAGCCTGTACCTCTTAGGAGGTGGCAGACAGAGAGGAGCTAGATCTGAAGTTCTGATTGCCAACTGGTTGATCAGATCGTTTAGTAACAATATGCATGAGCTGCCCCAGTTCTTGGTCCCCAAACTGGTTTCATAGTGTAAGAATCATGACTGTTGCTTTAATGTGTCTTCTGAACAGTACTCTATAGTCACACAATACCTTATAGATTTGTTGTTTAGTGTTTAGTTTACATCTACAATCCATCTGGAAAGGATTTTCACATGTGTGTTAAGATAAGAAAATGCATACTTCCTCCATTTTGAGACTCATTTGATCCAGAATCCCTAATTAAATAGAATATCCATCATTTTATTCTATTTCTCTGATACCTTTGTGATCAAATGGGAGTCTATGTGTATAGTATGGAATCAAACCTAGTTCTTGTACTTTAATAATGAGTTTTGATTCTATTAGTTCAAGTCCTTCAATGTCATGACCCTCATCATGTTAGACCTTTGCCTTTTCAAATATTGCTTAGAATTCATTTATCAATTTCTTGAAAGACTCCTGTTGAAATTTTAACCTGGGTGCATCGAATCTATAAAACAATCTGTTAAGAATTGACATTTTTACAGTATTGAATATGTAACTAACTGCTATATGGATGTTATATATCCCTTATTATTTGCTCACTTATTTATTTATTTAGTATCTATTATTTCTCTCAACAGGGTTCTGTGCTATACTGTACAGAAACTTGTACATATTTTTAGATTTGTTCTTAGAAATTTGATATTTTTGACACGCTAGTAAGTGAAATCTTACAATAAATTACATTGGCTTTGCTTGGGTACTATGTACAAATTCTTTGTCTAGCTTTTTCTTTCTGCAGTTTTCTATTTGAATATCAATGTAATCTGTTGGATGTTTAGGTAGTCAATTATATCATATGAAAACTAATGACTCTTTAATTGCTTCCTTTCCAATTCATACAACTTTTATTATTGAAATTTCCTTTGAGTACTCCCTAGGATGTCTAATAAATGCTAACTAAATAAAAGATCACAAACATTCTTTCATCATGTGTAATGTTACCTGTAAGCTTTTATTGCAAATTGTATTTATCTGATTAAGAAAATTTCCTTTGTTTTTCTGTGCCTTGTTGGGTCTTTCTCAAGTTAATGAATATTGATTGTATTCCCTGAAACTATCTAGAAAATCATACTATTTTAGAAAGTTACTAATATATGACAATCACAATGATTGATCCTTACATATTAGCTAACCTTGAAGATTTTAGATAACCCATTTTTAGATAATGTATTTTTTTGTCACACATTTCCTCTAGTATAAATTTATTTTACAAGGGAATTTCATTTGATTTGTCCATATATTCTTATTATATATATTTATTTATGCATGTACATATGCATATGTGTGTTTATACTTATAAGAGAGATTGCTGTTACATTCTTTTATAGTCACACTATAGATTTGGAAAATAAAGTTATAGAGAACTCAATTTATTAATTCAAGCCAGATATATAGTAAATGACAAAAGCATGTCTTGAGAATTTATTTTCATAAAATTAAGTAGTTAAGTAACAGTCACTGTAACGTTTTAAGAAAGTGGTATAAGAAAATGATGCTTTTCTGTGAAGTTCCATGTAACAAATATTATAACTTGGCATTGCTCAACTTGTATACTGTCCATGTATCCACCTCTATATATCTGTACAGTAACAACGGTTTTCTTTCCACTTACAAAGTCCTTTCTACTCTACTTCTTTTCCTTCTCCTTTCACAGTCAGGCACCTTCATTATTTCTCAGCCACGCTGCCTACTTGCTGACTGTGAACAGGACGAAGCCAGCCACGCTGCCCACTTGCTGACTGTGAACAGGACGAAGCCAGCCACGCTGCCCTGCGACTGCATGGAAGTATCCCCTTCTAATCGCCTGCCTGCCTCAGTTTCTCATCTCATTTACTTCTCTGCCAAAAAAATTAAACTCTCCTACATAGCGTCCACAGTCCTGCAGGCCACGCTTCTCCCTCACTGGTGCCCCACAGACATTCTCATATTCTTTCTGCCCGTTTCTCATCTCCAGAGTGGACACTATGGCCTAAACTCTTAACCTGATTTCTCTAATATTTTCAAAAGGATATGGATACATTTAAAAGATGAGACTTTGTTCCAGAGCTTGTGTCTGTCTTGTACAGCTGGTTGACTATTTGACCTATTAGAAGCTCTTTTTCTTATAAATATTGCTTATATGAATGCACAAATTAAATTAATGAACGACTTTACAAGTACTAGAAATTAGTTTCTCAGGAATTCCGGATAATTATTTTTTCCTTGTGAATATAGCCCTTTTTTCTCCTTATGGATCTTACTCTGAAGAAAGACAGGCTTGGTGCCTTCATCATTATCTTATTTTTTTACAATAATCATTGCAGAGGTATTGATAGATATTGGCACATCTTCAGATGTAACTTGGCTATGGCAGAGGTTAACTTGGAGGTGGGAGCATTCATCATTTATAAGCTTCTGTTGTTTTCTTCTGGTGCAGCAAGTTCATAATGCCCAGTTTATATGCAACAGGATCAGAATGAATTATTGTTGTTGATATTGAAATAAGAAACGTAACTTCATATGTAATTCATCCCCCGCCATGCTTGCCCTTTGGCTATGATCAGCCTTGTCCTTCATACCTTGTCCTGAGTTAAATGTAAGATGGGGGTTCTATGGATAAATAGAACATCTATCTACCAAATTGATTTCTGGGGCCAAAGAAATAATTGTCATTTATGAGATATAGCTTGTGATAGTCATGAATGTTAAGCAGAGTATATGATCTGGGTGGTATGACTTTGATCTTTAATTATAGGTCAACTCAGCTTAATTCCACCCTATGACTCTTCAGTCTTCCTTCTTTCTTTAAACCGAGAGCTGCAAGTGCAATGGACTAATCTTTCAATGTTAATTTGACTTTGAGCAAACAGATGTGCAACAAGATGAGCAAGCACTTGGCTCCCAGACCCTTAGTTTTCCTTACGTGGGCCCATGGAATTAGCAATAGGCCTTCAGCCTACAGAGCCAAATGATTCTATGATCATCATTTATGAAGGGAATCACTTTGGAGATTAGAACTCAGGTGGGAAGTAGTACTTACTTTAGCCATACATTTTATTTAGGGCAGTCTAGTAAAGATTAAGAGAGCAAGAATGAGAGGAAAAGAATGAGCCCTAAATCACATCTTTTTTTAAAATATAAAATTGAATTCAACTCTGGTTTTATAAAATGAAGCACCAGTCTCCTAGACATTACCTACCTGGGATCCAGAAAGAAGCCAGGGTCAGAGAATAACTTGTGTTTCTGGTCCTTTACCTGTTGGTCTAGAAGTGCAGTGTCCATTGCATACCAGTCTTCCTTGGAAAACAGGGCCCCTAGGGAGTGTGTTAGAGGAGGTAAGGGAGTTGGGCAACATTTCAGTGAGGACAACAACAAGAGTAACTATTTAATTATACATTGGAGCTAGAAGCATTTCAAAAATAACAGGGGCGGCACCTGAAGAATGGAACTGGAGAGATAGGCCACATCAGACAGGAAAGCAAGATTGCCTAGGACATGTCTTTTACCTTCTGCATGTGAAACTCCCACTTAATCTAGGTAGGGACAAGGTAAGATGCCAACAATCACTGATGTATGTAGGATGAATCCGTCATCCACTGACAGGACTTTCCTTACTAGTTCATGGCCTCTTGTGTAAGGCATCTTAAATCACTCTTACACTACTTCATAGTTAGACCCTGCTGATTTGTTAGCTAACACAGTGGGATCCAAGTCACATTCTAGGTATAATAGAAAAGTATATTTACTTTGGTTTAGTAATCACAAAATGTCACAACCATAATTTGTGATTCCTTTTGGAATATTGACATATTCACACCATGAAGACTTTCAATTTTAATTAGAGGCTAAAGATAATTCAGATGCAGGGGCAGTTTGTGTCTCAAAAGACCAAATGGGGTTTTCATTGATTCCTTGAACCATCAGTCTTGTCCCATTGTACTCCTCTTCAGACGCATGAAATGACACCCTTTGTGCAATAGGTCTCCTTGTTAGAAGCACAGTCTATCACCAGTGGGACTGTTTGAAATGCCTTTCGTATGTGTTCTCAGAGGGGCTAAGGCAGAAATAGCCTAATACCTATATTTAAAACCATGATTTAAAATCATGTAGCTCATGAGCTTCATGCAAACATATTTAGGGCACTGTGGTTTTCCATAAGCAAATACATTCTCATGTTCCATGGAGATGGCAAAGCTCCTTTGAAAGGTCTGAGAAAATATTTGTTTCTGCCACAAAGATGAGAGCAAATGCCTGCATTTGGGATATTTCCTGTAGTGAAACCAATCGTTTTAATTTTTTAAAAAAGAACTGTTAAGATTGCGTTCTAATGGAAGATGTTGACTTGTGGTAATGACAATTAGTTATGCTTGCAAGGCTTGATGAGGAAGCCAAACAGCTAACAAACAGAAGTGGAGTATTAATTACTTCGTGAAATAGTGTCTGTGTCGTCACTGTTCTGTGCATTGCTGTAATGTTCTGTTTGCTTTTGCTTCATGGTTTGTTTTGAAAGGGAGAATTCATTTGCAGATTCATTTCCCTTTCTGGAGTTCATGAAATGATGTTCAGGCACCTTCTTCAGCCTTTTTATTTGTAAGCTCCTAACAGAATCGTATTGGACTTTTGTCTCTAAGATTTGATCATATGATTACTTGAAATGAACTTGTTAGTGCCACTTTGGTTTTTGGTTTGTTTGTTTGGGAAAACAGCAAGCTTTAATCCCAGAGTTGGAAAGAAGCTGTGAGTTTGGGATGTATGCTTTGCTAACTTCACTAGTTTGATTTTTTTTTACCCCAACAAAAGTCCAATGTCTTTTATCACACAACAGCCTAAGAGTTTTATTAAGGGATGAATGCTGCAGATTTTCTCTGTTCAGTTTAATTAGAGATCTAAATTTAGAATTCATTTTTAGAACTGGTGACAGACAAGTATGAAAATTACCCTCACAGCTTTGTAATTCCTTAGAAGAAATCATTTTTAAAAATTGCTTTTTATCAGTTAGTTACACTTATTTGTTTACTCGGCGTATAAGGGTTTATAATAAGTTAGGTAAAATGACTGAAACTTTTTTAAAGGGGAAAAATTTTAAACTTTAAATTCAAAAGAAAGAACATTAAATGTGATGCTTTTGACTTATGGAAAAATTGTGTGAATGGTTGAAGCCAATGTTATTAATAAAAGAAGTATAGGCAAAATCACTACAAGCAAAAGAAGATTTGGAGTTGGACCAGTGTAAAAAGAGAGTGTTGGTATTATGGGTTGTATACAGGAAGGTCCAGGACTAAAGATGTTTCCATGAAGATTCACCCCACCCCCCAAAATAAAGAAAAAAAAGTCTAGGGGAAGTTTGTTCTTCAGAATATAATGAGACAAAGTTTACCTATTCCTAAAATATATTTTTGTCTGACAGCAGGCAAAACTGAATAACTATAATAACAATTGATACATTGGGTCATCTTGTGTTGCTGTGTTGCAGTCACGGAAAAGCCCGTTTTGCCCATTCAGTCCTCACAATCGTTCTATGGGTAGTTTACTACCCTGGTCCCCTTTGGAAGAGGAAGTCCAGGCTCATAGATAATGCCCATAATTTGAGGTCAAGGTTGGAGAGCCAATGAGCAGAAAAGGCAGGATCTAATCCAAGGACACCTGGAACAGAGTCTTTTCATGCAGCTGTGGAAGTGGAAGCTGACTCGGGGACCCTCACTTTGGGTGGAATTGTAATAACGTTGTATGAATTTTGCTTGGTTTAGGAAGCTGGAAGGACGGTTCCAACTTAAGATAGTTATTTTTGGTCCTTCCAAAATTATTTAGTTTTATGAACCTTGTAAAAGGGGGGAAGGGAAGACAATATTGACATTTGTCCCAAAGCTAAGCAGGAAGAAGAGCTGTATTGAGTCATGACTTTCCAAATAATATACTTGAGAGGAAATTTTGTTGTATATCTTGTCATTGAAAGAATAATGGTTCTTTTGCTTGTATCATCTAAACCAAGGTTTCTTATGCTCAACTCTTTGACATTTGGGAACGTGTAATTTTTGGTTGCAAGAGGTTGACCAGGACATGGTATGTCTTTAACCATCATGGCCTGTATACACTTGATGTCAATTAGTGGTCCATTGTGATAACCAGAAGTGGCTCCATTAACTATCCTTTGCCAATAAACATCCTTGAGGATAAACTTGTCCCTGGCCAAGAATGACTGGTAGATCGATATATATAACCTAAGTAGACATGCTGGATATTCATAACTTTATGTAATAGTGAAACATTGCCTTGTGAACACATGCATTCTACAAAAAAAGAAGCTTATACATCTATCTTAATTAGGTTTAGAGTTGATCATTTAATTAATTGGCTTTTTATGGTTTAGGGGTTTTATTTTTATTTATTTATTATTTTTTGTAAAGGTACGGCACAGAGGGGTTACAGTTACATAAGTAAGGTAATAGGCACATTTCTTTTTGAACAGTGTTACCCCTTCTTCATTTTCTCCTGCTTTACTCTAAGTTGCATAGTTCATTTCCAACATGGTGACTAGAGAGTATCACTGTTGCTTTGGCTCACCCTTTGTTTAGCTGTTTCTGTGATTCCCCTTCCCTTCTGCAAATCAGATAAACTCATACACAAGACAAAGGGTACAGAAATAAAAAACAGTGACAATGGACATAAACCAAAGGAGAAAAAGAAAGAAAAAAGAAATAACTGAAAACAGTCCACTATGAAAAACCTCTTGTTTCCATTTCTTCTAGTTCATTTTGGTAAGCTTATTTTTTTTTTTTGTTGGTTGTGGGGCTTGAACTCTGGGCTTGGGCACTGTCCCTGTGCTCTTCAGCTCAAGGTGAGTGCTCTACCGCTTGAGCCACAGAGCCACTTCCAGTTTTCTAGTGTTTTTTTTTGTTTTTTGTTTTTTTTTGGGGGGGGTCCGGTCGTGGGGCCTGAACTCTGGACCTGGGCGCTGTCCCTCAGCTCTTCAGCTAAAGATTAGCACTCTACCATTTGAGCCACAGTGCCACTTCCGGCTTATTTTTCTTTTTGCCTATGTGGTGCTGAGGAATTGAACCCAGGGCCTCAGGCATGCAAGGCAAGCACTCTACCACTGAGCCACCTTCCCAGCCCTTCTAGTGGTTTTTATTGGAGATAAGAGTCTCACGGACTTTCCTGCCTGGGCGGGCTTTGAACCTCGATACTCAGATTTCAGCCTCCTGAGTAGCTAGGATTATAGGTATGAGCCACCAGCACCTGGCATGAGAAGCTTAATTTTATATGGTCATATGCACCTAGCTATTTAGCTACTATGATCCTATGCTAAGAATATCATAGACATATTCTAGTTATTACAAATGAGGGCAACCATGCATCCTGTGTTTCTTTGGGCCTGGCTTGCTTCACTTATAATTTTGTCCAAGTATTCCATTTCCTTATGAATTGGGCAATGTCATTCTTTCTGGTGGAAGCATAGAACTCCATTGTGTATTCATACCACATTTTCTCCATCCATTCATCCATTGAGGGACATCTGGGCTGGTTCCATATCTTAGTTATGGTAAATAATGCTGCAATGAACCTAGTTGCACTGGTAGCTTTAGTGTGGTCTTGTTTGTGGTCATTGGGGTAAATGCTCAGGAGTGGGATTGCTCTATGTAGGGAAGCTCTATGTTTAGTCTTTGAGGAAGCTCCAGACCACTTTCCAATTTGATTGAACAAGCTGCACCAGAATCAATTCCACTTTGATTAAAGACTTCAATGAAGATTGAATACCTTGAAAATATTACAGGAAAGGATAGAGGAAACACTAGGGCTCCTTGCCACAGTTGAAACTTCCTAAAGAAAGATCCAGAAACACAACAAATCAAATAATGGCTGTATAAATGGGATTTCATTAAACTACAGAGTCTCTGTATGGCAAAGGACAGATCTAGCAAGATAAATAGAAAGCCCACAGATTGTGAGAAGATCTTTACTAGCTATACAACAGACAAGGACTTCATATCTAAAATATACTTAGAATTCAAAAAATTAGGCTCCCTAAAAAACAAATGCTCAAAGAAACAACAACTCAATTAAGAATTGGGCTAAAGACTTAAAGAAAATGTTTCCCCAAGAAGAAGTAAGAATGGCCAATAGACACATGAAGAATGTTCAATTTCTCTGGCCATAAAAGAAATGCAAATCAAAACAACATTGAGATTCCACTTCACCCTAGTTAGAATGGCCATTATCAAGAAAACTAATAATAACAGATGCTAGCAGGGATATGGCCCAAAGAGAACCCTACTATACTGTTGGTGGGCATGAAAACTTGTTGACTGGCTTTTTGTAGAGTGATTATGTGCATGTCAGCTATGAAGGTAGAGTATAAAACTGGAAGGCTAAAACACCTGCACAGCTAACAGGCTCACTAGCATGCTTAGTAAGAAATTCCAGAAACCTTGCATGGTGACAAACCCAGGAGTGAAAATGTTTCCTGATGAAAGGTAGTTAGGGTTCAGAAAATCACAACAAACCATAGGGAAAATGTTGACTTGCTATTCATGAAAGATAACAGGCAATGCTACTACTAATTACTAGCCTAAGGGCTCATTTAAGATCATGTCATTCAAGATGTTCATTTTACAAAGTAACAAGCTAAGATATACACTAGTTAACAATAGAAGGCTGATATTCTGATGCCCATTTATACTACATACCATTTTTTTTTCCTGGGGGAATGCATGAAATCAAGCCATTTGTTGTCTGGAAGAACTTCCATTTCCACATGTATGTAGCATGAATACTGTCTTTGTCTCTGTTCTCCTTGATCGTGTTTCCCCTGGCTCTTAATATTTCTAATGTTGTATTACTAATCCTTCGTATTCCTGTATAAATTTTTTTACTATTTCTATTAGTCTGTGCTTCTCTTTTCTCAGCTGAGTCTTGTTCTTGGTAGAGTGGAGACTTATCTTTATATCACTACAGTACCTACCAAGGTTATTCTTGTCTCTAAGAAAAGAATGCTCCATGCATCTTAGGAATGATAAATTCCAAGCACTGTAGAAGAATACAAGGGCTGCTATTAAGTGAGCTCTCTTAATATGGAAAGGAATTATAAGACACCACAGGTTTCCTTGATTGATTTTCCTCTCTTCTTCCAGCTCATGCTTCAGTGAGGCCCAGGCCTTTTCCTCCCTTGCTAAATCCAGCTTCCCTAGAGTCTAGCATGGTAATTGGCACATAGGAAGCCCTTAATAAATTTATTTGTTGCATGATGAAATAAAATAGGGACTTTGCCAGGATGGACACAGTGGAAATTTTCAAAAGGAGTTGCAAATGCAGTGGAGCTAATAGATAACCATTTGCCAAACGGGTAAACAGCCTCATGTTCAGAAAGAAGAGCCATTGCCAGGCAGACTTGGATGAGAAAGTTCATTCTGCTTGCTATTATCTTTGTGAGCTTAGTCAAGTTATTTATTTAAGCCTTATCTTCTAAATAGGGGAAACAGTCATAAGGAGATGAAGGGTTTTATTTCTTAGGATTATTAGGAGTAGTCAATAAAACAATGCAAATAATCTGATTCAGACAGATTAGAAATAAGAATTAATTGATAATCTTGAGTTAGGAAGGAAGGATGTTTCTTTTTCTTTTTTGCCAGGCCTGGGGCCTGGGCATCGTCCCTGAGCCTTCCTTGTGCTCAAGGCTGATGCTGTACCATTTGAGCCACAGCACCACTTCCAGTTTTTTTAGTGGTTTATTGGAGATAAGAGTCTCACAAGGACTTTTACTGCCCAGGCTGGCTTCAAACAGCGATCCTCAGATCTAAACCTCCTGACTAGCTAGGATTACAGGCATGAGCCACCAGTACTAAGCCTAAGGATATTTCTTTTACATTTTACTTGGTCATTTATATGTGTTAAGAAGTTTGGGAAGGGGGGACAAACCCCAGATATTTAGAAGCAATACTATTCTGTAGATATCAGGAGATAGACCAGACACATTTGTTTGCTACTAGTTCTAATGCCTAAGCACTGGTTATTTCCTCCATCTCTCCCTTTTATAGATACCTCTAAGCCAAGATAAGAGACCAGAACCAAGATGGCCATATTTATGTATGTGCCTGGCTGTGTCAATGGATATGAGCTTAACCAATAGACAAAATGTTCTAGATTTGTACACACGATGAATGTTGCAGACTGAGATCATGTGATCATGTTGGGCCTTTTAGAGAAGTCTTGCACAAGGAGATGTACCCAGTGTTCATTAATTATCAATCAAGTGAACTCCATTACCTATTGGTTCATTTGGGCTCCAATGTCACAGAAGTCTACAGAGTACCAAGGCTGAAATGCCAAGACCCATTCCCTTTAGTGTTACAAACAAAAGTTAAATGAACCTATTTTTTTAATCTAAGTAAGAAAGTAAAAAAAAAAAAACCTATTTTTTTATCTAAGTAAGAAAATGAAAAAAAACAGATAACCATCACAACTAGCTAGCTAAGGCTTAGAATATATGTGTAAATTAACAAATTACATGTAAATACTGGAGTGAGAAATACTGACTATATTAGGATCCATCGATCAACCTCATGCATATACCTGCTTATCTTGCTCCAAATTTCATCAGCATCTATGTATTTCTGAGTGCTTGTCTTCATGGTGTGAGACTTTTAGCTTGGATATATTGACTTGTTGAGTCATTCCAGAAGGGATGAGTAGAGAATGAGGACTGGGTATATTGTAAACTACTAGAAGCCAACTACAGTTTGGAGCGCCCCCTTGAGGGATATAAGGGAAAGGGAGGATGCTGCCCTGCTCTAGGGAGCTGGAGGTGAGGTTGATCTTCATGACTCCACAGGCTGGGCAAAGTTGGCCACAAGGAATCAGTATGTACTGTGAGCATTGGCCATGCTGACTTGAATCGAGTATCAGTCAATCAATCAATCGGTCAATCAATCATTATATGCATTATTTTTCTTGAATTTGGAAACTTCCCAGTGTCCCTGAAACCACTATGTAGAAGAAGAGGTCAACCATTTCAGTATTTTGAATACTTAAAGACCATTCATTCCTTCATTCATTCACTCATCCAGTTATTTGTATGTTCAATGAAGATGGGCTATGTTCCTTCTATGTCCTACAGAAAAATAGATTAGGTCTACATCTCTATTGTATCAAAGTCCTTACTGAAAATTCTGGTGATGAAAGTTTTGCAGATTTAAGAATCGAATGATGGTACATTAAATAATCAAATAACTGTTGGCACAAATGAACCATGTGAGAGATATTGATATGTTCTTTCCCAGATTTTGTTTTAGTGATAGAAAAAAATATTTACAAATGCCTGTTTATTGGTGCCCTGTATCATCTATAGATCTTACATGATGATTTTATTGTTTAAGAAATGATTTTTCAAAATGGCACATTATAAATTTGGTTGTAATTATTCTATCTCATAACAGAATAATAATAATAAGCGTATGAACTTCTTTAGGGTAAATCGTCTATCATCCACTTACTACTGGTGATAAATGACTTATTTTAGTTCATATTATTGATTGGCTGTTGATGATAATTGTTTTTTGATTGGTTGTGAAAATTAGAACTTAAAATTTCCAAGATGAGATTTATAACATGGGGAAAATTTTATTAAGCTTAAACAAAAAATATATTTATAAAGTGAATTTTAATTATTTTCCACAAGGGGAATAACAAAGTCATATTTCACAATTAAATAAAAACTACTTAGGATTAAAAAATTTCTATTGATCAAATATCCTGACTGTCTTTGAAAAAGTAAGACATAAAAATACTAATAGGGAATTGGGACTTAAAGTGTTGTATATTGTGGCTCTGCTGATTTTCCTGATCAAAATTACATATAACATCCATAGTTAATAATAATTTGTTAATGGAAAGAGGTCAATTTCTGTGCTATGCATTCATTTACTGGTTATTTTATTTAATGTTCATTATGGCTATGTGCAATTAGCATCATTATTCCTCTTGATTTGGGTAAGAGACACTAGCTCAGAGACGTAATTTTTTCTTGTCACTAGGTTCATAGAGTAAAAGTTGAATTATCTATTATGGTCTAGCCCACTGAAGAAACACCACCAAATGGCATAACTTAGAAATTGCTTACATTAACGTGGCTAGCCTATATGTTTAAATAAAGAAACAATATACTAGCTTCATTTTCGTGTATATACATTGAACATTATGACTCTGTTCTTTCACCTGAGGAAAACTGAGGGTATGGGTGGCATTAGGAGAAATGAAAGAGAAAGACGAAAGGAGTAGCATTGATCAAGACGCATTTTCCCCACTAACTGATAAAGGAGTTGAAATCCCTTTGTACAGCTACTTAAGCCAATTATCTAACCCCATCCTTACCCCATAAAAGAAAACCATGCTTACTTTTTTTCTTGTCTGAAGTCAAACCAGGATGGAGAGATGAAGAGGAAGGTAGACTTTGGCTCTTGAGGTCTCAGGGCTACACACCCTTAGATAATTTTCTTTACATCCTGAGACAAAGTCTCTTACTTAATACCAAGAACATCACACCGACAACATGCAGACAATATTGGGGGAAACTTCCTACTGTGTGTTATTAAGGTTGAAAAGAATCACTTTCCCAAAATGAAATTTTAAAAAGTTGAAATACTAAGGTCAGCTTTCTTTCTCATTCCTTTCAGCATTTCTCCTTTAGGGTTTGTTCACAATTTTCTCATGGTTGGAACGCTGATTGAACTTTGCAGGAAATTATACTTATTCTAGGCAGGAAAATCTTTTATTTATTATTTTTATTTATTTAATTTTTTTTTGATCAGTTGTGGTGTTTGAACTCTGGGCGTGGGCGCTGTCCCTCAGCTCTTCAGCTCAAGGCAAGTGCTCTACCACTTGAGCCACAGCACCACTTCCAGTTTTCTAGTGGTTTTTTGGAGATAAGATTCTCATGGACTTTCTTGCCTGGGCTGGCTTTGAACCATGATCCTCAGATCTCAGCCTCCTGAGTAGCTAGGATTACAGGCGTGAGCCACTGATACAGAGCTTAAGGAATATTTTTTATTACCATCTGTGCAAAATTGTTGAGGCCAGTTCTGGTTTCTTCTCACACTCTATTCATTCTTCCAAGTTCAGCATTGTGGATTCTAACAGTGAGTAGGAGCAGGAATATAGAGAAGTTTGTTACAAGTGTCTTTCACCTCAAAATAAAGTGGCTCCATCAACAGAGGTCACCCAGATAGTTTAGGCTGAGGGTCTATCCTTCTCCCTAATATACCTTGAATGACAAACACCACCAAAAGAATATTTTATCCAAATGTCCCAAACTAGATTAGGACTTTCCCTTCTCATAGATAAGCCAATCAGAGACAAAGGACAGAGAATAACAACACAACAACAGAAATGATTGAAAGTCTGAGAGTAAAAACTGTGGCTAATACAACGGACAAGGGTCTCATATCTAAAATATACTTGGAACTCAAAAAATTAAATCCTCCAAAAACAAATCTTCAAAGAAACAACTGCCCAATAAATAAGTGGGCTAAAGACTTAAAGAGAAACTTCTCTGAAGAAGAAAGAAGGATGGTCAATAGACACATGAAGAAATGCTCAACCTCCCTAGCCATATAAGAAATGCAAATCAAAACATTGAGATACCACCTCACTCCAGTTAGAATGGCAAAAATCAAGAACTCTAATAACAACAGATGCTGGAGGGGATGTGGACAGAAGGGAACCTTACTGCATTGTTGGTGGGAGTGTAAACTTGTTCAACCACTTTGGAAAGTAGTATGGAAGTTCCTCAAAAGACTCCACATAGAGCTCCCCTATGACCCAGCAATCCCACTTTTGGACATTTACCCAAATGTTTACAAACAAGACCACACTAAAGCTACCAGCACAACTATATTTATTGAAGCATTATTTACCATAGCTAAGATATGGAACCAACCCAGATGCCCCTCAGTAGATGAATGGATCAAGAAAATGTGGTATATATACACAATGGAATTCTATGCCTCCATCAGAAAGAATGACATTGCCCCCATTTGTTAGGAAATGGAAAGACTTGGAAAAAATTATATTAAGTGAAGTAAGCCAAGCCCAAAGAAACATAGGTCCCATGTTTTCCCTTATTTGCAGTATCTAGTGTATGTATGAGTCAAGCAGAAAAGGTCAGATAAGGTGATGTTAGGAAAATGAACCCTAAGATACATATTTAAATGTTTTTTTTTCCTTTCATGCATTTGTTTCTAACGCATTTATAAGATTATTTCTTTGTTGCTTTGTATGTCCCTCCCCCACAGTATAACCCCTGCTTTCACTGTATTTGATGTCAGTATAATTTGTGGAGGGGAAGGGGAAAAACAAGTCGTTTAAATAAGGATACCGGTGGACCCGTTGCAACAATGAGAAGTACAAGTTGTCATGTTGAAAAGGAACTTTACAACTTTGGTGCGGGGTGGGGGGGGGAGGATTGGGTGGGGGAGCAGTGAGTGGGAGGCTGGGAAGGGATGGGAAGGGGAAACAAAGGAGGAGGCTACAATGCTTGATAAGAAATGTACTCACTATCTTGCTCATGTAATTGTAACCCCTCTGTACAGTATTTTCACAATTAAAAAAAAAACCTGTGGCTATATATTGTAGTTTCAGATGAAACATCAAATTTATTTGGGATAAAATCACAACAGTAATGTTATGAATAATTCATTATTTATGTAATAATTTTGTTTCAATTCTCAATTTGATTGTCTTTATGTTCTGTCTCCTTTTATTCCCCGAATCATTTAACTGAACATTTCCTAGTGTTAAAGGGCCTATGTAAACTCCTCTCGTGGTTTCTATCTAAGCTAATAACTAATTTGAGTCCATTATCCTGTTACAAGGAATCATTCCTCTTTAATAGTTCCTGGAACTATATTGGTGGCAGGAACATTTGCTTCCATTTTTACTGTGAAGAGGACAGAAGTTTGAGAAGTTTGTGATTTTGAGCCAAAATATTTAGAGACTCTACTTTTAGGATATTACCTGTTGTTGTGATTTTTTTAAATGTTTTTGAAAGTGTCAATATTGCCAAAATGTTAAAAAAATGTTATCGTGCTTTCCTGAAAATATATTTTGAAAAGATACGGAGTATTTTTAAAAGAAGGTATGGAATATTTATTCTTCTCCCTCTGACAGTGAGGAAATGTCAATAAGGAACAACAAAAATGCATGGACCTTTGCCATTCTAGTCTTGTGGCCATCATTTGTTTTGGGCTTTGGGGGAAATTCCTATCAATTTGGTGTGTTTTATTTAAACTATAATTGTTCATTTGTTCTTGAGAGAACTTCATCTTTATTACCCTTGAAGAATTTAAGAGAACAGCTTTATAGATTTCAACTCTTGAAGATAGGTAAGTAAAGTTTGAAGGATGCTAGGATCTGATTCCTTTACCCCTTCTTCAAACTCTCTTGACCTTTCTTTGTCTTCAGAATCCTGTCTCCAATTTAGGTGTATCCTTTGTTTCTTCCCCCATTATAGTTTTATCATGTATGGCTGTAGGTTCTATTAAAGTACCAGAGCACCACCACCCCACCTCATTTTTCAAGAAAACAAAGTGTTTCCTTTGCAGAGGAAACACTCAAGTTGCTCTGAAGCCTGAGCTTGATTAATATCCTCTTCTAGGGTGCCTGGCCTACCTTGGCTTGTATAAGCTATATTCTCATTAAGATGGAATCCCAGTTTCACATTCTGAATGAAGAATCGAGGGCAGATTTTAATAAGGTAGAAAGAATTTAAGGAAGAAGATTTTTTTTCTAACTGAAATGCAGCTGATGGAGAGCTACAAATGAGGACGTGTTAAAAAAGAAGACAGGTACTAAGCATAGATCAACCCACCCTCATTTATAAAGCTGCTCAAGCCGGCTTTGGAAGAAACCGTACAATGTCACTTAATTTGTGTACAGTTTCAACTCCCATGTTAACTTTACCTCAACCTTAAAATTATGGCTAAGAGAAATGATTATAAGGAAGAAGATCTTCCATTCAGTAATAAAATTTTGGGTCCTAAGACTTTCCAGCGAATGTCTCAAACAGACACATTTGTGACTTTCCTTATGTAAAAACTCATCTTTCTTTTAAACTTTGTTCGATTTGTCTTTTTCACACAAGGCTTTTTCCCAGTAGAAACTGAATATAAGTAGTTAATAGTTGTGTTGAGGGAAGGATATTAGGTGAAGCATAGTTGTCATTTGGTCAGACATTAGCATATTGATAGCTGGGCATTTTACTTATATACAAATAACGTACTGAAAATCAATCCTATTATTATACAAACACATCCATATGTAAACCATTCACATATCCTTGTATGGAATAGACACAAATGCATTCAAGCAATAATTTGAAACGATCTTTTCTTTCTCCATATTAGCTTTAGTAGCTGGTGATGCACGCTCTTCGATGAGTCTGAGATTATTAATATTGTTTCTTATTTGACAGAGGAAGTACCTTGGGTAACCTGTTCCATATTGAGTTTTATAGCCTGCTTCCCAAATTGTACAGATTACTCTGAAGTGAAAACCACAGAGGAAATGATCCAGAGTCACATTCTTGGCTCTGCAACACAATGCCTTGGTTGTTTGCCAATTTTCTTTTCTTTATCCTTCCAGTGTACTCTATAAAAATGTTTGTGTATGCCGGTACTGAATGCTGGCAATGATGTGTTCTACTTTAAATGTAATGCAAGCAGCTACTTAGATGATTTAGGAAGGAAGAGGTCAGTATCAATTGAATGGTACATCTCTGTCGAGGAGATCTATCATTATCATAAACCTGTGATTAATATGCATCGCATATGCTCCATTTTAAATGTGTGTTCAGAGAGTAGAGGAATGAACCAAGACTTACAGAAACTTGCTGATAGAAAAAGATACTACTGCCAATTTTTGGTCTTGGGTAAATCTTTCAATGCCTTAATGGTTTCATTACAAATATCATCAAAAATGTTTTAGAATTCCATAAAAAAACATGGAAATTTAATAATGGTCTTATATGAATGAAATAACACAAAAGACACATATATTCTTGAGATAATATCTGTAGAAAGTATAATGTGGTATTACATTAAAATAGCATAAAATATTACCACAAAAAGCTCACTCAACAATGAAAAAAGTTTTAACATTAGGAAATCTATTTATCTACTTATCTAATTGTCACGATCTTAATAAGTTCTAAAAGAAAAATATACAACCCAATCTATACATTTGATAACATTTCATAAAGTGGTCATGCTTAATTAAAGTGATCACACTTACTTTTAATATTATATGAAAATAGGAGAATTTAACCAGTACTTTCTATCACATTAGAAACAGTCAAAAGCTTATGATCCCATTAGCAAAGAAGAATGGAAAAAGTGAGATAGATGAGAGAAGGCAAAACTAATGTAAATTATTTTGACTGTAACTATAGACCCCAAGACACCAATTGGGTGACGTAAGTATTTTAGAAGTACTCAATATTCAGTAAGAAAATATATTTTAAAATCAACTTATAAAAGGAAACTATTTTTATGCTATTTGACAAAAACCAGTTATAGTAGAAAACAACAAGACATCTAAGAAGTAAATTCCTGAATAAAACTAAAAATGTCTTTGAAGAACATAAAATAACACAGGATATTGTGCTTTTCCAAGAATGTTGATTTCTTTGAAGATATCTGTATATATTTAATTCACTTCTGATAAAAATTTAAGGAAATTTTACTTTCTATCAAGGACATGATCAAATAATTCTAAAGATGCTCTGGAACAAATGTGAAAAAGTTGATTAAAAGGAATCAAAATATGCATAAAAAGCATGGTAACCAGAATTTGATTCTATAATAAATATGAAGAAACAGAATACATAATCAAATTCATCCTGCTATTTGCCTCCCTGAATACATTAATCAGAAATGCATTACCTGCGAACAGTTACTGAGCACTTCATAGCTATTACCTTGTAGCTACATAAACATCCAATAATCATTGGAAATGTGCAGTTTTTGCTATTGTATTCAGTGTCCTGCTTTCCTTGCTATGTATGCTCAAGTTACACATATGTGCTTTTTAATGTTAATGGTGACAATTCTTTACTTCTTACTCACTAAAAAACCTATACCTGTCACAACTGAGTTAATGTATTCTAATTTTCAAATACTTTAAGGCAATATTTGAGACAAAATATTTATTGATCAATTATAAAATACAAACATTTATGCAATCTGAATATTTTCCTTAATCTTTCATCATTGGTAACTGATGTACTAAAATTAGGATCTCATTCTTTAAATTTTGCATTTAGTTACTGAGTCTAAAATGTCACGGTGTTATGGATGGGCTTCTCAAAATTTTCTTTATGGACTATACACATATTAGTAAGCCATTTTTCTTTCCCCTCTGTGTTATTGCTATTGTGTTTATTTTTATTTTTTTGAGATAAGGTCTCCCAAGGTAACTCAGGATAGCCTCACGTTCAAAATTTACTAGAAAATTAGGCACTATGTTTGTTTGTTTGTTTGTATTGTAAACTGACTTACAGAAATATATTTACATAGTATGAGCATTGGGTCTAGGCTTTCTAAACCTACTAAAAGTGTTTTCCAATGTTCTCCTTTAGTTTACTTATAATGTTGAAAATATTAATGTTCCTCTATTAATTATAGAAAATATTGTTTTCTGAAGACAGAGTCTCTGTCTTCAGAGACTCTATGTTCCTGTGGTACATAGAGCTACCTTCCCAACCTTTATATTCCCTTATACTTTTCTCTGTAGTTTGGTGGTTTCCTTGCAGATAGATGCTTTATTTTCAGAAATCATAACTGTTTTCTACACAGAAAGACAAAAGCCCTGTGCCTTTTGGATCTGTCATTTCTTTTAGGAAAACCACATTTCCCAAGTAATTCCAATCTGCATACATCTTCTTCTTCCTCATTGGCTATAATGTGTCACTTGAAAACTGCAAGCTTTTTTTGTGATTTTGTGGAAGGGAATATCTTAAGTGGCAAATTGCTATTCCTAGAGAAACAGTGATTCTGATAATAAGGAAGGAATACTTGTGTGTACTCTATGAGCACGTGAACACAATAATCTGATTGTTACACAAACATAGTCAGCGATGCTCATGTTAGTCGTTTGTCTCCTGTAGACAGTTAGTTGATTGCAAGGCAGAACTGGAAATTTCTTAGGGCCAACAATAGTCACCATATTTTTTGATTATCTTAATTATCTGTATCTAGAAAATGACTATGGGTTATCTGTATACAGAGGTTTCCTTGAGTTGGGTTTATTAGGTTAATGATTCATGGGAGAGCTTTTCTATCAAAGAGAAAGAAAGAAAAGGAAGAGAGAGAGAGTGACACCTCAACATTTTCAGGTAAGGTCTGAAGTGCATTGGAAATATCCTTGATCCTGGTTCACCGAAATAAAAGGAAACATCTAGGACAAATGAGAGTCCCTCCCTCAGGACCCTGTATCAGGCAGCCAGCACGAGTCCTGCTCATGATCTCAGGAACAATGACATGCTGTCACCAGGAGGGCAGAGAGGAAGCTGGAGAGGCTCTGAAATCTAAGCCAGGACAAGATTGACAGGGGACACACAGGGAAAAAAAATCAGACTCAAAGAGGACATGAAGACACATGGAGAAATCACTTGGTGAAATGTGTTGGAAATTGGAACATTTGGTTCTATAAAATATCCTGTCACCTTCTAACAATTTTCCATTTTGCTATTTGATAAGTGACAAGTGTCACAGCGCACAGGTGGCCAAGCCCACTAAAAATAGTTTCTTGAGGCTTATCAGTATCATTTACGGGAGGCAGCGTGGAGACATCCACTGCCTGCTGGCTTCATTCAGTCCTCAGTGACCAGTGGGCTTCGGGGCTGGGCCAGGATGAGAAGTCGATATGTACTGAATGTCTACAAGATGGGAAGAATTATCACTGGTGTGTCCATATTTCTCCAGTCATTTATTACTTGTAATCGTCCTGCTAACAGGACCCACAAATTGAAATACAAGGTATAAACCTAGGCAAAGGTCTCGAACTTGCTGACTTCCCATTTTCTATAAGTGGATTGGGCTTGAACTCCATGCCAGTCTTCTGTGAACTTTTCAACACATGCTTTCCTTCCTTAACACACACGGACTTTCCAATTTCTAGCCGGAAGATAATAATATCTACTGTGCAACCCTCCCTGTGTTTGCATAATATTCCAATGAAGTAATAGCAGGTGCAAATACTTTTAATGTTGTCCATTCTTTTGAAAATTAAATTTATTTTAGGAATTTTACGCCCTTTGTTTTCACACACACACACACACACACACACACACAAAACAATCAGGAATTGCGTTTTTTATGGTGTGAGATTATATAGTATAAAGATGTTTTTCTTCTCCTGATAGGAATATCGAATTGATTTATTGTGACTTTTTAATTAATGTTAATCCATTCTTCCACTGCTCTGCAGTGTCAAAATTGCCATAAATCAGGTGACAGGTGTCTAGAGCTCTTTGGATTCCATTCTGTTCCATTAGTTTGTCCTTGTACCAATGCCATACTTACTACAGTGGAAAGTTGGTGCGTCCTAAGAACTGATTCTCTACTACATTTGCTCTCTGCACTGTTTCAGTTCGATTTGCACCTTAACAATATTGTGTTTGTGGATATAATCACATAGAATGTGCTCTCATTTATCTGGTGCTCACTTTTTCCACACTAATCTTTTATACTTTCTATTGAGAATATCCCATAGGCCTTTCCGTAGGAAAGGAATGCTGTGTGGCTTTTAAAAATAGTTTTGCACAAATATCTTCTAGATTTGAAATTTCACTTTCTACTTTTTCTTGTGGGTGGGGAGAAACACATTTAGCTCTTCAATACTGACTTTGTAGCACATACTATCACAAATCTTAACAGTTCTATTTGGTGAATCCTTGGGATTTTTTTGTGACTACATGCAGGGTATATATGAATAATCATATGTAGTTATGTCTTCATTTTTAATCCACAGCAATTTAGTTTCTAATTCTTATATTTTTTTACACAGTCCGCAGTACGTAGTACACTTTGAATAAAAACATTGTCAGTGAGTGTGCTTGCTTAATTCAAGGAGAGACAATACCAAGCAGAATCTTGGAAACGTAAATATTTTCAAATAAGTATTCTTTACCTAAAGATAAATCAACATATTTATGTGGAAATATCATGTACACTTAATATACACTAAATATGATGAAAAATGGATGACCGGAAAGTAAAACAGTCTCTGATGGGAATAGGTACCAGCAGGTGGAGGGCAGATCAACAGAGAGGGTAAATTAGTGTCAATATGGTCAAAGAACTTTATATACATGTATGCAAATAGAATATGAAATCTGTTGAAACTGTTTCAAGAATGAGAGAGTGTGACAAAAGGAGAAACTTTGATTGGGGAACAATGTATGCACATATGGAAATATTGCAATGAACAATCCCTTTCTACAGTTAGTAGATGGTAATAAAAATTCTTTTTAAAAAGTCTAATGAGCTTTTATGTAAATTTCACCTGCTAACTATGACAGTGTGGCCAAGGAATTTTGCAAAGTAAATTGTTCAATCAAGAAAATAAAACCCTAAATAAAGAACCCACATTTCTAAATTGAGAAGGTCCACTGATGGATTTTCATGTGTTTTAAGACTTCCTCTGCATCGTAAGTCATTGTGAATCTCTAAATATCAATCGTATGATCTTCAACATCTATAAGAGAAACAAACACATAAGTAAACAACTGAGACATATGCTCAGAATCAGGCTGCTTTTAGATGGAAGAGTCTCAGCTGGGTGAGGAAGGTGTGTTTTGCCAGCCTTGAGTAAAAGTAAGTGAGAGCTTCAGGTCCTGTGTTCAAAAGAAGACACAAAGGATTTATGAAGAGCCTAAGTCAAAAGATTTTTTTAAAATAAGTCAACAAATCACTTCAAAATGAGATGTACAAGTTGTTATGTTGAAAAACAAACTTTACAACCTCAGTCAACTGGGGGGGGGGGTGGGGGGGTGGGAGGGGGGAGGGGTGGAAGGGGGATGGGAAGGGATGGGAAGGGATGGGAAGGGGAAACAAAGGAGGAGGCAACAATGCTTGATAAGAAATGTACTCATTACCTTGCCCATGTAATTGTGACCCCTCTGTATGTATGTATGTATATTTTCACAATAAAAATATAACACTAATTTTAAAAAATCTTAAAATTATTCCCCCCCCAATTTTGCCTGATACCTTGATAAGAATTAATGTGTAAACACAGAGTAGAGATATCTGTAGTCATGCAATGTTTTCAGAAACTTAGCCTTGGGACCTCTCCTGTCATCATCCCATAGCCCAATATGGCTGTGAATTTTTTCCTTCCAGATATTAGAGCAGTGCCCCAAAGATAACATTGCTCTATGGAATAAAATTAAAATTCCTAGGAAAAATAAGGTGTTTATAAAATTATAAGATAACATATTTATCACTGGATTCAACACACAGATAGCTTTGATCTGAACAAACCAAAGGAGACAGTAATTATGACATTCACACATGTTGTTCGTTAAAAGTGAGTACTTAAAATGCCCCATCAAAAATAGATTAAATTCAGCAATGTCTCTGTTGTACAATATTGATATTGTCCCTATTTCATTGATAATTGTGTTAAATTGTGAAAAACGTGGTATCAACTTACAAAAGTGTCCTAAGGCTTTCAGTTTTCCTTTTCCTTTTCAAGCTGATCAAGAGATTTTATCGGAGTATTTTCATACAGATGTATACAAGGTTTCAACCATATTTACCATCATCCACTACTTTCTTTTTCCCTCCTCACTAGTGGTAGTACACCCACTCCCAAACAGTATTTTCTTTTCATTCCTTTCATTCTTATTTATTTAGCCAATACCAGTGTTTGAACTCAGTGTCTTATCTTCTCTTGTATTTATTGTTCAAGGCTGGTATTCCACTGAGCTATGCCTTTAGCCCAATTATATATTTTATGTATGTATGTATGTATTTATTACAGTTGTAAAGAGTTTATTTACTAAAGACAGAGTAAAGGCCACTCAGGAGAGTGAGCAGCAGGACCTGGAAATTGGTTGTCCATTGAGTTGCCCACAGAGTTCTTGTTTTGTCTTCCCTTCCCCTTTTTTCCTTCCTTTTGGCAATGGTACTTGGTTTGTTTGAAACAAGCCAGACCCTTCCCTGGATGGTAGCCACAGGATAGTGGCTTGTAGGAGTGCTGGCCTGAGTTGTAGCAGAACCCAAGAACATCTCCGGGGTGATGGCTTGTAGGAGGGTTGGCGTGGGTATGGGTAAGATCCAAAACCCTCCAATGGATGGTAGCCATCTGTTGGCAAGCTGGCCCGAACTGTTGGCTGATGTTTTCCTCTATTTCCCACCTCAGAGTTATCCCTGACAGCTGTTGGAGTAGAGCTCAGCGCTGGCTACTTCCTGATGAATAGCCCTATTTTTCACCACTTAATTTTGATATAGGGTTTTGCTACATGTCCAGGTGCATCCCTGAGACACTATTTACCTACAGTAATTGTTCCATCCTTATTGGAATTCCAGGTGCACCAACTCTATCCATCGTATCCATCTTTCCCCCGTGATGATGGAGTCTTGTGGATTTTTCTACCCAGGCTAATTTAGAACTGCCCCCGTCAGGTTGCATGAGCCACCTGAACCTGGCTGATTTCTGGGTTTAGCCCAACTATGCTGTGTGGACCTATGTTAGATGTGTGACTTTACCAAGGCAAGGTAGAGAAAGACATGGAAAGAGTCTAAACATAGGAGGATTTGGAATAAGTGAAGTTACAAGACAAAAACGGGGGAGCATTGAGAGAGGGCAATCTAAAGAATGGACAAGAACAGAGGGCCAAGGGCCGAGAGAGATTGAATTTTTAGCTTTCCTGATGGCTATATGACAAAGTATATTCAAATATCATTTGGAAAATGCCAAAAGTATTTTTGAAGTCAAAATAATCAGGAGAGTGAACAAAAAGACACAATTATTAGCTGAAGGGGAAAATAGTCTTCATGTTTATAGTGATCATGGCTGGAGGAAAGAAAGGGACTTGGGCTGTGAAGGATGGGCTGTAAGAATAAATCTTGTTCTTCAGTAGAAAGCCAATTGGTGTTGTCTGAAATTCAAAAGGGAAAAAAGCAGCTTAAGCATGATTAGTAATTACACATAGATTTTCCCTATGACCCAGCCATGCCATCCCTGGGCATCTACCCAGGACATCATAAGCCAGCATACCGAGAAGACACGTGCACATCCATGTTCATTGCTGCTGCACAGTTCACAAGTGGACAGTTATGGAAACAGTCCCCAAGACCTAAAAAAGCCGAGTGGATCCAAAGAATGTGGTACCTATACACAATGGAATTTTTACACAACCATTAGAAAGAATAATGCTCTTTCATTTGCAGGGAAATGGATGGATCTAGAACAACTCATGTTAAGTGATGTAAGCCAAGCTCAGACAGACAAATGGCTCATATATTTTCTCATATGCCAAAGCTAAATCTAAGATGAAATGGTACACGATAAATTATAAAGGACTCTAGGCATTCACACATAGTGGGATCAAAAGAGGATACTCATGGCAGGAACAGAAAAACCTATGTGCCTTTGATCATATAAAATAATACTTAGTGAACTGAATTCCAAGAAATGGGAACAAGGTGATTTTTGTTTTCTTTTTCTCTTGTTTTTTTTTTTTTTTTTGTTTATCTGTTTTTGGGAATGTAAGGAGAGGCACAGAAATTGAGGGACCAAATGCAGCAGTGGTACTCACTAGACACTATGTTGAAAATAAGCTATAGAACTTGTGGGTAGGGATGGGAGCGAAAACTGAGGGAGAATGAAGGAAGGGCTGAAGTTGTCCAAAAAGAAATGTTCTTTTTAACCGACTTATGTATCTGTATCCCCTCTATATATCACCTTTATAATAACAATGATTTTTAAAAGAATTATTAGTAATTACCTCCTGGGAGCAGGTTGTGTGGTAAAAACAAAGCGAGAGCCTTACTAATTTCACTATATATTTTCCTAAACCAATTTAATTTGGAGACTCTGAAACTGTATAAAATAATTTAATGAAAGATGCGAGTCTAATTTAATTACAAAATTTAACTTTATCAAAACTTTGATCTATTTAAAATATCTGTTTTACCCAGGTTTGTCTATTACTAGATATATGTAATGTGAATTGTTACTCCTTAAAAGTAAAATGGACAATCATAACTGCATTTAGTACTGTAGCTAAATTTTAGATCATTCCTAAAACTATAAAAATCTTATATAAAAATAAATCAGTATCAATTCAATGGATCTTTGCATTTAAAATTCAAAGGCTTCTGGCATTTCAGGAGGGTGATTCTGTGTGTGGGTTTGATTTTGGATTGTGCATATGCGTTTGTGCCACTGAAAAGTTGCTCTGAGATTTCAAATTATCTTTCTTGACGTCATCTCACCCCTGAGCACAGAAACTCCTGCTTCTCAGAGGCAAAGTATTTGTACAAGAAGAAAGGAGGTTAGAGGGAAAAGGATTTGGTAATGACGAGTCCTAGATCTTGCCAGAATTACAATTTTGATGCTTCCAGTATGTGCTGTTTCACACAATCTTGCTAAATATAAAAACGATGATCTTCTTTGGATACATAGGTTTAATTTTGGAATAAAAGATTTGAAATCACAGATGAACTGTTTCCTCAGCTTGCTAATGATGTATGAACATATTTTTTATTGAGATTGCTTTTCTTTATAAAGAAATTGTCTTTCATTTCCACTTTATTTTTAATAAGATTTCTAGTATGAAAATACTGTACAGAGGGGTTACAGTTACATGAGCAAGGTAATGAGTACATTTCTTATCAAGCATGGTTGCCTCCTCCTTTGTTTTTCCCCTACCTTCCCTCCCACCCCCACAACTACATTTCCCCCCCCACCCCACCCCTGCCTAAATTGTAAAGTTTGTTTTCCAACATAGCATCTTGTACATCTCATTGAAGCAATGGGTCAACCTGTATCCCCAAATTATACCAACATAAAATACATTGAAAACAGGGGTTATTCCGTGGGGGAGGGACATACAAAGCAACAAAAAATGACATGGTACCTTATAAATACATTAGAAACAATAGCATGGAAAAAAACCACTTGTGTCCCTATCTTGGGGTTCATTTCACTTAACATCATCTTACCTGACCTTAAGAAAATGAAAGTATGAGGTAAAGAGTTTAAACCTGGAATGAATTTCTTTCTGCTTAATGACTTGAAACCCCTCCCTAGGAAGGTGACTTGAGTCACTTGATTCTTGTATGTTCTTCAAGTCCTTGGTGTCTCCAAATCTTTCAGGTAGGTCTCAACTTACTAAATGAAGGCTTACACTGCAAATTAGAGCTCCTGAAATTTTCACTGGAAATGTTACTCGGTGGTACAGATGGAGGAGTGCTTAGAAATTTAAAACGTAATAATGAAGCATATAAGAAATAGACTCAAATTATTCTTGACTAAAATCCTTAAATGGAGAAAAGATTGCTTACCCACACAATATGCTTTGGTAAATTAAATTTGAGCCCGCAGGTTTATTGACCTGGCAGTTCCTCTGTCTACAATAAGGATCAAGGCAAAAGAGAGATAGGACACAACTTTTCCATTCCCCCCAAATGAGTGTTACACTGACAGCAAGTTAATATGAAGATCAGAGTCACAAAGTAGCATAGAGAGAATGTGGAAGTCAGCTTTGCAAGATGAATTCCTTCGCCTTTGTCACACCTAGAAGACTTAGGTTGCATTGGCAACTCTATTTTGACCTCAGGATTTTTACTCGTATCTTACCTTTTACTCATATTTATCTTTTCCCTACAGGGGTCTGGAGTCCATGCTTCCTAATGCAATTTGATGCTAATTGCATTTTCCTATGTCATTTCTTGTCATCATCATTTAACATTTAATCAGCATACACACTGAGCTACTTAGAATTATTATGTTCAACATGGTGCCCTTGCCTTGATGCATTGACTGATATTGATACTGATACTTCTCCCTGGAAAGCTCTTTCATGACCTATGATAATTTTTACATGTCCTTAAAATCGCAGGAAATTTTCTGAAATATTCACTCTTACAGTGTTGCCTTATAGATTCAATGATTGCACACTATTCCTGGTTCCATGCATTTTCCTAGACAACAAAATTGTTCCTTCCACCTATGTCTGGGTCCATCCTCTTCCTTCTTCTCAGGATAGCTTCTGAAATCATCCACTGATTTTATGCTTCTGTCCTCTACTTAGTTCTTCAACACATTGCAATGACACAGTAATTGAGAATCTGTCATTTCCATCTTGTTGTTACCCACTGTCTGCTGACTTTAGAAGAAGGGCTTTTATGTAGGTGACTTCCATTGCATTAGTTTGCTTTCTCTCCTTTTGTGCTATCATCCTTCTCCTACTTTTCTGCTTATACTTTCTCTGCTATTCTCATGTATATATGAACTTTCCTCTGCCTCTTCTCATTCATTGTTTACATTGTAACTTCAATGACTTCTGTAGATATAAGACTTGTGAACAATTGTAAGCTTTTTCTTATCCTTTCCTCTTTTGCATTTTAAAATCTATATTTTCTATGACCTGTTTCACATATCTGAAACTCAAAACCTATAAAAAGAACCCACTAAGTTCTTAACATCTCACTCTCTTGCCTGATCATATTCTTCTGTGTTCCTGCATTACCGATATCTGCAGGCTTGCATTTGTTATATTTTTTGGGGGGAGGGGGTCTGAAATTGGGACTTGAAGTTGGTACCTTATAGTTTTTCTCTCTGGCTAGTGCTCTACCAATGGAGCCACACTTCCAATTCCTTGAATTCGTCTTTCAAACACTCTGCTTTCTCACCTTCTGCATCCAGGATGATGTGGTCCTGTTGGTTTTTATCATTTTGTTTGTCAGGACACAAATCAGCAATATGCAGCATCACAAGTTAGCTTTGACATTTCTTTGTTTCGAGAGATGTCAAAAAGTCTACAAAAAGATAGCAGTAACAAGGACTCCTTTTATGCGTGACTAACATGTGTTTACTTTGGGATTTGGTCCATAGTGAGTGGGCTCAGACCCCATACCCTACTAAGAACATATCTACTTGGTCTCTCCTCTTTATTAAAATCTCATTCATATGAAGGGGATGAGTTACTCCTCCTCCTAAACGCATCCAGAGAATTTCTGTTTTTCCTTCTGAGTACATAGGGATTTTTAATTGTAAATTCAAAATTTGTCAAAAATCTTCTACTTTATAATAGAGTTATATAGGTGGATTTATCTTCCTCTGTTCACATTAGGGCACCGTCTTATGTTGTCTTTCTAGCCCAGATTTTACCTTGTAAGTTTGAGGAATTCAATTCTGATTTGTGGAACTGAATAGAAATATTTATATGCATGCCATGGCTAATCTGATCAAAATAAATTATTTTGAAAGTCCAGACTGGGAGTTTTCAGAAGAAGAAGTACATTTTCATAGACAAAAAAAAAATCTATGATACAGGAGAAGCCACTTTGACTCCTTCCAAGTTGTTGCCCTTAGCTATAGTTTGGGAGTATTTCTAAAAGTAGAATTCTGAGAAACACTTAGCTAATACTTTCTTGCATGTAAAGGAGAGAGTAAGACTCTATAAATAATATTTGGTGAATACAGTCTGTAAAAATACACAGTAATCTTTGTTCTGCTTGTAAACTGGGTTTGCTTGGACTAGGTTACTTAGACCATATGACAAATAAGGAATCATGTCTAGAAGTTATAGGCTGATTTATAAAATCTATTGCCTTAAGAACATATTGGATGGGGTTGGAAGGAAGGGAAAGTAGGAAAAAAATGAGGGAAGGGGTAACAAGTTTGACAAGAAATGTACTTATTACCTTAATTATGTAACTATAACCCCTCTGTTCATCACCTTGACAATAAAGAACAAAAAGAACACATTGGAACTGAATGAGTCACAAAATTATGTTGCCGAGGAAAGAAATTCTGAGTGTATGACTAAAAGAAGGTTTATGTTTCATGCCAATCTTCTGCTTTTAAAAAATGTGATTTTATTTATAGGGTGTCAGACTGAGAAGAGTTATGTTTGGGACTTTAAGCTGATTATTGCCAATGAAATATTGAAGCTATGGCATACTTTCTCAGTGGCAGGGTAATATTGGAGATAGGTATCCGTTTTCAAGTCTCACATGAATTCTCAAACTCATGAATATAATAAATCTGAATATCAACAAGATTTTCAGTTTTGTAACTTCATGACATAGCCTTACAGAAGCTGTGAATTTCTGATTTTTTCCTTTTCTATCATAATATTGCTTTTTATGTGAGCAAATTGGTACTTGGCAGAAGAGTAGATGAAAATAAGTAGTACTGGTAACTGCTAAGAAATCTTGAAATGCGTCCATGTTTTAATTATTATTTGATTCCAATCTTTCCTCCCAGCAGAGTGAGAATATAGCAAATGACATGAAATATGTCACATGCATTGTCGTAATTCAGCATAGCCAGGAAGACTTACAGGGGTGTGTTTTCAAGCTCAATGACTATGGCCACACAGACAGATATCTTTCCATCGACTCTCATTCAGGCATACTGATATAACAAATTTTTTGTATGTGAAGCAGAACAAAGCTGGATTTGCATCATTTCTTAATATAGTAGCCTATCACAGATACAAAAAAATGAATCAAATCCATGTGCTTTCTTAAGCACATGGTTTTGAGAAGGAGAAAGGGAGAAATGTGGAAGTGGTTTACAATTTCTCAAATGTTACACAAGGGAGAGTTCATCACTGAAATACAAATATTTCTTCTCTGTGTTATGGTGATGACCATGAATGCTTTATGCAAAGTATTCCTATTTTATTAATATTAAAATATTTTTATTTGTTTTCAAGCGAACAACAAAACAGTGCTTATATCTACTTACAAGAGAAAATAAAGATAGATAGCAGGGCTTTTTCATGACCATTCATTGAGAGTTTTCCATGAATAAATGTGGGTTTTTTTCCTTGTGTCTAATTTCACTGCCAAAATATTTGTGACTGGACACTGGGGGGGGGGGGGGGGACTTGCTTCCTCCTTGGGCACAGACCTCCTTCTCATTTCACATACTGTGGATCCAATACATTCCATCTGGAGTCGTCAGAATCCACATCTGGCCAAAGTCAAAGAGGGAAAATTTGGCTCTGGTGTCTCCAGCTCCACTTCCTGTGTCGCTGACCCCACTGTACCATGGCCTGTTGAAGCTTCGCCGGGCATTGTTGACCTTACACCACTTTTCCCTGCACCTCAGATCCGTTTCAATCAGCACACACTGTGAACTTGAATCAACTGGTAACTTTCCAGCGCTGTGGCATTTCCGCTGTGTTCTGACTGGGATCTGAGTCACTCTGTCCAAGATCATAGGATGTCCAGGCATCAGGAGAGAAGACTGGTTCTCTTCCTGGCCTTCGGACACTAAGTCCTTTCACCACACACAAATCTTCTTCTACCTTTGTCATTTGATGGACAATCCGGACCACAGAACCTAGGACTTCTGAGAGAGAATGATTTCTCCTTGAGTTTTTAGCCTCTGCAGTTTCACATCTCTGCAGAAAACACTGCTAACTTGCTTATGTCTGTAGCAGAGTCCTAAGTTTAGTAGAAAGATACTTGTTGTTTGAAAGAACCTTGGCTTTGGGTTTATTTATACCCATAATTGCAATGCAGGTGTGTTTCCTAGAGTCAATCTACTTCTACTTTCAATGTGAACCTGTTGGGTATTTTTTTCTTCGTTTAATGGGCACATAATTTTTTATGGGTTTCACCTCTGTTAGCATTGGGCACAAAATTCTGCTGAAGCCACAGATATTTTGCAAGTCAGCGAGGACTTCTCCAGCATTGGGTTGGAGTTACATGGGGGAACTTTGCTCTAAATTCTCCCTTTCATGGAAAAAAAAATAGGGATGGAAAGGAAAGGAGCATAAATCTTACAAGTGGCTTTTCGATGACCAGCCAGAAACCACCCCAAATGAAGACACAATATGTGGCTGATGGCTGTACTCTCTTCATTCTGATTTTAACAAGTGATCAGCATCCAGAAAGTCTTAGGAAGTGGAAAGGCATCAACCAGTTGTGACTTTGGTTTGGGGTTCATTTCTTCCGAAGGCCAACTTATGCATTGTTCTGTGATCGAGTGCTTTGGTCTTCCCAGAACTTTTCATTTTGTACCTTTCACCATTGTTTTTGGCCACAGATCAAGCCTCACAACTTCTGCTCATTGAATTCCTTTCTGTAGACTGTAGTATAAGCGAAGGCTTCTTGGTAACCCGAGACTCCTCAATGTTCCGGCAGCTAGCACATTAAAGCAAAGTTTGGTGGCCAGCTGCAGAGACAGGTGCTATTCTCCTTTAATTTACACCTGCCCCCCATTTATTTGCCCTAAGAATTTCTCTTACAGAGTTGTTCACAAATGATCAAGGAAGTGAGTAGATTTTATTGGAAGAGTTTTGGTTTAAAATGTTTTGCCTGCCTGGTAGTTTAGTTTCATGAATAAATAATTCCAGATCTAACACCCTTGCTTTTTTTTTCCCTGTTGTTGTGTTATTCAGTATTGTTTTATTTGAAAAATGGGCCATAATGTAGCACATAAGTCCCCCAACACATTGGGTTTACCAACTTGGAATGCACACCACCCTTCTGAGAAGACTGGTTTGTGCTGCAGTCTGAGAAACTGGAGAAGTAGAGAGAATGCTCTGATAATTGGTCATTATTCATCCATCTAACAGAGCCATGAAAACCTGAACTGGCTTAGTCCTATCAAATTACATGGTGGTAGCACTAATCCAGATGATTTTATAGGTCTTTTATATAGATGAAAAAGGGTCAAATATCATTGTGTTTACTACAGACGCTACTCTGGCTTCAAAGATATCTTTGGAGGGTTGAGCGAGCAATTTTAATTATAGCATGAGCTTTCAGGCTGATGGAGTGCCCCAGATGCGACCTGTCTAGTAAAAGGCACCATGATCCATCAGCATCTCATAGGAAACTGCAAACCTTAGTCTATGAAATAAGACTAGATTTCTTTTTGCTCTGCAATCTAGCTTTGAAAATCCCCAATTGGAAGCCAGGAAACAGTGGCTCATGTCTCTCATCCTAGCTGCTCAGGAGGCTGAGATCTGAGGATCCTAGCTGGAAGCCAGCTTGGAAACTCCACGAGACTCTTATCTCCAATTAACCAGCTCTGGCTCAAGGAGTAGAGTCTTGAGGGAAAGAGCTAAGAGATAGCACCCAAGTTCTGAGTTCAATCCCTAGCACTGGCACTTACACATGTACACCCCTATCCACCCCCAACACACATGTAACAGTCACTTACTCTCATAACATACAATCTCATTTGAAGCTCCCCTAGCAGTTTTCCAAAAGCTACTTGGTGATTCTTCTAGATCTACTTACCTAGGCCTGTGTCCCTGTATTTTTCCTGTGCCTTGACACTCTTTCCTCTTTCTTTGTCTAAGCAACGCCTTCTAAATGCCGGCTCAGTCAGGAACTTCCTTTGCTGTGATATCTAATCATGGATCTATTTTCTTCTTGTCATTTTGTGTTGAGCTCTATTGGTCTATAATCTCTAAAGTGCCTGGAAAATAGTCTTCTGGCCCATTCTCCTTGCACTTAATACCAGTAGCAAACCCCCATTAAATAAGTAATTATATAAGCTTCTAGCCCTAACAACATTGTCTTATATTTATTTTGGTAGAGTCAGAAGGGAGAAGTCTGGTCCTCCTATCTCTTTCAGGATAGCTGTCTGGCATGCTTTGGAATAAATAAAAATTTCTTTCAGAAGTAGCCCAACAACCATCAAATTTATATTAAAATCTCTCCATGGACTGAAGGCATGTATAAGTAAACCCTATACATTCAAGGAGACTATGAGACCAATACGATAACTGAATTAATATTCTTTTGTGATCTTAAAAGAAGTCTGTAATATGCTTACAAGAGACAAAGGTCCTATTTCTGTCTTCTAGTATTTCTGTTTTCTAGTATTCTAGTATGACACAGTCTTGATTTATATGTTTAAGGCATTAAAGGCATCTTCATATTGTTCTCCCCTTACTTCAAGCAGAAAATCAGATGAGCCAGGATGGTAACATGCATGGCCTTCTACTATATTGCCCCTGTATCCTTTTGGAGATAGTTGTGTCATGACAGAGTTCAGAAAGCCCATGCTGGCATGAATATCACAACCAAAAAGCTGGAACTGGAGGTGTGTTTTAAGTGGTAGAGTGCTAGCTTTGAGCAAGAAAATCTCAGGGCAAATACCTAGGTCCTCAGGACTTGGATGAAGAAGACAGAGGAGGAAGAGGAAGAGAAGGAGGAGAAGAAGAGGAGAAGGAGGAGAAGAAGAGGAGGAGGAGGACGAGGAGGAGGAGGAAGAAGAAGAAGAAGGAGGAGGAAGAGGAAAGCAGCAGCAGCAATGGTCATGATAAACTACTTCTTCTTTAGAAGCTGACTCTAATTGTATGAAGGAAAATTATTTATAGGGAAGAAAACTGGGCCACTGCTTCAAAGGCTCCCTGGAACTGCTCCACAAAAGGATAAAGAGAAAAGAAAAATAATAACTTCAATTGTAGTTTCAGATCCTGTTAAACTTTTGAATGTTCATGTAAGTTATGCTTCAGATAAAATAACTGAATACTTCCTGAAGAAAAGAACTCACTCAGTAACTTGGCATAAATCTCAGATTCCACTTAAATCTATGCAGAGGTCTATAATATCTGCGTTGGATGCCCGGGAAATTTTAAATCCAGATGTATTTTTGTTGTTGTTTTTACTTTACTCTTTCCTTCCTGCTTGGAAAAACATTTTAAATGTAAAGCAAACTACAAGTTGAATTTTTTTCCCCCCACAAAGAGCAAGGGTCACCAAGATAAACATTAGCTGTCAGAGCAGCTGCAAATCATCAGAGATGAAAGTGATGTTCTTTTATTATGAGATCTGAGAAGAAAAGCTTGTGGAATGAAATCCAGTAATCCCTCATTTCTGATTCCATGTCTACTGAGATGTTCAAATTCAAGTGCAGCCCTGGGTAAGGACTGATTGCTGAAAGGTAGCTCTGTCTCTTGGGGCATCTGGAATGAGATCTAGTAGAAATTTTCATTCAAGTTGAATGAAAACATAAAAGGGAACGTTCTGTGGAGCTCAAGAGTCTGGCAGAGATAGATGGACTCTGTCTTTGAAAGACTGGAAACAAGTGTCCTCCTCACACTTGGTTTATTAAAAAAAGTCCTACAAGTTAATATCTCACTACTTATTTTTGACCATAGCTATAAATTCCTGGAGTAGGGAGCCCACAAATCAAGCATCAGTGAAAACTACAATAACTACCAAGCAATCATTTTATGTCCCTTGCTTACTCTACCTATCTACCTATCTTATAATTCTCCAAGACATAACAGTATGCCGCCTTTGAGTAAAATATGATTGTTTCCATTTCTTTTGAAAAGTTACATATTTCTAATGGCAATCAAGTAATAATTTACCAGGGCACTATTATAGTTTTTAGGATTGAGGGAAAGAAAGGGGAAACTGTTAGGAAAATAGGAATTAAAAAAATGATGGACATAACATTTGGAAGATCACATGTGGTCCTGCTCAAATGCATTTTCTTCCCATAATGCCCTTGGTGCAACCAATGCAGAGAGCTGGGTGGCGCTGGTGATGTGCAAGGTATCAATTGGAGGCAAGCCCAAAGGAGGAGCTGGGGGAAATCTCCATAGTGTAAGTACCACCCCCCATGAGGATTCTGTTGGAGTCCTCTTTGGAGTCCCTCTCCAAATGCAGAGTCTTGCTACTTTCCTTTCACAGCTTTCCTTGGTTTTTCAAATAAACTTAATCTGTTTACCTTCAACAGTTTCCTGCCCTTTAATTCTTTAATGTGTAGAGAAAACAAATCTGGATTCCGACATGGCATGAGAATGCCTGCCTAAACTTATGGTGATAATAGATCCACTTCTGACAGAAGCCCTTTAAACAATACTGTTATTTCACAAGATTCAATGGCACCATAGTGTAACTAAATAAATTACTGGTCATACATAGCCTAGCGCTCCACAGTTATATCTATATCTATATAAATTCAGACACATTCTTTTCAACAGAAGAAATTTTGTAAAACCCACCAGATCACTGTTTTACTAATGGAAGAAATTGTACCTGAACTGTTTTAAAATGCATGTCTTTTTTTCACAAAAGTTAAAGTAACTGCAAATAAAAGACATTCATTACATAATTCCCTGATGTGGATTCCTCTGCTGTTAACTAACACAAATGTTCAGGAAGCTTGAATTCTTCCATTTCCACCCTAATGCCTTCTTTCTCCCCGCTCCCTCTTTTTTTGGTGGCAATGAAGAACAGCTGGTCCTCATCTTCTGTGACAATAACTTTTGTATACTTGAAACCCAAATGGTTTTGGACATGGTACTTAGGAAAACATCTCCTTGCAAATGACGTGGCCTATTTGGTATTTCCCCCTGAAAATAACTAGATTCCTTATAGCCAATCCTTCCAGCAATGATCAAATTTTAGCTCTGTTCAGTATAATGCAAGCATTTTCTGCCTTGTCTATTCAGGAATGTCTTCCTAAGAGGGTTCACAATAAAATTTATTGTGTTTAATTTGTGACGCACAATGTAAGAAGAAAGGAATGCTTTTTGTTAGGATTAGCACTGAGAATGAAAGGTTAACTACAGCAGTGGCTGGTGGCCTGCTTTTACCCAATTTGACAAATTCTAAAGGGAATGTGAATTAGATAGGAAGCTAGCCATCGAAGACTGACACTCATACTGGGTAGTACGGACCCATAGTTTTGCTAGGATTTAACATTTAATTGGGGTGGCAGAGCAAATGTTAGATCAAAGATAGGGTTCATGAGGAGAAACCAACCACTGTAAGTCAGGACTACACCACCCCACCCCCAGAAGGTGAGGAAGTGACTCAGTCTCTCTAAGGTCATCTTTCCTAAGAGTAGTTCTGTAGCCAAGTGTCTGCAAGTGCTTCCATTCTGTTCTTTAGGAAAAAACAACATTGATTTTAGAGGGTTTTGTTATAGAGGCCAGGGGATTTTCTACCAAAACTCTAGAGGAAGCTGGGTTTATAAGGGGGAAGCCAGACATTTCTTGGCATGAGTTTCTGACTTGAATAGTATTCCATTTTGTCCCCTCCATCTCTTCCCAGCCCCAAGCTAACCACCTCCTCCCTTGACCATATGGGGAAGCTGGCTCCATGGCTGCTATTTCTACTGACTCCAAGTTCACACAGCTGTTCATCCCCTGCTTAATGTACTGGTAATTACAGCAATGTGCTCTTCTTTTCTCAATCATGTAACTTCTACTCATGGAAAATGATCTGTTTTTTTCACAACTTCAATGCATTCTTGTCCCTGTTTTAAAGAGAAAAGGTATCTTGTTGTACAGAGTCATTAAATTTCGTATTAAAAAAAACCCTCAAAATACAAAAATCTCTGTATTAGTTCCCAGCTCCATAGGAGGACTCTGTGAGACTGGCCAAAAGATGAGAGTAAGGAGAGGCTTAAGTGGGTGTAACTAACTTGGTATGAATAGGTCAGTTGTGAAACAAAGCAAGTTCAGAGTCTTCTATCCCAGAAGGTAGTGAAAGGACATCTTTTTTTCTTTAAATGTGGAACTGGGGAAAAATCAAAAGTATAAACTGAACTCTGCTGTCATGATCTAAACTCAAAGTGAACTCAAAGGATTTTTAAAACAAATATCTGAAGAAATATTCATTTATCTCCCTTACATCTTTCAAAGCATGTAAATTTTCTGCTTTGATCTTAAGATTGGATGGTGGCTCAAATCATAACTAGGAATCCTCCCCTTCTCCTGGCCATGCTGAGATCTTGGCACAGATCAAATGTGTGGGTCTGCATTATCATTTCATTTGTGGATAAAAATGTATTGGTCCTGGAATCTCTGCCTTTGTATCTCTCTTTAAATGACACCAGGATGCCAGTCTAAGAGGAACACTTGTTAAAACAAAAGCCTTCTCAACTTAGGAGAATATGGAATTTGAGGACTTTGATTTGTTAAATGGATGACTGAACAACTGTTGTTCACAGCACAAAATATCAAGTGAAATCCACATGTGTGGAGGAAAGCACTACTTGGGGGTCACAGTGAGTAGCCAGTTTGACGAATTAAGAGAGCAGAAAGATGATGGCGAAGTTTCAATTTAGAATTCAAGGAATATAACAGGATAACAAACTGCGACTGCAGAGTGGATTTACCTCATCAAGAGAGTGTTTTAAAGTTTTACGTAAGTTGAAAATTAGTTTTATGTGTATATGTATGTATATGCACACACATATGCATGCACACGTCTATGTACACTCAGGCACACATAAATATTTATATGTGTAGCCACACACATATACATATATGCACACACATACCCTCTAAGTCCTAAGTCATTACATGGTAAAATAGATCCATATTGTTCTGGGGACATTAATTTTAATACCAATAATGTGACAGAGGAATTTTATCTTCTCCTCTGACCCTCTTCGGTAGCTCTCCCCAGAGTGGTTTGTTTTGTCCTAAGGCTGTCTTTGGAGATTGATACCGCAAAACAAGGATATTCATAATACAAAATTGTAATTAACTCCGGGATGAATAATATTTAATAGCTGCAATATTTTTGGCAAGGAAAAGCTTCCTTCCATAAGAAGCAGCAGGACCAGCAGCCACGCACGTCTGGCACTGAGAATCTCTCTGTGTGACAAACTGAGGCAAAGACATCAGAGCTTCCCTGCACATGCTCTCATGTAGGTCAGATTTTGTCAGGGAGGACAGCATTGTTGCTTACTTCATGCAAAGCAAAATCAACATAGTCAGTGTTTTGAAGATGATCTTGGGAATGAGGGTTTCAGGTCAGAAAATTTTTAAACCATGGCTCTATCTTAACCTCGTTTATCCTGCTTCTTCAGATGGTCACATCTCTGAAAACGTATTTTTAAGCCCCTAAGTAATTTGGATAGGTGTGAGGTCCCGAAGGGTGCTCTCATGAAGGTCACCATGATACATATAACTTTTCGTAGTCTTCCTTGTACTCATCTACTCCTTTGTTTATTCATTTGGCAATACTGTTTGAACATATACATGTCAGGCATTTGTTTCCAGGGATCAAGGACTCAGCAATAGACAAAGTGGATGAAAACCTCTGCTTCATGTAGGTTATCTTTCAGTAGGAGGAGACAGATAAACACAATGTGTAAGTGCTAAAGCCAAACGGTGATAAAGGGAAAAAAAACATAAATTCCTCCAAAGAGACAGCAAGTGCTGGGAAGGTTACCATTTTACATGGGATTGAGGGGAAGCCCTCACTATTAGTGACTTTAAATCCATACCTGAAGGAAAGTGAGATGAAAGCCCCATGGCTACTTACAGAGAGAACTATCCAGGTAAAAGGTAGAGCCGTGCAGAGGGCCTGAGGTGTGATGCATCTCCTGTATTTAGAGAACACCATGTAGGACAGTATGCTAGGAGTATTAAGTATAAGGAGGCAGAGATTAGAAGTCAAGGTCAGAGAAGGACAGGAAGCCAGATCTTTAAGCAACCATGGTTTATTATGACTTTGGCTTTACTCTGAGACTTGGAAAGACGCCATTGGAGACTTAAACAAACAAACAACAAATATATATATAAATATATATATATATATATATATATATATAGCATATGTTTATCAAGGTCACTCTGGCTGCTATGGAGAGTGATTCAAGAATTAACTGAGCGACAGAGCAAGGCAGAGACTGAGCAGTGCATTAGCGTGACTAGTCTTGCTGCCAAGAGGGAATATATCTGACAGTTAGGACCAGGTAGTGTTGCTGTGTTAGATTTTGCATTGTAGAACATTTACTAGCATCTACGACTTCTGCTTTCATAAAGTGATTTCACCTCCAATTGCCAAGTGGGAGCAAACACACACTGGTTGAGGATCACTGAAGATGGCAAAGGCAAATCCAGGGAGAGAAGGCAGGTGGAGAATGGAATTCTGGGTCCTTTGGAAATAAGGGCTGGGACTAGGAAAATTCCTCCTCCCCTGGAGACAAGCATGCCTACAGCCAGCTCTGTGCTCACATGACTGAATTGCCTACCGTTTGAGGACACCCTGTAATCTCCTACAGTGTGAGCACAAATACTTAGTTACACTCAAATCAAATGTTTTCATAGGTGCTATAGCATCAGAATATGTCGGAGTATGAACTCATCCATATGTTGGCTCTTTAAGACTAGGTCCAAATCGTCCACTTCATTTCCTCTTGATTGTTTTGTTTTGTTTGTTTACATTTAACAACTCATTCTTTCATTTTCTCCCCTGTATCCCTGAACCAGGGGCCTTCTGTATAAGTGGCTAAAGGCATTTGTTCAATCTCAAGGTAGTCAGATGGATGCCAGTTGTAAGGCAGAGCTCTGGTTAAAGTAAACACCGCAGGTGCACATTCATCCATCACATGCTCACTTCCCAGAGCAGGTTTCTATTCAGGATGCTGAGGAGGCTGTGTCTGAGGTCACTGGGCAGTCAGTCTTGCCTGCCCCCAATCCCCCCCCCCCCCACCCCAGCCACAGTACAGTATGAGATTCAGATGAGAATTGAGCTCAGTACGAGAGGGGGAACAGCTAGACCGGATCCCTGACCTCAGTCAGTGGCAGCGAAATGAAGGACCATTGTGGAACAGGAAGCCACAGTGCTAGAGAGCAGAATTTACAGCTCTAACCTTGAGTGCTTTCCCCCGTGAGGACTCTGTTTTCACAAAGGGTTCTTCGAATGCCTGGCTTGCAAAGGTAGAAATGTAAACACTCTGGGCTGAGTCAGCCTCAGAGGTTTCTGAATAAACAGTTGCTTGCATTCCAGTAGTGCTACTCAAAATGGTCTTACAGGAGAGACCAAGGACCTACATGTAGATAAAGTCATCCACCCTCACATCCAATTTCCCCTCTCATCAGGGAGCATGAATTAAATCATTCGTGGATGAGAGTCATTTTTCCCTCACATCGAGGTGGAGGGAGTTATTTTATGCTCACACTGATAAGCACAAGTGATGATGCCATGCTATGGATCTGTTTTCTAAAGATGGTGCAGAGACGCATGCTTGGAAGATGAATGAGACTTGGGTGTTCTGTGCAGGGCTAAGCTCTTTATTTCCCATAACCCCACCTGCACTCCAAAGCTTACATAATGCTCCCATCACAGCCAAGTGTGCCGGGTCAACTCCCCTTTCAGAAGTAGGTCAAGGCGTCTGTATCAGGGCTAGGTGAGAAGAAGAGACTTATAACGGCCAGCATCGTATGATGAGAGAAACTGACCTGAGCACAGCTCAGGATGTTATCCACATGCAATTTGAGAAAAAATAAATGATTTCTCTGGCTATTGATTTCATTAGTTGTGCACCGATCATTAAAAAAAATTAATCTCTGGCAGTAATCCTATCTTGTCCTAAATGAGAAATCTAAGAGGTCCATGAGCTTACCACTTTAGATCCCAGGCTCAATTTCGGAAATGGGATGTCCTACTCAAGATATCCATCAGAACTGAAGTTCTTCGCGATGGCAGATAGCAAATCTTCTCCCTTCTTAGTGGAATCTGCGTCTGGCTGGAGGGTTACAAAGCGAAATAGCCATGGGGATGTGTTTGGTTTCTCAATGACATTTTACAATGGGATCTTTCCTTTGCCTCCAGGGGTGGCTCACCAGCCAGTGTGTTATCCAGGGTCCAGCAGCAGAAGGGATGGAGGGAAATCATACATGAAATGGACCTGAAGCCTCACAGTGCTCAGGTTTTCTGAGTTTAACAGCCAGTGGAGGTTGACACTATGCTCAAGAGTCACCTGCGTGGCCTTGCAGAGGGCCCTCTACCTGCCTCCCCTTGACCTGCGGGATCTCCTAATCATGGTGATAAGTGGCAAAGCTTCCAGCCACAGAGGCTTCATTTCCATCTTCTCCTGCTGGGGTTCCCCACTCATCCAGCTGGACTTTTCTTTCTCATTCTCTCTCTCCCCTACCCCCTCTCTGTTCTCTGTGTCTGTATCACTCTGAGTCTCTGTGTGTCACTCTGTCTCCTCTCCACCCCTCCTCTCCCCTCTCCTCTCCCCTCCCTTCCCCTCCCTTCTTTTCCTCCCCTCCCCTCCCCTCCCCTCCCCTCATCATGAAAGAGATGCATATTCATTTGAAGTGGGTTATTTTTAGGGTTAAAGGTTGACATTAATTCTAACTTTCTGGGATGACATTTTAATTTAAATTTTATAAAACTCCCAATGCCTTAAGCCTGGAAGAACTTGGTTAGATAAAACTTTGAGGAACTATGGCAAAGTTTAGTCTAATGCAAAGTTTGATCTAATGCTGATACTTGACCTGCACTAAAAACATTAAAGATAGAGGAAGAATTAGTGGAAAATGAAAAACAATGACTATCAAGAGAAGCTGCCTCTGAAAAACATTGCCTTCGTCAGTAGAGATCACTTACTGAAGAATTAAATATTTAATCAATCTTTTCTCTAAAGATATGACACTGAGTCTGAGGCTCTCTCTTTCTCTCTTTCTCTCTCTCTCTCTCTGGGGTGTGTGTGTGTGTGTGTGTGTGTGTGTGTGTGTGTGTGTGTGTGTGTGTGTGTGTGCAGGTGTGTGTGTGTATGTTGCTATGGCTTAAAGGCTTGAACTTTAGGTTTGGGCACTGTCCCTTGAGCATTTTTTGCTCTATTAATTTGAGATAAGAGCCTTGAAGACTTTCCTTCCTAAGTTGACTTTGAACCTCAATCTTCTTATCTCAGCCTCCTAAGTAGCTAGGATTACAGGTATGAGCCACCAGCCTGGCTGACACTGTGAGTTTTAAGTATAGATCTTTATGCCTTTGAGTCCATTTTCAATATTTTTTTTGCCAGTTCGGGCCTTGAACTCAGGGCCTAGCCACTGTCTCTGAGCTTCTTTTGCTCAAGGCTAGCTCTCTACCACTTGAGCCACAGTTCTACTTTCGGCTTTTTCTGTGTATGTGGTACTCAGGAATCGAACCCAGGACTTCATGCATGAGCACTCTACCACTAAGCTACACTCCCAGCCGATTCCATTTTCCATTGTGAGAAAATTATTTTATAATGAGTCCATGAATTGGGACAAAGTGTCCAAACTGGATAGACTTTATAAAGATTGATAAAAATCCACATGGGCTAGTGCTTACGTTTTAGAGAATTCAAATCCTCAACTGTCACAAAAATGTATTTATTTCCATACTGATTAGAAAATACAGGAGAAAGCAATTGTTTTATTGTCCAAGGATGGTTCATATTCCAATGGATAGAGCTAGTGTAACAAAACTGTTAGGACAAAAAGTTGTTACCTAAACAATAATAAAAATAAATTCTAAAGTGAACTCTTCCCTCTCCTCCCCCCACAAATTGCTGCTAGAAACTTCTTTTCTGTTTGGATCCCCACTAATAGAGATCATAGGCACACCAGCTTGCCCTCATTAAAAATTTTTGTTATTTGGTTCCATATGGATTTTAAAACACCTATGAAAATGAAGTATCATTTACTTTAATTCCTGAGAGCTTGGAAGATTTTTTATTTTGATCTTGCTCCTGAAGTGGACATTTCACTGGCTAATTGGGGTCTTGGATCTATACTTTCACTGTTTGTTCCAATAGGAGTGTCCATCGATAGTGATAAAGGCCGCAAGAGCAGTATTCTCCACCGGATCAAAGTCATGGAGCAGGGCTGGGAAGGTGGCTCAGTGGTAAAGCACTTGCCTTGCATGCATGAGGCCCTGGGTTTGATTTCTCAGCACAACATAAGCAAAAAAAAAAAAAAAAAAAGCTGGAAGTGGCACTGTGGCTCAAGTGGTAGAGTGCTAGCCTTGAGCTGAAGAGCTGAGGGACAGCGCCCAGGCCCAGAGTTCAGGCCCCATGACCGGACCCCCCCTCTCCCCCCCCCCCCACAAAAAAAAGCCATGGAGCACCTGCAGAATGAGGAACTTAATCTGGGTTCACGGACAACAAGCATTCGGCAATAAAGGAACACTTTGCATTCTCGTTTGCTGGACTCATTGATTCAAAACTGAGCAGGAGAAACTGAAGGCATCTGACATTGTGTTTTCAGAGGCAGATATTTCTCCCATACCGACCTCAACCCTTGATTTAGAAGCAGAGTACAACCGCTCTTGTGAAAGCCCATCTTGCAGCATGTATCACCTGCTAGCTCTCCTGGGGATAAGTTGAGGTTTCAGACCTGTGAAACTAGATAGTCATATTTAAAACAATGGTTGAATAGAGGCTAACGATAAGTGTTCCCTCTCTCATCCTAATTAGAATGCAACCATTTTCTTTTGATGAGTGTGGTGTCAAGTTGTTTGATACATTTTTTTAAAAGTATCTACTAGGCGTATGCAAGATGCAGTAAGCTTTGCATGTACTGATTTCTTAAGTGGAAAAAGAAAAACCAAATATTTTTTCTTTTTTTAAAATTTATTTATTTATTATTGTGAGAATATCGTACAGAGGAGTTACAATTACATGGGCAAGATAAATAGTACATTTCTTATCAAGGATTGTTGCCTCCTCTTTGTTTACCCCCTTTCCATCCCTTCCCGTACTCCCCCTCTTCCCCCCATCCGTTCCCACCCCCCACACCAATGTTGTAAAGTTCTTTTTTCTACATAACGACTTATACATCTCATTGTTGCAATGGCTCCACCTGTATCCCTAGTTAAACGATTTGTCTTTTCCCTTCCCCTCCACAAATTATACCAACATCAAATACAGTGAAAGCATGGGTTATACCATTGGGGAGGGACATACAAAGCAACATAGAAATCATCTTATAAATATGTTAGAAACAATTGCATGAAAGGAAAAAGAAAACAAAAAAAATTTGAATACTTATCTTGGGGTTCATTCCCCTAACATCAACTTATCTGATCTTTTCTGGTTGACTCAAACTTATACTAGTTATTGCAAATAAGGGAAACAATGGGACCTATGTTCTTCGGGCCTGGCTTACTTCACTTAATATAATTTTTTTCAAGTCTTTCCATTTCCTAACAAATGGGACAATGTAATTCTTTGGATGGAGGCATAGAATTCCACTGTGTATATATACCATACCACATTTTCTTGATCCATTCATCTACTGAGGGGCATCTGGGTGGTTTCTATGTCTTAGCTATGGTAAATAATGCTGCAATAAATATAGTTGTGCTGGTAGCTTTAGTGTGGTCTTGTTTGTGATCATTCAGGTAAATGCCCAAAAGTGGGATTGCTGGATCATAGGGGAGCTCTATGTGGAGTCTTTTGAAGAACCTCCATACTGCTTTCCAAAGTGGTTGAACAAGTTTACACTCCCACCAACAATGTAGTAAAGTTCCCTTCTGTCCACATCCCCTCCAGCATCTGCTATTAGAGTTCTTGATTATAGCCATTCTAACTGGGGTAAGGTGGTATCTCAATGTTGTTTTGATTTACATTTCTTTTATGTCTAGAGAGGTTGAGCATTTCTTCATGTGTCTATTGGCCATCCTTCTTTCCTCTTCAGAGAAGTTTCTCTTTAAGTCTTTAGCTCACTTATTTATTGGGCAGTTGTTTCTTTGGAGATTTGTTTTTAGGGGATTTAATTTTTTGAGTTCCAGGTATATTTTAGATATGAGACCCTTGTCTGTTGTATGGCTAGTGAAGATCTTCTCCCAATCCGTGTGCTTTCTATTGATCTTGCTAGCTATGTCCTTTGCCATGCAGAAGCTCTGCATTCCATGCAGTCCCATTTGTCCAAACTTTCTTTGATTTCTTGTGTTTCTGGGTCTCTATTAAGAAAATTTTGGTCTGTGCCAAGGAGACCTAGGGTTTCTCCTATTCCATCCTGTAGTGTTTTTGGAGTGTCTGCTTTGACTCTGAGGTCTTTGATCCATTTGGAGTTGATTCTGGTGCAGGGTGTTATATAAGGACCTAGCTTTAGTTTTCTACAAGTAGTTAACCAATTTTGCCAGCATCATTTACTGAAGAGGCTGTGTTTCTTCCATTCTATTTTTTTTAGCTCCCTTATTGAAGATTAGATGGCTATAGGTCTGTAGGTTCATTTCTGGGTTTTCAATTCTATTCCATTGGTCCTGAGGTCTGTTCTTGTGCCAGTACCAAGCTGTTTTGATTACTGTAGCTTTGTAGTAGAGTTGTAAATTTGGTAGTGATATTCCTCCAGCACTGTTCTTTCTGTTAAGGATCATTTTTGCTATTCAGGGTCTTTTATTGTTCCATATGAATTTTTGCATTGCCTCTTCCATTTCCTTGAAGAATGAGGTTGGAATATTGATAGGTATCGCATTGAATTTGTAGATAGCCTTGGGAAGTATTGCCATTTTCATGATGTTGATCCTTCCAATCCTGGAGCATGGGAGTTTTTGCCACTTTCTAAGTTCTCTTTTGATTTTCTTTTTCAGGTTTTTAATGTTTTCATCATAAAGGTCCTTCACTTCTTTGGTTAAGTTTATTCCTAGGTATTTTATTTTTTGTGGGGCTATTACGAATGGAGTTGCTTTTCTGATTTCAGCCACATTTTCTCATTGTTGGCATACAGAAAAGCCATTGATTTTTATGGGTTAATTTTATACCCTGCTACTTTGACAAAGTTTTGAATCACCTTGAGTAATTTGGGAGCAGAGTCCATTGGATTTGTTAAATACACGATCATGTCATCTACAAAGAGGGAGAGTTTTACTTCTTGAAAGACCAAATATTTATACAAGTACTAGGTTGTTGGATTGACTGGCAAGATCTCTCTGGATATTTGGTATGTGATGTTCCTCAGGATGGAGAACCATCACACAGAGAACACAGACTCCACTCAGATTAACTCAGGAGTATATCTGTAAAGTGTATGGTTTTCCCTAAGGATGAATAATACTAAAACTAGATTTTATATTCCAAAACACTCCTGTTTTTAAAGATTTTTATAAATCTATTACCCATTAATGATTCAAACTTTATTTCAATTCTAAATGTAGGTGTTTTCTTTTTCAGTTACATTTGTACCTGGGTTTGAACTCAATATCCATAGTTGCTTAGCTTGCTCATCTGCTTGGCTGACATTCTACCACCTGAGCCATGTCTCCAGCTCTGCCTTTGCTCATTGTTTTGGGGATTGAGTCTCATGGACCTTCCTTCTTGGGCTGGATTTGTTAGACTCAGTCTTCCAGGGATCTCAATCTCCTGAGTAGCTAGCATTACAGTTGTGAGCCACCAGCAACTGGTTTTACTTAGTTTATTTTTTAATGCTTTTATAATTTTCTGCTTAAATTGTTTTTCAAAATTTTGGATGTAACTAACTTATGTCAGGAATCTTGTAGTCAAAATATATAAAATTGCCATGCTCTGTACACATTAAACAATTCTCCACTTTTCCTTTCTCAGCCTCTTGGAAAACGCTATCTAAATTTTTTCTGTGCATTCAACTATTCTTGCTGTATATACCACATTTTATTTATCTGCTCATGCATCAGTGAACATTGGATTACTTCTAGGGTTTGGCTATTATGAAGTGTTATAAACATGACTATGTAAATAATATCTTTTGAAGATCTGCGTTTAATTCTTTTGGATGAAGTACAGAAGTAGAATTGAGGCTTAATATTATAATTTTCTTTGAAGTTTTAAGAAACTTCTTTACTATTTTACACAGTGACTGGGTCATGCTGCACTCCCAGTAATCCACCGGGGTTCCAAGTCTTTTCAGATCTCTCAGAATTAACTAAGTAATTAATTGTTCATTATCTATCATCTATCTTGCTGTCAATTCAATATTGTTATAAAGTGTATGGTGCTATAGAGCAACAGAAATAGAACCTAGCTCTTCAGGCTACCCTTAGTTCATGCTCAAACGTCTTAACATTTATCAGATCAAATTTCGGGACAGAAAACCAGTTCAAAGATCACAGTGTCTCCGCTCCCTTCACTTTCTTTTACTAAGACATGTTCCTTGCTCTCCCCATGCAAGTAATGTGCTAGTCCCTAAGCAAGACAGGTACTTTCAGGGACAAACTCATTTATATGAATGTACCTTCAAAATATCCTTCTTTCCTTTTTTTAGCCAAAGCATTTTTAAACTTGTACTCCATGACTTTGAATTAAGTACACTCCAAGATATATCCACCATCTTTCTTGAACCATTACCTAAACAGTGAGCATGTTCAGGAATGCACTCCTTATTGGAGAATGCTCAGACAATTGTCTTCCTCCAAATGTTCTTTTCCTCTATGACTTTTCCTCTCTTCCTAAATACCCATACTTCCTTTGTTCTAGGTGGGCATTGCTATGGAACTAGCTCTCCTGCTCTCACTGCTTGTTGCAAGTAAAACAGATTATTTATCATTCTGAAACAAACAACAATCATCATTTCAAAAGGATTTCATCTGTCTTTGATGGAGTTTCAGAAAACAAGAGCCTTGATACTGATATGTATATGAGGGAGGTCCTTGAGAAACCAAAAATAGAAGATGCCCCAACCACACCAGTTAAGTGCCACTTGCTTTCACAGGGCTTTTATTACCTTGTCAGGATGTTTAATGCAATTGAAGAGTCTCCAATTCAAAACCTGGTATGTGACTTTTTTTTCTAGCAGTGGTATTAGCTCAAATATCTTGTAGCCTGTTCCATTTTTATGAGACTGTGAATGCAATTTTCTCTGGAATTAGGGCCTAGAGCTTATACTTATGGGCAAAGTAAGCCAGAGCATCACAGATTCATTAAGGGAAAGATACTCCTAGACAGTTCTTACAACTTCACCAGATTATAAGAGAAAGATTGGCAGAGATATTTTAAAGTTTCTCTTAAATAGCACTACCAAAAGGAGGAGAGAAGTAATAAAGCATATATTAAGAATTGAAGAGTTTGGGATTCTGATGCACTAAACTAAGATTATAAGATGGTAGGTTATCTTCTGTCCATAAGATTCTGAAAATGCCCAGGGCAAAGTCATCTCTTCTGATTCTATGCCCTGATTGATCTTTCAAAGGGTCCCATGAGGCTGTCATAGGAATTATCTGGACACTTTTTTCAATAACTGCTAAATGAAATTGCTGAGGCATTTCTCTAAGGATCTGTAGCTTCCTAGTTCCAGGGGAAGGGTTTGCCTTTAAGTGTCATTGAAAACACATACCCTGTCCCAAGTTCAGAGTGTTAGCTTTTCTTCCAACTTCCCAACCACAGCATTTTTACAACCTTAGGCCATTCTGAAGAATCCATTCACTGTATTTCTTTGTGTTCAGGTCTGATAATAATACATTAAAAAAAATTTTATTCTTGAAAACAGTTCCCATTTCTCATTTACTGGCATAGTATCTTGATGAGAATACTGATATTCCCTAGTTAGAGAAAGGACACTAATACCAAAGGATCATAATGCAAAATGGTAGAGTCACAAGGTCCTTTATATACATACATATGCACACATACACATATACGCATGTATGTATAAACATATACATATATACACATATATATTTGTGCTAAAAAATGGCTTGAACTCAACATGTTGAGCTCTCAGCTTGCTTGCTCATGGATGATGTTCTGTCACTTCAGCCATTTTTCTAGCGGGCTTTGTGCTGATAATTGGTGATGGAGTCTGGCAGACTTTTCTGCTCAAGCAGGCTTGAACTACGACTATCCTGGTTTCAGCCTCATGAATAGCTAGCATCTCAGGTGTGAGCCAAAACATAGCTCTAGATTTCTTTAGTCATCTATATGACAGCATCGAAATTTATCCTCAATAATAATTTTTGTTATGGATTGTCATAACCTATTAACATTTTTTCCTTTAAAATCTAGATCATATAATTGAAGAATTACATTTTAGTTGACCCATTTTTGTAGTAATTTATGGGTTGCAGTGTAATAATGAGATACGTGTGTACAATGTATAACAATCAATTCAAGGTAAATGGCATTTTTATTTCCCTAAATATTATCAGTTCTATATGTTGTGACTCTCCAAGCTCTTCTCCAGTTATTTTGCAGCACAGAGAATTTCACTTTATAATGGGGGACTTATTCAGTGCTCTGCAGCATCACTACCCTGCTACAAAACTCACCAGCCAGTGCTACAGCAGCCTCTAGTACCCCATGACCCCCTCTTCACTGCCAACCCTGCCAGTCCGCTCATTGTGTCAGAGTCATATTGGTCGATCACCTATGATCTGTGTTTAGAACCCTTCAAAGGCCTTTACTCTGGGGTAACATCTAGATTTTAAAATATGTCTCTCAACACATTTTGAGGCATGCCCCCTTTCCAGAATCATGTGACATCAACCCTTCATCTCTCACCCTGCACAACATACACTCAACTGTGTCACATTGTACTTCTTCCAACTCTTCAAATGGCCTTTGATGTGCCCTGCCCTCTGTCTAGGACACTCTCCTCGCTGTTTTTGGCAAACTCACCTTTACCTTTTATGTTGGAACTTACATGCAACTTCCTTGATCTACTATCTCAACTGTCTGCACCTCATGATACAATCCAAGATCTCCTGGGGTTTTCTTTCATGGCATTTTTACTTAGAAATTCACATTCCAATTCTTCTTTCAGAGTGTATTTTTGGGTAGAGACTTTTTCACTTAATGTGTGTATCCACAGTGCTGCCTCAGCTCCTGCTGAATTATAAATACACAGTAAGCATTTGTCAAATAAGTGAAAAAAAAAAACGGTCAATTTAACAAACATGCAGCATCAGTTACTGCTGTGATTGCTGATGGCAGAATTAACTCACTCTGGCATAGCAGTACAGTAAAATGGTCCAACTATCATGCATATCAACCTTTCCCTTAGAAAAGATACAATCACACATGATGAGAGCCCAGAGCAATTTCAAGCCATCAGTTAGGTGACTTGTTCACACAATGTCTGGCTTCCTTCTATTTGAACCTGTAGTGTCTCCCAGGATGGAGTGAAGTGCCGTGGAGGGAGTGTTTCTAGTGTGGGCATTCAGCCTTGGTATGAAGCTGCCTGGTCAATGAATCTGAGAGGAAAACCACAGGGTAAGAGCTGAACGGGCTACACACGTGCAGATGCAGGAAGGCTCAGAGTGTCTATGCCATGTAAACAAAGACCAAAGACCAGGCAGGATTCAGAAGACCTGCCATTGAGACCTGAACTTACTAAGGCAAAGCAAAGGCAGCGGGAGCATCAGCAGGGCTGCGGTCCTCCTTTGCAGTCTTGCAATTCTCGGTGCCCAGGTGAAGCTTCAAGGAAGGCAGCTTGTACTTCAGACTGTGGAGTTCTCTTCTGCTGGCTCTTCTTCTTGATGTGAGCAGAGATCCTGATACTTGACTTTTCCATCTTTGCTCGTACCATTCTCTAGACTTAGCCCTTACAATTGCTCTGTACTGGGTTTCTTCTAGTTCTCTATCACCTGAGGGAGGGAGGACAGAGAGCAGAACAAAACATTTACTTCATACTTGGACCTCCACTGCCTTATTATTTAAATTGTTCACAGACTAGCTTTCCTAAGACAAGTAGAAACACTCATTTTATCTGGTTCCTTTCTTTCATCCTCTTCCTCCTCCTCCATCTTCTTTTCTATTCCTTCATTTTCTTGTTGTTTAAAAAATATTTTGCCAGTCCTGGGCCTTAAAATCAGGGTCTGGGCACTGTCCCTAAGCCTCTTTGTGCTTAAGGCTAGTACTTTACCATTTGAGCCACAGCACCACTTCCAGGTTTTTCTGAGTACTTTGTCAGATATAAGAGTCTCACAGACTTTCCTGACCCTGCTGGCTTTAAATCAGGATCCTCAGATCTCAGCCTCCTAAGTAGCTAGGATTACAGGAGTGAGCCACTGGAGCCTGGCTTTGGTTCCTTTCTATTCTCTAAGAACCTAACAATACAGTCTGACTGCTCTCAACAGGTCATAATTTGCCAGCCCATTGTCATCTTCTGTAGCAATATTCCAAGTATTTATGCTGTTTGACGTATGAGTATCCAGTGCTGTTGATTCTGGAGTCTTCTTGAAGCTTTCAGATGCAGTTTTAAAGACATCACTATGATTTGGGTTTTATGTGTTTCTTCTTTTGTAGTTTGCTGTGACACGTCACAGTATCCTTTCGAATCCCTCTCTGTGACTGGCTCTTATTGCTGTTCTATTTTTCCAAAGTTACTTCCTCTGTTTTCATGTATCATTGCATTACAGAGGTTCTCCAACTGATTTCAAGCTCCGCGCACTGAGGATCTCAAGATACAATAGCAACAAGGGCTCGCTATCTTTGTAAGAGAACATCGGAGAAGGGAGTCTTGTGATTAATTTTGACAAGCTCATCAAGTGATCTGCAAGTAATCTGTCTCTGATTGAGGCTGACTCTTCCCAGTTGTCTCTGTCACCTATGTGCAAATGTTTACAAGTTAATACCTCTGGTTGTAACTTATTTTCTCAGACCCAAATTCAATATTGAACTCTTGTCATTTCAAACTACTTGCCCTTCCATTACTTTTAATATGCACCGATTAAATCTAGTCTTTTGTCTTCTCAAAAAATTTCTATCATTCATTATTCTTATCTCCTTAATTATCCAAGCTATCCAAGCTGAGATTAACTGGGTGCTGGTGGCTCATTACAGGTGGCCTGTAATGCTAGCTACACAGGAGTCTGAGATCTGAGGGCTGCATTTCAAACTGAGTCCTCGTAGAAAAGTCTAAGAGACTCTTATTGTCAATTAATCACCAGAAAGCTGAAAGTAGAGCTGTAGCTCAAGTGGAGGGACACTAGGCTTGAGTGACAAAAAGGTCAAGACCCAGACCCTGAGTTCAAGCCCTAGAACCTGGATGTGTGGTACAAGTGTGTACGTCCACACATAAACACACACACACACATACACAATTTGACCTACTCTCCTTGCCATTATGTTCACAGCTGTCCAACTGCTGTCCAACTGCTCATTTAGTCCTTTGTTCTTCATTTCTCTTTTACTCTCATTATTTTCCACAACTTTCTCTTCTCACTGTTACTGTTATTGTTTAGTCTTCTGTCTAGTGTGTTATTACCATTTCCCAACAAATTGTTATGCCTACTGCTTTCATTCTATCTTTACCATCTATCTTTTATGACCATTTAGAGAAAAATTTCTAAATACAACTTACCCTGACTGGAATACAACTTCTCTGAACAACCACCTTAAAGGATAAAGTCCAAATTCCCCAGCCTGATGTGAGCTTTCCACTGTCAGCTGAGTGGGAACAAATTTCACTGACCCAGTTTCATTTATTTATTCAACAAATATTTATCAAGCATCACTAGGCAATACTAGCAACACCAGAGATACTGGAAGAAAAAGACAGGAAAATGTCTTAGCACAAATGCTGTTTACATTGAAGATAAGGGTGGAAATAAATAAAGACACATATGCAAATAAAATAGTAAATTTAAAGTATTAAAAGAGAATGATGTTCTTGGTATTGGCTGCTTAATTTCTGTGTAATTGGTTCAGAATAAAAGAAAGCTTCCAACAGAAGGTGGCATTTCGTTTGACATATAAACATGAGGAAGAAGGGGCCTGGAGTCCTGGAAAGAGCTTTCTCAGTGGTGACAATATTATAAAGGTTCTAAGTCAGGGAAAGGTGTGACATACTTAAGGAAAAGAAATAAAAATATATAAGGTTGGAAGACAACAGTTGAAAGACAGAGAATGTAGGGAACATAATCAAGGCATAGAATACAGGATTTCTTAGCATAGCTGAGATGACAAACAAGTGCCATCAAACTCACTTTTTATTGGTTGAGATGTAATCTTCTGAACATTTTTCTCTGGGCAGCGGCAAACTGCCATTCTCCTGTACTCTGGTTCCAAATTGCTAAGATCATAGGTGATAGGTATGATGTCTGGTTTATTGATCAGTGTTTTTAGTCTTCATCCTGGTAGAAACAAAATTTCTTTGACTTCCTTATCAAATATCAGCTAAGTTTAAGTATGCAGTTTTATTTCTGTGTTAGTTTGTTCCATTGATCTTTGGGTCTATTTTTTGTGCCAATAATGGAGCTTTTCAGTAGGCTAGTGCTTGAAGTGTTTGCATAGAACATGTGAGGCAAAAAGCATCTTTTTGGACATTGTGTAAAAACTTATGTGTATAAAGCAGCTTATCATGGAGTTACAGAGTAATGTCTCTGGTCTCTTGTGCTTCCTTACTTGTGAAATATTTTAATGGATTCATCAGTATATATTTAGGACCCAGATATAATAATAGGAATATCCCTGTCTTCTACACTTCCTTAAAAATGTTCATGAGTAGTTTAGTGGAAAGTAGATCGCATTCTAACACAGCTCTGGCGATATAGATTCATGTAAATGTGTCTAATCAGATGTTAAGTGTGGCTAGATGTCTTTGGTATAAAAGTATTTGATGTATTTTTCTTATCAAATAACAATAGCTTCCATTAATCAAGGATTTATTTCTTGCCACACATTATTGCCAGTATTTTAAATACTTTGTCCAATTCTCACATCACTGAACCAGTAAGTGCTACTTTTTTCTCATAGATGATGTAACCAATTATCACTGAGATTAGGTTTTTCCATGTCCTCACCATACTTCAGAAATCTTATTTTATAAACCTTTTATAAAATTTTTCTTATCCAAGCGGTATGTTACATGAAGCAGTTGTAAAATTTAGAACCAATGTAAGTGATTTGAAAACAACAATTTTTCAAGAACCAACTAAAACATATGACAAAATCAGAACATATATGAATATGTTGTTTTTATACCTTCATTTTTAGTATCCAATACAAATCCAGAAGAACCAAGCAAACTGAAACCTCTTTGCATGATTAAAGATAATTTTTAAAAAAACAAAAAAGAAAAAGAACCAAGCAGTTTATTCTGCCAAGATAAGCTACGCTTCCCAAAATGTGTTAGGTTGTGGCTAGAATTTTTTGTTTACGCATTCATGGTGAATGTCTCCGTGTCAGAAAATTTCAAAGCCATTAATTTTATGCATCAGAACTGATCTCTGATTTAGTAGATTTTTCCAAGCGAATCGTATCTGTTTATGCAAGCAATTATAGCTTATTTGCAACATAGAATTTAGTTTTCAACAGTCTCAGCTGAATATTTTGGAAAGTTCATTCTATAGTATCAGCTTTAGCAGTAAACTGTGTCTCTTAGAACTCACTGAGTAATTTTTAGGTGGAATCTTATATTTATCAACCAGATGCAGTGATAATAGCAGAATGATTAAACAAGACTAGAATCGTCACATTACTAACAGATTTCACAATTCTACATATAGTTTTATTTGGGTATTTTATAAAACTACCGTTGCTTATTTGCTGTCTAATCTTAAAAAGACAAAAAAAATCACAGGAACTTACAAATGTCCTTGGAAAGCGTATGTTTCTTTTCCTAAGCCTCCCCAGTTTTTATTTCACTAAATCATTTACTTTGTTTTTCTATCTGTCTGACTGTCTGCCTACCCGTCTGCCCATTAGTCTATCTGTCTAACTTAAGTCCAAAGGAAATAAAATGTTTGGCTTTGTGTTGTTTCTCTTTAACAGATGGGGTTTTCGAAGTATCATGATAATTGCAAAGGCATCAAAGAGAAAACGGAAGTTGAATATTAATCGTAAGTCAACCTCTTGAGCCTGAGCTGATCCGAGATCTCATTCAGATCTTTCTTGGAGATCATCTGGTTATAGGTCTGTCATGTGACTACCATTTCTCTTAAAGAGGTTATTGGGCAGTAGATCATGTCTGGTGTTTTGTTATGGAATGAATTGGGTTCCTTGAAGTCTAAGCATCAGAAGCTACCTACAGGTAAATATAGTATGGAGGCTGACAATTTGTTTTCTATAGAGCAGCTTCCTATTTGCGGGTAGATAAGGCAGAAGCCCAAGTTAAATACAGCCCAAACCAACTACCATTTCTTCCTCTTTTTTCTTTTTATGCATATTCTACCTAACACATAATAACTTAAGTCTTTTTTACACTCACTAACTCTATAGTCTGAAAATAAACGTTTACTCTAGAAGAAGAGCTTACACAAGCTAATCCAAAACAGAGAAAAACTTGGTTTCAATTAGCATCCATTTTACCCAAGATTTGTTTCATGAATTAAGTAATTATCGATTGTTTACAGTTTACTTTTTTGTAGTTGGTTGAATTTTGAATATTATTTTTTTTGAAAAAAATGATTTCACCATAACCCTACAGTGAAGTTCTTGAATTTATAACAGCATATATCTGGGAAGTTTATGAATCAATATGCTGTGTGTGTGTGGATGTTTCTGGTAATAGAACCCAGGGCCACATACATATCAGGTAATCACTCTACTACTGAACTATAATTTCTAATCCTAGACTTTTAAAACAATAGATCAAGCAAAATAAATGTATTTTATTAGAATGCAAATATAGGTATATATGACATTTCCTTATGTATCACATCCAATTGTTCCTCATATTCTGACAAAAAATATATGTGACTATACCAGTGCAGAAAACCAATGATGACATGGCCAAAGGTCAGCTCTGCTAACTCAGGGGTCTACTTTGGAGTTTTCCTATCTCTTTTGAAATCCATGATGTACTTGGTCAAAGGAAAACTCACCTAAGACTAAGAATAAACCAGCACTATTGAGTGAAAGTATTGCTGAAGTTCTCACTCCTGAGAAAACAAACAAGTGACATTCCAAGATCTGATTTAGGGCAATCATATTTGATTACAACACAGTGGTCCACATGGGCAGGTGAGAATTTTATCAGTGGATTCCTGCCCCCTCCCCCCAAAATAACCAGGAATAATCTTAAGCATCTCTGGTCAGGGACCAGATAGTGAATCTCTGAGGCTTGGTGGGTCCTAGGATAATTCCTGTTGCAAGGATTCAACTTTTTTTTTAATTGTGAAAATACCGTTCAGAGGGGTTACAATTACATAGGCAAGATAATGAGTACATTTCTTATCAAGCATTGTTGCCTCCTCCTTTGTTTCCCCTTCCCATCCCTTCCCATCCTCCCACCCCTCCTCCCCCTTCTTCCTCCCTTTAACCTTGCGTTGAGAATTCTGCCATAGAAAATATGCACATGAATAATCATGGCTGCTTTCCAAGGAAACTTTTGAACATTTAGAGTTTAACTTTATGAAGTATTATTTTCTTTTGAGTTTAAACTCTCTTGGTTCACACACAAAACAGGTGTTATGCTCACTAGGTCCTAGGATTGGTTTTGCCCATCCTTGTGGCAATTTAGGCAAATCCAGCCTTACATGGAACCCAATTTCTCTGTAACTCCAACAGTATCTCATTTTTACTTTTTTGGTCATGGATGATATTTATGATATTAAAATTCAGTATTAGCATTCAACATTGAGGTTTTTCTGACTCACAAAGGATGATTTATTATTTTCTTTTAGAATGTATAATTATGGAATAATAAGTGTGAAACATAAATAGATACACATTATAGACTGAAAGGAAATTTACGTATTCTTAATCATTGAAGGGAATTAGCGTATAAAGTGGATGCCAAAACTCCCTTTAATTAAAAAATGAAATTTAAGCAAATATTGAAATATATGTTTAAAATATGCAAAAATAAGAAAAAATATCAAAATGATAGTTATTGATTTCAAGATGGCACAAAATCTTGAAACTTTGTGTGTGTGGTTGAGTGTGTGTGTGTGTGTGTGTGTGTGTGTGTGTTTAAAACTGGAACGTGTTTTTGGTAGATATTTAATCCAATAACACAGGACTATTTATTTTTGTTGGTAGCTGCTACTTTTATTATGACACTAAGAAAATATGAATTAGCAGCATGTTTTTGAACAACAAGTGTGATCTGCCTTCAACAGGGTCATTGGAAACAGTTTTACCACCAGAATTTCCCAAATTTGCCTTTCCGGTCCCTGCCTTTCTGGGACAGACAAGGGGCTATGTTACAAACTTTAACCTCTAAAGCAATACCACAGTGGCAAACAAGGGTAGAGTTCAAATTTCAAAAGATTTATGACTTAGAAAAAAAACAAAAAGAAAACAAATTGTCTTTGAAATGGACAAACAGAAGTATCTCCTCCCTAAGTTAAATTTACCTTTGAATTTATAAAAAGCAGAAAATGCCAGGCAAAGTACAACGGACCAGCATATCCAATCAAGGAAGTTATTGTTTGACAAGCTGTGAAATCTACATTCCTGACATTCCTTTCCAAAACACACGAGACCCTTGAGAAACCTTTTTGTTGCCTGCAACCTTTCATGTATTTAAATAAAACATAGATCGTAAAGCATACTTTGGAATATTTACATAGAAACTGATAATATTCCCAGATGTATGTCCTGTTTTTGCAGAAATGCCTGGGAAACAGATTTTTATTTACTTTCCTATTCGAAAAGACAAGAAAATAGATGTCCAGGTGTCCTTAGAGAAGATGGCTTTTCACAACGTTAAGAAAGAAATCATCTTGTTTTAATCACTTACATTTGCTTGTCTCAGTAATGAAAGACAGGCAATTTTGATAACATCTTTTTGTATTAAATGATTTTTAATGCAATAAGAGAGCTCTAATTGCCTTGCAGAATGATATTAATATATAAGGCATCTAGTGGGATACATTAAAATTCTATTTAATATACATTAATTACTTAATAGCTGTACAGCTCAGGGACATGTAACTTTATGGTACCCCCAAACTATTGATAAACACAGACATAAAGGTGCAAGATGATGTAAAAATGGGATATGTTAATTGAAATCAATTAAATGGTACTGCATAAAGTAATCGAGATTTAGGAGGAGGAAATCCATGTGGGATATGTAGCTAAGAAAAATATTGCTGAAGCAATGGTGTCGAGCCAGACCAGATGGCTGGGTGGGGTTTCCAGTGTATTGGAATGAAATGAAGGTGCTTTCTTGGTAAGAACAAACCTGGAAATGAACAGCTGGACCTGTCCCAGGACCTGTAAATAAAGCAAATTAGTTGATGTAGAATTTTCTTTGGAACTGAGAATAAAGGTGAAAAGCAAGCCAAAGTTCATATTGATCATACAGAACTCATGAGGTATAATCACAAAGGCACATAATTTTGGATTATCTCTTCGACATTTGTTGAAGAAATTTCTTTTCTTGCCAGGCATTTTTAGATGACCAGATGAAACCTTGATTCAGCAATCAGAATGTCCAGATGCATGTCACATGCAAAACTCCAAAGCTAATTTCCGGTGGAATTTTCTCATCTGCCTCCTTTGGAGCCAGCTGCAAGCAAGACTCTGGGGGAGGGAGGTGTGGTCTTCATTACTTCCTGCTCTCTCCTCTTAACTGAGCCTAAATCAGAACCCAACCAGCCTGGTGTGGGACCTGGGGAAGAAAGGGTAAGAAAAAGGAGGTTTTCTTTCTTTGATGGGCATTGTTTTCTTTGGCCGCCATCATTTTGTGGACCAGTAGATGTTTCAGCTTCCTGATTACTTTGCAGGATTGAGCTGCGTGCTGCAAGTTATCCACGGACATGTTGTATGCGATGCAGGGACCCAGGCTGCCGCCCTCCCTTCACCCTTATGTCCACTTCTCACAGAGGTTCTAGGTTGAGTCTTAATCGCTCCTGTAGTTGTTCATGATTTAGGGTACTCATTGGGGACCGAGAGGACTGCCAGGAAGTCACAGGTTGCCATAATAGAGGTCAAACCTGGTTCTGAAGTATTTTTTCCCTGGTGCCTAGGTTTCTGAGACCAAAAAGGAGACGTAGGGGAGAGGGGTCTTAGTCCATTCCAGGTCCCCATCTTTGAGTAAACTGTGTATTTGACATATTTGAAAGCAATGCCATAATAAAACTTACTATATTTAAAATCATGTCTTTTGGCTGTTTGAAACATCATTGTTCTTAAATATCTCAGCTGAATGTCAACCTTTGGTAATGGCAAAGCAACAGAAAGATGACATCTAAGTTGGGCACAGAGACCTGCACATATCAAAAGTGATATCATTGTTGTACTTTGCCATCTACTAATAAAAAAATAACAGACTATTCTATAACATGGGCTGTAATATAAAATAGTGCTAATAATAAGATATATGATTGTGATATAACAAGAATTAGCGGCAGGTTCAACAGTGTTGTACTTTAGCCTGGTATTGGTATCTTGTGCCTATAATTTTAGGTATTCTGGAGGCTGAGATCAGAGGATCATGGTTCAAAGCCAGTCCAGGGCAAAGTCCATGAGACTCTTATTTCCAATTAACCAGTAAAAATTCAAAAATAGAGCTGTGGCTAGTAGAGCACTAGCCCTGAATAACAAAGTTTATAGACAGAGCCCAGGCCCTGAATTCAAGTCCCAAGAGCAGCACACGCACACACACACACACACACACATACATACATACATACATACACACACACACACACACACACACACACACACACACAATTGTATTTATAGCCAGGTACTGATTACTCATGCTTATAATCCTAGCTCTTTATGAGCTCAGATCCCAAGGATCAATATTCAAAGAGAGAGGAGGTAGACCATCTCCAAAATAACTAGCAAAAAGTAGGGCTGGTAATATAGCTCAAGTGGTAAATCAGATGATGAGCAAATCAGACTAGTGAGTACCAGGCCCTAAGTTCAAACTCTAGCACCCTTCCCCCAAAATTAATTTGAAATAGTGATGGGTATAAATGATATTTCATGATATCTGCTAAAAATTGAAATTTGATATATAATATACCATATGTAATGGTTGTTGTAAGTGAGAGTGAAAAGTATTGTAAATATTTGGTTGGGGGTGGTCATAAACATCTTTAACTCCAGCTACTTAGGTGATAAAGACTGAGAAAACTATAGCTTAAGATAGGCCAGGGCAAATTTAGCAAACCCTAGTATGAAAAATATACTAGCTGGGGGTAGTGGTGCATGCTTGTAATACAGTTTTCTTAGGAGACAGGGATAAAAACAATCAGAGTCTGAGACAAACTCTTTATTGGTAAAAGTGTGGAACTCCATCTGAAAACCTAAACTAAAATAGTAAAAATAGTAAAAGCAATGCTCAAGGTGTAGAATACTTTCCTAGCAAGTATGAGATCCTGAGTTCAAAATTCCAGTCTTATAAAAAAAAAAAAACAAGAGATACTGTCAATATTCTTGTTGTCTGTTTCCTAAGTATTTAGCCAATTAAAGCTCTATATTTCAAAGAGAATGGAAAATAAAAAGTTCTAAATTCCATCTTTTATCCAAAGCAGTCTGTTTGCCTATCTATGCCTTTTATAAGTAAGTTATTGCTATCTGCTTGGTGGATGGTGTTTAGCTCCCTGAATTCAATAGAGGACTTATCTTTTCTTTGAATTCCCTCTTTTTAATAGGCTTCATTTCCTGTTGGTAGCGTAGTGAAAAATATTGTCATTGCACAGAGAAGCCTTGGGTTTTCCCCTGGGCTTTTTTTTTTTTTTCCTGGAGGTTCGGCACTGTTCACACCGGAAATGACTTGGAAACAGTGGAAAGGGACCCATCAGAAACCACAGTCATCCTTTTGACTAATAAGATGATGGTAGCACCAAACATAAAATGCCTCTTTTCCCTGTGGAAATGCAGGCTTCCTGATGGGATTTCTACTTTGCTTCTTCAGCAGTGTGAGATGACCCAGGGAAAGACTTAATAAGTAGATGTCAACCCTTGAGTAAGCAGGGGAAAAAATGATGAATGGACCACAAGACAATCCTATCTGAGCACAGTGTGCTGATGCACTTTGCATTAGGGTTTTTCTTTCTTTTTTTTTTTTTCTTTCTGTGTTAAACATCGTCAGGGATTCCCAAGTAGTTTCCGCCTGAGGCTATTACATCTAATAATTGAGACTGATGAAAGGTCATGCTACTTTTACAGCTTAGCTGTAGCAAACCATACATCACTTGGCTTCTGTCAAAGAAAATATTATACAGTTCCCTGGCAAAAGGTTTGATCCTGAACCTTTTCCACCCCACACTCTCTACAATGCATTGGCTTAGGTTTACGTATAAATTTCACATGTAAAATGTTCCACAAAATTTCCCAGTACTAGAATGAGATCATTTAGGTCTAAAGCAAATGTTTCAGGGTCATTAGGAAAGTAATTACGTGAAATGATTGGCACATTGATACCCAAGGGGAAGAGTTACAGACAGCCTTGTTTGTTTGAATACAACACATCTCTTGTGAAAGGCTGTGTATTGTACTAAAATAGGAAAAGTGTTTTAAGAGGAAAATCAACTGTGTTATGATTTTGCTAGTGATTTTCTTTTGCTAGCTATGCTTAACATATTGGTTGTTTCTTAGGCTTTATTTTCAGGCTGGTGTTTACTATTAGTGCCTTGAAATGCTTTTATTCTATTAAATTAGCAACATAATTTATTTTTTGGAAGGATGGATCAATGGAAATCATATTTTATTAAAGAAAACATCACATATTAAAACTTGAGAATTCTATCCAAAGAAGTATTCAGGAGAAAATTCATAGTTCCAAATTCTATATAAAGTACCCATACAGAAAAGTAGAAGATGAAAACTATAGCCAAAGAATTTCCTCAGTCTTAAAAATAACAAAGAAAAATATTCATAAGGGTTATAAAAGTTTCAGTAAGAGAACTATTGTTTAGCAAATCCTAGAATTATTGTCTTATAAAACATTTCATAGAGTTATCCAATTAATTTGTACATGTTATAGGTTAAAAAAATTAACTAGCCTGACCTACAATGATATCATGAAAGTGTCCAGCACCTGCTATTATGTGAACTAGATGGGCCTGGAATTAATCCTAGAGAAACCACAACACAGCTTAGTAAACAGAGGAAAGACAAAATAACAAAGACATATAAAAAGCTAGTTAAGAATAAAGAACCTTAGGAAGCATGGGGAAGAGCTTCAGTGTATTTGCCCCCTGGGTGAGTGAGAGGCTAACAATTAGAGGAAATAATTCATTTCTACTTTTGCCTTTTTGTGCATCATGTTGACAAAACGAATGTGTGCTCCTTGGCAATGCAATATTACCAGGACAGTCCAGGCCACTAACACTGCCAAACATGAAGCAAGCAATCGATGGATCAAACAGCTCTTCATCCTTCTTTTCTACAAACCTCTCCTTTCAAATTCCCCACACTAGATTTATAAACTGAAAATGGAGTTTCTTCTACTCCTAATTCAAAATACTGGTAGATCACACCTGTAATCCTAGTTAGTCAGGAGGCTGAGATCTGCCAGGGCAAAAAAGTCCACGAGTCTCTTATCTCCAGTTAACCACCAAAAAATCTGGAAGTGGAGTGGCTCAAGTGGTAGAATGCCAACCTTGAGCAAAGAAGCTCAAGGACAGGGCCCAAGTTCAACTCCTGGCGCAAGGACTGGACCTAAGTTCAAGTACTGGCACAAACAAATAGATAAAGGAGTTTAATAGGGACTCTTGACTTGTGTCATGATTTAAACAAATCTGTGAGGCTTAAATTTCTCTGTCCTGGAAAGTTTCTTTCCGTTTTCCATAAGCACAGTGGGGAGATATAGCAAGGATCTGGCTTAACTACCCACCCCAAATGCACATTGTGAGAAGAGAACCTGATTCTATCTAATTTAATAGACACCTGTGAAGAACAAGCATATGAAAAAGAAAGGCATATACTTGAATATCAATATCATGGAGCAGAATTGTTGGAATAGGTCTACCAAGAAATCTCACAAATATACACACAAAGATGAGTACATAGATTATGCACATTAAAAATTCTATGTTCTCTAGATGACTCAATTAAGAGTAAAATGTATCTATGTAATGATTGTATATATTTGAGAGTTCCACCTGCCTCAGGAAGGTATAATAGTAAAATATTTTTTAAAATTATCAAAAAAACAATTGCCTATCAGCTATAGATACAAGTGAAGTATTTCTGTGACAGGGAGCATAAAAATGGAATTTAAAGTTCCAAGTAGACTAGATGTCTGGAATGATTCATGTGTACACTATTATGTAATAGTGTACACTGCAGCAGCCCCCATTCTTTAAATCTGAGGGCTGAAGAGTCCATCTCCTTGAGAAGAAGTTTGAAAAACAAGCTAGATCCAGCTAGAGCCTGGAGCTGAGCCATGGTTATAATTATATACCAGGGGAGTCAAAGAAACAGATATTACCTAGCAACCAGAAGCTCAGGTCAAGCTGCCCTTGGGTTCAGGGAGTTGATCAACATTGTTTTCAGTATTGCCATGGGAAAGATTCAGCGAGCTAGTGTAACATCTAGCACTAGACTCTTATCTTTACTCAGGCCATTTATTCTACTACAAGCAACTCTTAAACACTGCTACAGGAGAAGACTAGAAAGTGAGGTTGGAAGGGAAAGGGAAGGAAGATGTCCGTTCAATATTACTCTACAACCAAAAGTATTAAAACACAGAGAGAAAATGAACATTCATCACAACAACCAACAACTGGATGATTAATTCCCTCCCCCAAAATGAAGTGAATAGAGTATGTGGAAATGATTTTAAAATGAGTTGGTTTAAGCCTTATAATGAACAAAGAGCCAAATACTACATAGGAAAAAACAAGAGGTTATAAAGCAAAAAGGGTAGATATGAGATGATCAGCGGACATTAAAGTTAGAAAGCTTAGAAGTGAAAAAACTCTGAATTTAAAATAAAATCTCTGCACATGGAATGCTTTTTAGACGTCAGTAAAACATATTTGCTGAATGGGATGGTAGTAATAAAGAATTCACCAACAAGTAGAAGAAATAAAGCAAAAATGCTTACTAATGCTTTTATTCTTGGGGTTAAATAAATCTTTGTTTTGGGGGAATGCCTTGTACACTGCAGAATATTTAGCAACATTTCTCATCTTTAGCCACAAAAAGACATCAGTACCCTCCCCCAGGGTTAAATAATGCCCTGAGAATTTGTGCTGTGCCTAGGAGAGAATTTCTCTCCCATTTAGAACCCTTAAAATAAAGAGACAAAAGCAGTTTTTAAGCCAGATAAAAGATAAGGCAATGAAATGAGAAGCTTAGGTATAGTTTCATCAGAAGATTCTAGAAGAAAAGGTGAATGAGAAATGTGGGCAGATATTTTCTGAAATTAAAGAAAATATAGATGCTTAGACGGAAATAACACTGAATGCACATAGATACAATTGCATGTCAGTTTAAACTGCATCAGGATAAGCCATAGATCACTGGATATACAGTTAAAGAGAAAATTAATACAGAGAGAAAATTCATTGTGTAAAACAGTTAACAATCCATTGCTGCAGACTTTTCATTAATAAAATTTTAAAGAATCAAAGGCAATAAGCCTAAAAGTCTAATCCTACTAAACCATAATTCGAGTGTTAGAGAAAAAAGAATTTCCAATTTAAAATAAAGATTTTAAAATCTGACTACACTATTTTGAAAGCAATTTAAATAATGTAATCCAATTTAAATAAGAGATTACTTAAAACAATTCTAGGTTAAACAATACAAGTATCTTATTTACCAATAACAACAAGTAGAAAATACAGTATAAACAATTATAAGAGAGGGGGAAGACAGCTTAAGAGAAGAGGGAAATTATAGTAAGAAATCAATATTATCCTACAAAATTTAAGCAAGGGAAGGAAAGGGGTGGGCTGAGAGGGATAGGTGAAAATATTGAAAGGATTGACACTGATAAAGATGCACTGTACTCATAAACTTCTTGGTTGAATGGCATCTCCTTTATACAACTATGTAAACATAAAATTATTAACAATTTATATTTCTTTATCTTTTTATTTCTTTATAATGTTTATGTTCAAACACTTTTCCCTTTGGTTTATTGGGTTGGTTGTTCGGTATGTGATTGTGTTCTAGGAATCTTTTGATTTTTGTTGATATTTATTTCTTTAATATATTTTGGTTTCCAGCCCTAAGTCAATCAGTCATCTATGTGTTTCTCACAATCTACAGATTACCCATTCATTTACTTAATCTTGTCTTTGGCTGGTTGGAAGTTATTAACTTTCATGAAGTATAGCTTATAAATTTTTCTTTCATAGATATTACTTTCTGTGCTATTTGAAAGAAAACTTCCTATTATGAGTTCACAGGAAACACATTATGTTTTCCTTTAAAGGCTTTAGCTTTTGTTGGACCCCTGGGCCTATTTCAATTTAGTGTTTGTATATGGTGTGATTTAGAGATCAAGAGTAATTTTAATTTGTGTGTCTAATTGTTGCACAGATCTTTCCTTCTTTATTGGATTTCTTGTCTGTGTTGGTAATCAACAGCTTATGATTTTGGACTATATACAGAATAGAATTTAAAGTTAGTAGTTGAAAGGAATCTATGAAAAAGAAATCGGAAAGAAGATTATTAACATAATATAAATATTTCTTACTACTTAAAAGTCACAGGGGAAAGTGGATAAAAGTTAGATAAGTCACATCACATGCATTTAATAAACACTAATATGTCTATCTTACTTAAATGCTTTAAGTATCATTTTACATATTTGAAAATGGCTGGAATTTTAAGTGATTATATTAAATCTTGGTTGAATATATATTTTGGGGTAACAAATGGGCAATGTCTATATGAAAACAATATTATAACACATATATGAAGCTAAAAATATGTAAAAAAGATTTATTCTTCCCTCCAGTGAGGTAGAGACTCATTTATATATAAGAAGATACCAACTTGTGGATGAACGCATATGGGAAAGAAAAAATTGGGAGAAAATGAGGGAAGAGGTGACACTGTTTAAAAAGAAATGTACTCATGATCTGACCTATGTCACTTTAACCCATCTGTACAACATCTTTATAATAAAAATAAATTAAAGGAAAAGATTCAGATGTTTATTTTAGCTATTTGGAAATTAAAATATATGACAAATAGAGGAATTTTTTGTCAAAGTGGCACATAAATTTATTTCTAATACTATTCTACCATTCAAAAATCATGCTTTGAGAAATTATTCTACAATAATATAGAGAATAATATAGAGAGATGAAATAAGAATGATTAAAACTATATGTGGTTTTCAGAAGTAAGCTTAATGGTAGAATATTTGGTTAGCATGCATGAGACCCTGAATCCAAGCCTCAGCATTCAATATTAAAAGTATGTGGACACTGTGTTGAAAACGAACTTTACAACTTTCAGGGAGGCCGGGGAGGGAGGAGTTGGGGTAGTGGGGAAGGAAGGGATAGTAGGGGAAAAACAAAGGAGGAGGTAACAATGCTCGATAGGAAATGTACTCATTACCTTACTCATGTAACTGTATACCCTCTGTACAGTATTTTTACAATAAGAAACATATATATAAAAAGCATATGGAATGGATTCCTCCACTTTCTCAGATATGATATTTATACCACCTGGCTGAAAAAATATACCAGAAAGAATTATTTTGGATATTACCTATTGTTCATTTAATTTTTGCTTATCTGGGGAATAAGGCTTAGGTATATTTTATTATCTTCTTTCTACCTATTTTCTTTTGTATTTTATAAAGAGTATTCTAAAAGTCAAACACAATAAACATTCTTTAAAAGCATATGAATTTAAGAAACAACAAAATCTGCAATAATATCATCTTTTTTTTTGTCTGTCGTGGGGCTTGAACTCTGGGCCTGGGCACTGTACCTTAGTTCTTCAGCTTAAGGCTAGCACTCCACCACTTGACCCATGGTTTATTGGAGATAAGAGTTTCACGGACGTTCCTGCCTGAGCTGGCTCTGAACCATGATTCTCAGATCTCTGCCTCCTGTGTAGCTAGAATTATAGGCGTGAGCCACTAGCACCTGGCTAAGAACATCATCTTAGTTCAGTTTATTTTTAACAAGGTAGACCAGATGACTTGTAGATGATAGATGTTTCTTATGGTCTAGAAGTTGGATATCTAAAATCAAAGTGCCAGCATCAGAGGAGTCTCATGAGAGACCTTTTTTGAGTTGAAAGTACATCTTTTTATTGTATCCCCCAATTGTAGAAAGAACCAGCAAGCTTTCTGACCTCTTTCTACATGGACTGTGATCTTATATATAAGGCTTCCATTTGCATGACCTCATTACTTTTCAGACAGCCCTACCCTCAACTACTATCAACATGAATTTTATGGAAACAAATATTTTTGTCCTTACAAATATATCTCCTCAAAATATAATTGTCATTGTCTGAAGGAATTATATTTCACCAAAAATAGAAAGGACCAGCACTACAGGGCTAAGCAAGGGAGAACAGAGTTTGGCACATTAAGATCTTAACTCTTTGTCTGGGCTTTTTCTATTCTTCAACATTGTACCTTTGGATGATTTTCAAATAGCCAGACTCTTCAAACAATTGAATGGTTGTATAAAATAACATTGATTTAACAGTTCTTTATATTCTATTAATCTAAGCATCTACACTGAAGGGCAGAAGCCAAAGATGTTGTGAATGTTCAAATGTGATTCATTTTTCAGGTAATAATTATGTATCCAGGCCCTAATGCATGCATTTAGAATACGTATGCCTTTTTTGATCCCCATTTCATATAAGTCATAATGTAAGATCTTGGGTTGGGGGTAGTTCACAGATGAAAGCAAGGGTAAAACAAACATACACTTCAACTGACGCCAGGATGATTAGAGTGATAAACTCCTGCAGCCTTTGAAATTGTTCCTGATATGTCCTGCCTATTCAAAGAGCATCAATCTACTTGTAGAATCTGAAATTTCAGTAGCATATGTTGCCAAGAATAATATTGTGTATACCATTGGGGAAAATAAGCAACATTTAATTGTCAATTGTTTAGCAGTTGCTTTGGTTATTAATTTGCTTACTTGTTTACTTATAATGATCCATAATCAAAATAAACATTTTGCTTTATTTGAATGACTACACAGTCCCGGTTAGGTGATCCAACTTCAGTCAAATTAGTAACCTGGGCAAGTAAATAAGAGAACAGAAGGTATTTGATTAATTATTTCAAAGACTTCTTTGGAACTGGTCTGGCTTCTATCAGATGCTTTTGTGTTATAAAAATCCAATTAACATGGCTGCTTTATAAGAATGAGCATGTACACTAGTGCTACAAAAAAAGAAAACATTCTAGGGAAAAGGCCTACAGTTACCAGTTCACTTGGGAAAAGTAAATAAATTCCAATTTAGTAAAACTCTTCTCACTTCAGGGAAGGTACGAAACCACAGAGGAAACACAAGATTCTTCCTTCTGTTCAATAAGAGAAAGCTAATTTGATTATAATTTTTAGTGCCTGGATGAAATAAGAAGATCATGAAGCACAGTCAGGTGCCATTTTCCTCTGGTAGATAATTCCCAGTGAACATGTTACTGCTCATAATTCTCTAATACAGAAATAAGGAATATATTGGGCCACCTGCCCTATCATTGCTGTGTGTCAGACAACCTCCAGGCAAAATCTCACAGACGAAGTCTCTGGGGTTTGAACACTAAGGCCTGACTCACCATGTGGAGAACTTGAAGTTATCTTTATCTTTGGCACAATCACATGCCCACATGGTTCTAAGTTACTGGCAAAACCCCAACAAGTGAACTTCAACACTGATATTCTTCTATATTTTTGTTATATTTTCATATAGAGGGCAGACTGGTTCATTCCTCAGCAACCCCTGCCCCCCCCCCCAGCAAAACACAGACAGTCTCTTCCCCACCATGGAGCCATACCATCTGTGTGCATGTTGCAGTTTCCCTTGCAGGAATACCAGGTACCAGCAGGGATTTTGGCCAATAAGAAGGACAGGAGAAAGTCTTTCACAGGCTCTCCACAATATGTGAACATATGATCAGTCTAGGATAACACATTTTACTAAAAATATACCAGAGAAATGTTCATGTGATAATAAACAGGGAACCTGAATCAAGGAGGAAATGTGCCATGATCTTCCTAAGTGTATATTGCTATGTGCGTCAGAACAACACTCTGTCAGTGCTAGATGACTGGACCAACCCATGTTTGTTTCTTTATCACAAGTGTCAATGTATATTTAACAGTGTGGGCATGGTGTGTTTGGTCTAAAACCCAAACTGTTAGTTAAACGAGTGAGGGAAAGCCTAAAAGTATTTGCCATAAGGTAGTTGGCTTGTATAAGAGACATCTTTATAATTTTCTACTGTAATTCTCAAACTGATACTCTGACATTCAGAGACTCAAAATTTGATAGGTCTGAGAGTGAAAGTTTAAGAGAGATAAGATTGTGTCTTGTGTAGTTTTATTCTGCATCATGCAGCCCCTATTCCATTGTCCATTTTACAAACATTGACAGAATTTCTCCCAATTTTTATAAACATATATATGATATGTATGTATCTGTACATGTATGCATATGTATTATGGAAATTGGCTTAAAGCATACACAGAAATGATTTGCACATATGCTTTAATGTTTCATGTTATTGCAGGATCGCTGGATACTGGAAACTGATTTTCAAACTTTAATCTTTACCTTACTTTAAGCCATCTACCATTCACTGTGCTTTTTCATTTGATCAGCTGAGGTGTACTCCTTCCATATCCCTTATTTCTACTTCTGTTTCCTGAAAGAGGCATGGGAATGGGAAGTTGGATGTCTTTGTAGCTCTGTCACATGAACATGTGTAGGTTTGGACTGCACACTGCGACAGTGAATCCAAATTCTGAGTCAACAGTTGGTGCAGCCATTTCTATTCTTGCACTGATCTAGAGATTCTGAACACAGATGGTCTATCCTCCTTCCTTCCATTGCTGGAAGCCAATGCAATGTAGTAGAGGAAGACAGTGCAAGGAATCGCAAGGTTGAGCCTCCCCTCCAGTGATTGTGAGTCACTGGTGAATATATCATATACTTCCCTTTAAAAATTAGGATGTAATACATATGCCACTGCATTATTGCTCATGCATATATGGCCCATGCTATTTCTCATTCGAATCTGTCTGACCATTCAACACACACATTTACTGCCCTTCAAAACATTGTTTTAAGTACAGATTCAGAATAATATGGTGGTCTTGTGGCTGGTACAGGTGATGGCCAGGAATATGGCACACAATTTGTTGACCTTGGTTTCTCTCTTTTACCAGGTGGTCAACCAGAACAAACCACTTGAAGTGGTCCTAATCAGAGGGATAATGGCATCATGTGTGTCCTGATTGGGGGCAGTTGTGAGATCTAAAGATGTATTGGATTGTAAGCTGACACATTCTTATTTACCCATAAATATTATTGTTATGACTCTCCATCAATGAAGATGTAAAGTATAGTTATAAATCAGGATCCATGAGATTTGTTTTCAGGAATCTCTCTGGGTCACCAAGTAAATGCTGATGCCTCTTTATATAAAGTTCTGTAGTATATGTGTGGAGCCTATATCAATCCTCCTGTGTATTTAAGATAATCTCTAGATTATAATACTTGATGTAAACACACTATGTAAATACCTGATTTAATCTTCTACTCTGGAACAACAAGACAAGAACATGTCGGATGCAATTCTTTTGTTCAGATATTTTCAAACTATAGTTGGCGGATTCCTTGGCTGATGAACTGGTGGATCCAAAGGGCTGATGGAATTTCTGTGAGCCTGGTCACCCTGCTTTCTCACATATTTCTCTAGCATTATCCAGAGAATATGGAACCCTTGCACGTACACCCTCAGATTACGATTTTGATCTGTCACCGTTGTCTCTGCGTGCGATGCTTGAATGTGGACCTTACCACATTTTATTGCATGTGTCTTAGGCAGAGCTTGTTTCTCCACTGATGGTTAGGTACTCAACAACAAAGAACTATGTATTATTTTAAGACTATTAGCATTAGGAAGAAAGACATTTATTCTTTGGCTTTCCTTTATAAAACTGTGTTCTTAATCTGAAAGCCAGGATACGCCTAGGTGTGTGTATTTTTGAGTAATCTCCAAATGTGTGCAAACTTGGTAACTGATTTGTTTAAGAAAAACATCTAAAATTTTATTAACTTCCTAGGTTGCCTTTGGCTCTTATCAGATGGTGAACTACTGAGAGAAAACCATTATGGGTTTATGTTCTATGAAGCTCATATTTAAAGAATTTCTAAACCTTTAAAATGAACATTGTATAAGAATACTCTAGGCATTAGATATTTATCTCTTCGGTTTTATTTAATTTCTTCAGTTTATCGTTTGTCTGCAACCCAAAAACACTCAAGCACTGACTGTGACTATTGCTTCTAAAATATCTACTCAAGAGGCTATAGTGTGGTTAATCAGATTCCTTCAAAAGATCATTTGGTTTACACATCAGCATATAATCAGTTATACCTATTGAGAGATAATCAATTACCATTATATTTAGAAAATCAAGTTGACTGCAACTCATTATTTATCTGACTGAGAAAGTAGATGTCATCTGAGAAAGTTTCCTCAGCTTCTATCCTCAGAAAGGCTTGGCCATGTGAGGCAAAGGACTTTACAAGAGTTTGACTGATTTATAGCATGTGTGGTATTTTATTGATTTCCTATTTGAATGTATTTAGCCTTTACTCATATATTTTAACCTATAGATGAGTGAAAAAATTGACTTAAAAAAGACGGTCAAATGTAGTCATTCCTATTAGTTGTGTGGCATTTATTAGAGTAAAACATTGGTTGATACAATAGAAGACAAAAAGAAAATTGTGCAAAATAATACAATTTTATTTCATGTTTCTGGGCAGCTCATTGCCTTCAACAGGTAGCTGTCAACAGGGCCTTCCAATGGGCTTCTTCTCGTGTTCAACTAACACACAGAGAAGCAAGTAGCCAGTGCACAGCAACTGTTTGCTAAGAAAGGGATGTGGAATTTGCATGTTTCCCCTTTGCTCTTAACTCCATTGGTTAACACACGAGGATCTGGCCATATTTAACCATCCCAAAGTAGGAAGACATGGTGTGCTTGAACGGCTGTGCTGTATAGATACCAAGTTGCACAAGAACATAAAGAATTAGTACTTAGATGCACGCTTTCCAAGTGGACAGAACCCTGTGCTTTTGTCATTCTCTTTGTTCTGGAGACATAGCATCTTGATTCCTGTTAAGTCCAAAGGAGTGTCTTCCTCCTGGAGGAATGTGAAAGATGGCAAGTAATAGAGCCCAGCTTTCTATTTCAGCAGGATAGACAAGACAGTAGGTAAGCACCAGAGATAAGTAAGCTCCATTTGGGCAAGACAGGTAGTTACAAAAGATCCAGGTACAGGTCATATAGAGGAGGGGGCTTTGACAGCAAGGAGTAAGGATGAAGGCATAGTGTGGTGACTTGGGCAGATATCTACGGAGCTCCTGCAATTCTAGGCAGAGCAGGCAGAAAGCTGGTCTGGTGGGCTATAGTAGCAGGCAGAAAACTGAGTCTGGAAGATAATGTCTCGTTGCCAGCATCTTGCCTTGTGGTCAGTCAAGAGGGAGGCTCCATTTACTGGAATCCTACTGAGGAAAAAGTAAACCATTGCTTCTCCTCTAAAGATGATTAATAAATACAGCAAATCATGTAGGTACTTGTTATTTATTTATACTTGTTTATTGTTCTTGGACTCTTAATGCAGTCCCACACACCACCAGCTGTGGATTTGAGGAGCTTCCCCCTGGGATGGGAAGGAGGGGCTAAGCCACCTTAGTTTCTCCAAAATAACTGATTGCAAATCATTAACTACCTTAGCCTTTTTAACAAAGTGAACAGAAACTCTAATCTTTAGTTACTTTGGAGCAGTCTCCAGTGGTTGCTTTTCAGAGAGGATACAAAGGTCATAAATGAGGAAAAGAGTTAAAGTTCAAAAATTTCTAAAGAGGGGGAAGAAATTTGACAGTCAAGTGTTTAGGAATTTGTTATAAAAAATCAGTGAGGGCTTAGTTTCACTTGGGGGAAATTGAGAAAGCTCTGGAAAAGGATGGTGGCAATGGTTACCCAACAATGTGGTAGGTTTAATGTGACAAAAGTATGCTTAAAATGGTTGAAATTGCATGTTTTACAGTGCAACTACTTTTACCATAATGAAATAATTTTGTTTTAAAATTTAGGAATTAAGTAGAGGTTGGAAGTAATTTTAATGTTTAAAAACTGTGTGTGCCAATCGCTAATAATGTGCACGTACATTTGACAAAATGTATTGTGTGTTACTTGGTACTAGTACATGGGTTTTACTAGACCTGTTAATGTTACCTGTGTCGTACCAGTGTACCCACATCTGAAACCATTTATTGGATCTCAAAATGTTCATTTTTGTTTAGGTAAATACAACAGCAGTAAAAACAAAGTTACATAAACTAAAGCATTAACATCAATCCATGAAATTTTGACAATCAGAGGAAAAACAAAACTCAGCCCTAACCAGGTGCCCCTCCCACACCACCCACAACTTCCTGCCCCCTCCCCTCCAACAGTGAAACTACCCATATGAGACTTCCAAAGAAGAATGGAGCTTCTGTCTTGGCTTTCCTCTCTCCCTTTTTTTGCTGGCTTATGGCAGAGGAAACCAGCTCTCCAGTTGTAAGCTGCCCAATGGAGAGGTCTAAGTGGCCTCTAGCTAATGTCTGCCATCAGCCAATCAGTAACCAAAAGATGAAGCAAACAAGGCAATCCTCCCAGCTGCCCCCACTCATATCTAGAAAGACTTTGAGGTTAGCATCCAATTGAGTCACACCCATATTCCTGACTCAGAGACAAAAAGGTTATTTTAAGTAAATAGATTTAATAATTAACTAATCCATATAGGTTCAGTGCACAGCAGGGCACCCGATGCAGTGTCAGGTGACAGACCCTCCGTTTATCAGGAATGTACAAAAAGCAAAGAAGGCTAAAAGTCCCTCATATCCAGGGTAATCTATAGAGCAGGGTGGTGGCTGAAAGCAAGTAGCTTCCCAGCGTGTATTTTCTAGGCTCAGTTGTACCTCTTCTCATCCCTAAGTGCCTTTTTGACTAGTTCCTACCATGTGTTCATGTGAGGCACTCCCAGACAGATGAGCCAGTTTTTCCTTCTCTGCTGTGCTGGGTCTTGCGTGAAGAGCAATGTTGACTCACTCGGATCAGAAACCTTTGATGTGGATGGCCAAAAACAGATCATCTGTGCTAGACAAGAAATAAACATTTGATAGGCCAAATCACTGGGCTTATGGGGATTATCTGTCTATCTACCTATCTATCTATCTATCTATCTATCTATCTATCTATCTATCTAATATATAATATATCCACACACTATATATATACATAGATGGTTATCGTAGAGCTCTTGTTACCCTAAATCATACAGAAATGCAAGTGTTTAGCTTAGAGCATTGAGACGAGATACACACCTGGTGCAGTGTCCAAAGTGATCAAGGCCTGTGAAAGGTAATGTGAAGTGTTTTCACATTTCAGAGCAAGATCCATATTCTCCCAGGTAGATGTAGCTTTCAAAATACTGCACAGGGAAAGAAAAAAAAAACATGTGAATGACCGCAATGACATATGGGAAGAGAGAAGGGAAATGCAAAGCTTTGTGTGATTTTTTTTTTTTTTTACTAAAATCTCTTGCTGAGCATAGAAGAGTATGCGTAGCATAATATTTAGAGCTAATGTGCAGAAAATCAAAAGAAGAGAATAAGGGTAGGAGTGATTGTGGGGAGAGGAAGAAGGGGAGAGAGGAAGAAAGGGAAAGAAAGAGCCAAAATGTAGAATAAGGAAGGGAACAATAAGCAAGGGAACAGTCATATAGTTTGGGTAAATGCCCCAATATTTTACCAAAATTAGACATTTCATGAACTGTTTCTAAAATCTCCAAAATGAGAGAGATTTTGACAGAGAATTCATAAAAGAATTGCAGAGAAGTCAATCATTCCATAAGCAATTCTTTTACACCAAATTTCAAGATTTCCATGTAAGATATTTTTCTGGGGTGCACAACGCTTCAAAAGTTTAAGACCACTTCTCAGAAGTTACTTTGAGTATGTTATTCATAACATTCTGATTTAATTCTCCTCTTTTCATTTTTTTCTTCTTCTTTGAAAACTGCTGTCAACAGAAATTTTTATAAAATCTGTATGAAGAGTGTTTGATGAATGTGCCCAATGCATCTGAACGGTGCTAGTTTGTCTGCCTCGGTGATGCTATTTGGGATTATTTACTTGGTGCTTTTCTTGGACTTACTCCTTTATTAGAAAACTTAAAGCCATGTTCCTGCAGGCTAGAGCAGGTGAATATGATTGCCTTTTGCTGATGAGGTCCTAGTTCAGTTTCTGAGGGAGCCAGCAGCAACATTAGAGTTAAAATTCACTTTCCTGTTCCACTGTCCATATATGTAAAAAGACAAATTGATGGATGAAAGAAATGATTGAAATCAGGATGCTAGTCTTATGTGGTAGATAGACTACATGTAGCAGTTAAGAATGGGATATGATGACCCTTTATTCCCTGTGTAGGGAAGAAATATTCCCTAATTGAATGGAGACTCAGGCCTAGAGGTAACTGGGGCAGGCTGGTGAAGCCTTTGATGGGCTGTGTTTGGATCACAGAATCTCAGAGCAAGAAGGGCCCTGGTGGACTGTTTAATGAGAACTTTTCTTTCCATTTTATCATTAAGACACTGAAGGATTATATAATACAAATGACTTATACTAGTAAGTGCAATCAGCTAATTGGTGGCAAAACTAAACCTTAAACTTTAAGTTTTTTTTTTTTAATTTCAGAGCACGTTTCCCAATTATACAAAATATATTTTATGCAGGCTTCTTTTTTTCGTTTTCAGGATTCTTGATTCTTGTCCTGAATACAAGCATGCCCCCTAGTATGGCGGCCTCTAGCCCTGAAGCCTGTATCTCGGACAGGCTCTCTCACATGCAGTATGATTGTGCTTTTGTACCTTGGTCTTCTAATTCTCTAATTTGCTCTATTTCTGTTCCTATTATTATGCCATTTTAAGTCATCCTGGGTAAAACAAAATTCTTTTAGTATTTATTTGCATTTACTAGTGTCCCTTCCTGGCTAGATAAGAGGCTAATGAAAAGAAAATGTGGATGTTCCCTCATCTTTCTTGGGCCACAATTACTAAATTTTTTTTTTCTGGACAGTTAGGAAGCCCATCTGTTTGGACCATTGTTTTCTTGAGCTCTTACACAGATTGTTCTACAGTTCACCAAACTTACTTTCTTTATATAAGCTTATGTGGACATCACTGAGGAAGATTCAGCCTGATGAAGCCTTCGGCAGATCGTCACGGGCCCGTGGGCTGTTCTCGGCAGTTCAAGATGGTGATGGAGCCTAGACTGTTTTAGGTCATGACCAGAAATGAAAGGCCAGTAGAATAGCAAGCATAACCCTGGGTGACCGCGGCCTGCTGGATGCAGTACCACATTCCTCTCAAGGTGATCCTGGCTTTTCACTGGCCCAGTTATCATGTGGACAGGAGGCGTTCTCCGTGTCAACACTATTCTTAGACCTGAGGCAAAGAGAACACATGAGGTCAAAGAAAGTAGGTTTGGATAAGGGCACTGATTGGAATTCCAAATCTGTCACCAACTCTATTATCATGTAATTAGATCATGCCTTATTCATTTTACATTGTAAGGTGAAAAAAAATGAAGAAAAATCTATGCTAGAACATTCTACCTAATAAACCCTGAGGCATAATTCCATAGACTGCATATACAGGTATGGCTTGCATGAAACCTGAAATAATCTGTGTTATTCCAATTGTAGCTTAAAATTAGATAATAAAATCACAGAGATTTAGAAATCCAAGTTCTCCTTGGTAAAGCTACAATCTGACTAGTTTCCCTCTGTAGCTTGTTTGTTATTTCCTCTGTTTCCTGCCTCTTTAACCACACTTAATTTTTGTCTCATTCATTTACTTATTTCATTTCCTCTTTTTTAAAATGGTGGAACACATAGAAAATATTCTCTATATTACAATATGAAGGAATGACATCTGTTTCTAATAATCATCGTGAAACATCAACAAAATTTAGGCCTTTGACATATTTTATTAAGAGAGGTAGTATCATAATTTAGTTTAGAATGTTTCCTAGAAATAATTAAAGTTAAATAAAAAGTTGGAAACAATAAATCAAACTAGTCATATTAACTTGTCTAGAAAATTGTGTTTTGTAGCATACTTTAATCCTACCCTATGAGAGATAGATGAGACAATATTGTAATTAACTTAAAATACCTAATGGATGTTTATCAGTACTGGCATATTTTTAAAATACCAATACAAATCAGAAAATAAAAATATATGTCTGAGTCAAGCAGAAAAGGTCAAATAAGTTGATGTTAGGGGAATGAACCCCAAAATAAATATTCAAATTTTTTTGCTTTCCTTTCATGCGATTGTTTCTAACATATTTATAAGATGATTTCTATGTTGCTTTGTACGTCCCTCCCCCATGGTATAACCCCTGCTTTTACTGTATTTGATGTTGGTACAATTTGTGGAGAGGAAGGGAAAAACAAATTGTTTAACTAGGGATACAGGTGAACCCATTGCAACAATGAGATGTACAAGTCGTTAGGTGGAAAAACGAACTTTACAACTTTGGTGGGGGGGGGACCGGGTGAGGGAAGGGGGGAGTATGGGAAGGGATGGGAAGGGGAAACAAAGAGGAAGCAACAATGCTTGATAAGAAATGTACTCGTTATCTTGCCTATGTAATTGTAACTCCTATGTATGGTATTCTCACAATAAAAATAAAATAAAAATAAAAAGAGGAGGCTACAATGCTTGATAAGAAATGTACTCACTATCTTGACATGTAATTGTAACCCCTCTGTACAGTATTTTCACAAAAAAAAAAGAATAAAGAGAAGAGACTAGGTAGATGCAAGAATTCAAATTTCTTTCTTTCCTTTCTTCGTTTGTTCCTTCCTTCCTTCGTTCGTTCGTTCGTTCCTTCCTTCCTTCCTTCATTTTTTGGTTGTGGGGCTTGAACTCAGGGCCTGGGCTCTGTCCCTGAACCTCTTTTTGCTCAAGGCCAGTGCTCTACCACTTGAGCCATAGCGCCACTTCTAATTTTTTGAGTGGTTCACTGGAGATAAGAGTCTCATGGGGACTTTTCTGACGAAGCTGGCTTTGAACCAAGACCCTCAGATCTCAGCCTCCTGAGTGACTAGGATTACAGGTGTGAGTCACTTGTGTCTGGCAAGAATGCAATTTCTAGACTCATAAAAATGGCAAGACTTGAGTTTGGATATCTCAGACACCTTTATTATTTGGGGGAGAATATGTTGGACAGTTACACTCAAGGTAGAGCAATTTATTATCTGCAAGCATGCTAACTGGAGAGCTTTCATAGGTGTCCTGCAAAGATAGCATGGTTTATGATAACTTTCAAAGATATGGAGATAGTCTCATTTCCCTGACATTTCAGGCAGGCTCAATGTTCAATTTGTGCTTTTGGCCACTTCAAATAAACTCTTATAAATGGTTTCTAGTTGAATAAACAATAAGATGAACGAAATACATTCTTATATATTTTCATCTTTGATGTGGCTCTAGGGAATAATCTGATTCACAGCATACTGTCTTTGATAATTCTCTGTATTCAGTGTTCTGTCATGAATATTAAATGTTACGATATACACAACAAAGAAATATGAGGATTTCAAGGAATAAAAATAACCTAGTAAAATCTTCTATCAAGTGTTGTTTGCTCCTATGAAGGCCATTTTTCTCTTTTCTTCTACTCATAACTTAGTTCTAGTATCTACTCTTCCTTCTCCTGGTTCAGAGCTTAGCTGTAGAAAGCTCTGATTAGAGCTTTAGAGTTGATTCTGATTAGGCTAGGACAGGCTATTGCAATCGTGGCTGACAATTATATAGTCAAATCACAGTCGTTGGTCATATTATTATTATGAGTGACATAATAAAAATCATGTTGCATATTAATTAGAGTAAAAAAGTCTCATGGCAGATTTCTTCTTCCTTATTGACATTGAAAATTTGTAGCTTCCAGATACTGAGGAATAATGGGTTCATTCTGACAATCCCATGTCTTCCTGTGTACCTTTTCATGACCAGGTTGTGACACAGATGATCATAGGCATCTATCTTACCAATACAACATAAGCTGGTTGAAAGCAGCCATTGATTGTGTGGATAGATTGAACCTGCCTTTTAAAAATGAGGACACTCACCTGCTAGGTATGCTCTTCTCTCTCCTTACACAGAGATGGGATGGTTTGTTATGCTACTTGGTTTCGGGTTTCAGTGTTTTGAATCTCAAAGCATCCTCTATGATTTAATTACTACATGACATCATAATACAGACACTGAGTCTATGCTTCGCTTATTCAATAAATTGTGTATTAAATAATCATTATTCATCTGGATCTAAGTGATACATTGTGAGAAAGATTTAAATAAGCCCCTGCCCTTGAGAGTCTGTAGTTTAGTGCTAGAGAAAAGCAATAGATAATTAAACAAACCAACACATTTAGATTATGATTAATCCTCTGAAGGTAGCAATGACATAGTAATAGAATGCTTTATTTAGTTAACAGGTGCTTCTTTTTAAAAGAATGATTCATGCCTTTATGGGGAAGAAAGAAGTATTTTGCTGGAAAAGAGAAATTAATGTCTGAAGATTGAGGAAAAATTCATCACAATATGTGCAAGATTCAAAATTATAACCATCTTGCTAGAAGAGTGTACTCACTTGCGTTTTATGACATTCAGTTTTGGAAAGTTTGAACCACAGTAAATCTTTTCTATTGATCGCTTGGTAAGAACTCTAATACCTTCTGAACTGCACACTTCAGATACAAGAATTCACTAGTTTATCTATCACTGGTGTGAAGATCTCTTACGTCCATGGATTATCCCTGATTAGAAGTGGGATTTGTCTCAGAGCAACTAGCTCAGCACCTAAATATGGAAGAGTTCCACGCTGACAGAGCATAAATGAGTTAATGAATGAAGCTGTTAGGTATTTCATCTATTGGGTAACAACGGATGACTTGTGGAAAGCTCACAACCTTGGGAAAGTCTATTCAGAGCACCGTGGTCTACTGCCATCCAGTCACAGATAAGAATCCACAAAGGGTTTGGCTCTACTATTTCTGCTTACTGATTCTGACTGCAAGTGCATTTCAAAGAAAATAACTTGGCTATGTCCATACAAAATCAAATGATGCATTATTACTTATTTAGAAGATGTTTCTGTTGATTTATAAAAAGCTAACTTTATTTTGTCACCTCTTTTGAATTATAATACCTCTTTTGAATTATAATGTACAGATAAGTACATACATAATTTAAATTAATGTTTCATAAAGATAAATACACATATATAAGTATATGTATACCTTCATTCATATACACATATATACCTATATGTATTCACATATAGTCTATATATGTTTATATACATATATATACATGTATATATTAATATATATACGTATATACATATATACATATGTGTGTATCTCTTTACATAAAACATTAACATAAATTAGTTCCATATTAGAAGTAGGTTTTGTGAATTTAGCGGCTTGATAATCCTTACTTCTGATAAACAACTTCTTTGATCAAGAGATGGTTATTCTTTGTGGTCTCTGTTGTCAACCTAATATCAGACTGGGAAGACAATGATCATATTTGCTGCAGTCCTCTATTGGCTCTGCCCCTCACTAAATTAGGAAAGCTTTCAATGAGAAATGTAGGTCTTATTATATTATATGTAGGCAGTGTGTTCCATAAGGTCAAGATATGCTGACATTTCAATAAATCAGAATGAGAAATGATGAAAATCAAATTTTCTCTAGGATAAAATTGTTTTATATTTACACCCACAAGTGAACCTCACCTCAAGCTTTGTTCATCCTCCTCTTCATAATCAGCACCTTGCCATGTCTTCTGCTGACTGCCTTCTAGCCTACCATGCATTGCTGGCAAATACACAGAGGTTTGAACTTAAGCTGCAACATTTATTAGAACATGCTTTATGAAGTTTTTAGAGATAAAGTAGAAATAAATATTCTATTTTTTGTTATAGATTATAACAATAGTTGTCATTTATTGAATGTTTATTATTTCGAATAGGGATCAGTTTTAGATTATCTTCCCAGAAATTGTTACTATTGAGAAGCGCTGTTTAAAAAAACAGTGGAGCAGTGGTACATACCTGTAATCCCAGTGTTGCAGTAGAAATGAGGATTGTGGGAGGAGGAAAACTTGTGAGATGTTATCTGAAAAGTAAGGGCAGGAGGCGTGGCCTAATGGTAGAGTATCTGCCTAGGAAGAAAGAGACCCCGAGTTCAAATACCAGCAATGCACTGCAGTAAATAAATGCATAATTAAATAAACATAAACCAACAGATTCCACTCTCTGAGCCAGATTTTCTAAGAGAGAAATCCAGGGGAGATTTATTTTCAAGGAAAGTTAGAGGATACGGACATAAGACATTAACTATTCACACTAGAATATCAATGAAAGTTTCTCATGAGTAACAGAACGGAAGCCATGCCAAAAATGAGGGAATAGGGTTTGCCTACTTGCAGGCTGACAAAGTTAACTTTCCCCAGTCTCATGCCATAGTTGTGAGAAGAGTTAGACTTTCTTCCACCAGCTCTTTAAACCTCAATGTACAGAGTGATGTGACATGGGAAATCCAGGGTTTCATTTCTTCTCAGGAAGATAGATAGATAGATAGATGAATAGCTTAAATAAAGTTCCAGTAAGATGACAATACAGGAAACCGAAAGACAACATTGACCAATTCCTGAACCTTTTTAAGCTTCTGATAACTGAATTTGGACCCTATTACTATCTATCTATTCTGATAGACCCGACGTTAGTAAGGTCCTGGTGAACTACCTTAAAACAGATTCATTAATACTTAAGGTACAAATGTGAAAAAGGAAGTAGGTAACTGGAAGAGGTATAGGGGGGTGACGGTGGAAGAGGTGGCTAATCACGCTGTCTTCTGCTCATAAACTGATATGCTGAATCAAAATACCTTTGTGTACCAACTTGAAGATTACAAATGCTTGGAAAAGTCCATTACCAAAAATGACTATCTTTGTGTGTAGGTGTCAGGCATATATAGATCTCCAGCAACTGCCTCACAATTATACATACCACATACAACATGCCGTGGGGTTAAATTACACCAGGTGTGTTTCAGAATCAAAAGGATGCATGATGGGAAGAGATCAGAACTTGAAGAACACAGATTGAAATGCATCATTACAAAGTTTAAGCTATTAAACTAACTTTGGAAAAGAATGATCTCTAACCAGCCCCACTAGAAAAAGCAGAAGACAAAGTTTGTGTTATGAAATTTCCCTCTCTGCTCCTTTTTATTTTCCCCCAGTGGGGCACAAAAAAAAAATCACACACAGTCTAGCCATTGTCCTGTCTAATTTTCTAAATAAGAGTGTTTACATAGAAACGTAAATGCTTCTGTTATGTTTCATTGGTAACTTTCTTTTTCATCTCTGTTTATTTCACATTTTCTTATCTTGTCGCTATTCAGTTCCAAAAGTATTACAAATACACAGTAATACATCCCATCTGGAGCATCCCTCTGAAGGGAAGGGAAGGATAGGGGACCCGGAGGCCAGATGAATTCCATCCACCAGCTGTAATGCTTTTCTCCCTCCAACGAGGACTGTGAGAAATGGCAGGTCGCTTTAGATCTATTGACTGCCTTTCACCCCCTGCCTTTTCCACAATCAAAGGGCTACTCAGACTTGGAGAGATTTCCTAGATGATTGAGGAAGTGGTAGGATTTCCAGCAGAACTTCGAAGTTAGATAGTTTGGGATATAATGGAATATTTAGCCACAGTCCAATAGCAATGGGAAAGTAGCTTGGTCGGTGCTTTTCCCAGCACATCCCAAAGGGAGGAGTAGGATTGAAGCACACCTGTGTACAATTTGGGATGCCAGCACGTCATGTGATTGGTTTAGTTATCTTTGAACAGAACAGTTGACTGAAGGCCTGTTACAAATACAATTTTACTACAAATACAGATGAAAAGCCACATAGAAGTGGTATATTCTCAAAAATGCCAACAGCAGTGTTATGAAGAAAGGACCTGTATAGATTAAATATAGTAGCTGAGAAAATGCCATGTCAGTAATTGGTATTATAGAGAGGAAAACTTTCATCCAATTTTGAAGATATACTATGAGACTCATGCATATTTCATTTCTTGAGGAAAACCATGTGTTCATTCACATTTGTATAACATTCCTTGGTAACCACTTAGCAATTACTGCACATGATATCTGATGATAAACCTTGATAAGTGAAGTTTGAGCTCATTCCTTAATCTCAACTCTCAGTAGGCCAAGGGAGGAGGATCATAGGTTGGAGGCTTTCTGGGCTATATAACAAAATTTTGTCTCAAAAATAGATGGAATGTGATAATTTTCTTATAAGAAATCATCTCCATCATTCTGTGAAAGAAAGGGCCCTTTTTCCCTTGGATATAGTTTTATAGAGTGTTTAAACAAATGTATCATTAAAAAAATTACAGAGTTAAGCTAGAAGAAAATATTTGCACTTCTGTTCTTCAAATATATATGTATATATATATTTGTGTGTGTTTATTGTAAAAAAATACTGTTCAGAGGGGTTACAATTACATGGGCAAGGTAATGAGTACATTCCTTATCAAGCATTGTTTCCTCCTCCTTTGTTTCCCCTTCCTAACCCTTCCCATCCCCCCCACCCCCTCCCACCCCCCCCTCCCCCCGCCAAAGTTGTAAAGTTTATTTTTCGACATAACGACCTGTACATCTCATTGTTGCAATGGGTCCACCTGTATCCCTATTTGAACGACTTGTTTTTTCCCTTCCCCTCCACAAATTATACCAACATCAAATACAATGAAAGCAGCAGATATACCGTGGGGGAAGGACATACAAAGCAACAAAGATTTTCTTTAGGTAGCCATATAAAGGAGTTGCCATTCAACAGAGTAGTTAATGCCTCTTGATCAGTGTCACTTCTTCTAACATTGTCATTTTCCCTTCCCACCCCATCCCTTCCCTCATTTTTCTTGATTTTTAGGTTATTGAATTGTTTTTTTTTCTATTTAACAAAGGAATTTCCTATTGTAACAATGAGATGTACAAGACACTATGTTGAAAAAGGAACTTTACAATTTAGACGGGGATGGGGGGAGTGTAGTTGTGGAGGTGGGAGGGCAGGGATGGTAGGAGAAAAACAAAGGAGGAGCCAACAATGCTTGATAAGAAATGTACTCATTACCTTGCTCATGTAACTGTAACCCTTCTGTACAGTATTTTCACAATAAAAACTTATTAAAAGTAACACAGCAATTTGTGTACAATGCATCTTGATCTGTGCCATCCCTTCAACATCTTCACCCTCCTTCCACCCACCACTTCCCTTATTTTTCTCAGTTCTGTGGCATATGCAGTGCTATTCAATGCATTCTTGCCTGCATTCTCCTACTGTCCAAAAACCTTCATTCTTCTACCCTTCTCTTCTTAACACCTTCCCACCCTGCCCTTTGCAAGTGCCTATTTCCTAGTACTCATTTTGTTAGGCATTGACTTTGTCTTTCTAAAGAATTATGCCTTTTGTGTTCTCCTTAGATTCAATTACACTTCAAATAATTCATTTATAATTGCTTGGGTGTTGTCCAGTGTGCTTATGTCCATATTTAGAGGCACATTCTAGTTCCCACTAATGACAGAAAACATGTAACCTGTGTTTCTCTGAGTCTAGTATACTTCCTTTAACATAATCCTCCAAGTCTTTCCATTTCCTTACCAATGGTTCAATGTCATTCCTTCTGATGGATGAATAGAGTTCCATTGTGAATATATACCACATGTTCTTGATCCATTCATCCACTGAGGAGCACCTGGTATGATTTCATATCTTGATTATGGTAAATAATGCTGCAATAAGCATGGTTGTGGTGTTGGCTTTCGGGTATCCTTTTTTTTGCTCTATTGGCTAAATGCCCAGGAGTGGGATTGCTGGGTCATATTGGAGTTCTATGTTTAATCTTTTAAGGAGCCTCCATACTGCTTTCTAGAGTGCTTAAACACCTTTACATTCCCACCAACAGTGTAGTAGCTTTTCTTTTGGTCACATCCACACCAGCATCTGTTTTCTTGATAATGGCCATTCTAAATGGGGTGAGGTGGGATCTCAATGTTGTTTTGATTTGCATTTCTTTTATGGTCAGAGATGTTGAACATTTCTCATGTGTCTATTGGCCATACCCATATTTACTTCTTCTTTTGAAGTTTCTCTTTAAATTATTAGCCCATTTATTAATTGGGTTGTCTCTTTGAGGGTTTATTTTTTGAAGGCTCAATTTTTTGAGTTCTAAGTATATTCTGGATATTAGGCCCTTGTCTTATGGATAGCTGGCAAAAAAAATCTCTCATTCTCTGATCTGTGTATTTAGCTTGTTAGCTATGTCTTTTGCTGTGCAGAACATTTGTACTTCTGAAGTATGTGTTGCTCCTGGCCAACTTGAGAAGCCATGATTTAAAATCTGAAAATAGTGTCTCATTCGCTTTCTACTGAGCAGAGTTTCTTACCAATTTATCTGTCTAGGATTGAAATTTTACTTTGGGAAAAAGGGTTCCATTTCTTATATACTGAAATTCCTCCAAAAACCCTCAAGAATTCCACTATCAAGAACGCAAGTATAAAAGTAATGGCTCCTGTCTTTGAAGAAAAGCTGAACTATAAGTCATAAACAGCCCCTACTCTCATCTTAAGTGATTTAACCAGTGCTTGGTTTGACAAAATAAGTCATGGCAAAGGAGAAAGCTCATGTCAAGGGACAAAAGTTTTTCTCAAAAAGAATGAAAATAATGCATCCCATCAATTGATGTCTTGCTCTTACATCTGTTTTTAATGGCATGATCCAAAGCACTTCATAGAAGCATCATGAGCTGTCTTTTCTCCCTCCTCCCTCTCTCCCTACTTCCTTCTTTCTCTTTTGTAATTGCTTGAACAGCTTATCTCATAAAATAAAAACTGCACCGACATTTGAATTTGAAAGGGAAGAGCCAAATCATCTAGCTCTCCTATGCAGTAACAGACACATATTCATGGTGACTTACGATTAACAACAATCAGTTATTCAGATAGAAGGGTCAAAACCTTCTACTCCCTCTGTTCTTCTTTTTCCTCTTCCCTTTTCATTTGTTTCACTTCTTCTCTTATTCCTCTCCTTGCTTTGTTACAAAATTATGCTTGGAAGCTATGTAACCAAAATAAGAAATTTTTAGTCTTTTTTGTTTGTTGGAAGATGTACATTTACCACCATATTGAAAAACTTACATTCCTCTACCTCCCTTTCTGTCCAGTTCTTTGTCTTCTTGTAGATCTTTGCTTGCAGCAGTACTGAGGTGTAATGTTTGAGCAAGCTACCACTCAAAGAAGAAAGAGAAAATGTGATTTCAGGAATATAATTGCCTGAGTTTCATTTTTCTTACTAGCTGCCTGATAACACATTGAGTAATTAATATCTAGATACTGTTTGGATTGAAAGTGTCTATCTCAGAGCTTAGAAGATTTAAAGCAATCATATGAGCAATTTCTTCTTTCTTTTTTTTTTTTTTGTCAGTTGTGGGGTTTGAACTCTGGGCCTGGGCACAGTCCCTCAGCTATTCAGCTCAACGCAAGCACTCTACTGCTTGAGCCACAGCACCACTTCTGGTTTTCTAGTGGTTTATTAGAGTTAAGAGTCTTATGGACTTCCTGGCCCAGCTGGCTTTGAATCCTGATCCTCAGATCTCAGCCTCCTGAGTAGCTAGGATTACAGATGTGAGCCACCGTTGCCCGGCTGAGCAAATTTCTTAACCAATGTGGCTCATAATGATAATAGTTTCTTCTCTTCTAATATTTTTAACCCAGTCTTTATTGTGTTCATACTATGATCTTGGACTACTTGGTTAATTTCTGCAAGTTAGCTGGTGAAACTGTTATAAAGGTAGCTTTATAAATGTTTTCCATGTCTTTTCGAATAAGAGGGAAGACTTATTTTGAATTTGGCACCATAGAATCTCATTTTGTCTCTCAGTCCACTTTCTGTATTTGGTAAATAAATCTGAAGTCTCTTTGGTTATTTTCTAAGTATAACATTATGATACATGGAAATAGGTATCAGGAAACAAATACGCCATAAATAGATTCCATGATAACAATTTTCATGTGAAAGCCGAGGCTGAGATGAAATGAAGGCAATTGAAGTCATGAAGACGGAAGAAACTGGAAAACATTTGGGTTTCATTCCGTCTTGGCTCCTCTCCACCAAAGGTCAGCAGAAAGTGAGGACCAAAACCACGGCTTCCTCTCCTTTTCCTTTATTCTCTTTTATCTTCTTTGTGCTTCTGCACATGAACATTTTGTGAATACCAGGTGTTTTTTCTAAAGGAAACTCACATGGGCTTATTGAAATTACATTGTCTTTAAATTTTGTTTTGAAATGATTGAAAAACTTATTTTGGGGCTGTGGACATTCATCAAAATGTCAAAACTCGAGACAGCAGAAAAGGAGGTTGTGTTGGCAGGATGCATTTGAAGTTCTGACTCTGAACACGAAAAACACATTTGCAGGACACTTCATAATGATTCCTACACAGCGTCCTGTCATCTAGATTGCTAATGGTTCAACTGAAAGGCTCAGTTGGGATGGGCATCTACTTAATCCTACAGACTGCTGATTTATATTTATTTTTAAGTACTGTTTTGCTTATTAAGGAAACAGTGAAAATCAGTTTGCTGATAGATGAAGTGATACTACCCATCCTGGTCCATCCATCAGCTAAATCCCAGAGGTTTGCATATGTAAAACAAGTCTCACTTGAAATGGAAACTTTTTCTGGAGGACAGTAGGAAGATTTAAATCCACAGAAAGAATACTCTGGAACATAAGTAGACATGTGCTTGCAAAATGATTTAATCTCCAAGTTTCACAAATGTTTTAGCAAAAGATTTCCTAAGAAAATTGGGAAATGGTCCACATTTGGAATAATTTTTTAAAATATTGCTTTTCCTGAAAAAACTTACTTTAAAAATAAATATCTCAAGATTATATTTGCAAGAAAAACTTAGTTATGGGGTCATTTGTAGCACATAAAATTATATGGACTGGGGCTGGGAAAGTGGCTCAGTGATAGAGTGCTTTCCTTGCATGAATGAGGTCTTGGGTTCAATACCTCAGCACCACATAAGCAGAAAAAGCCAGAAGTGGTTTGTGGTTCACATAGTAGAGTTCTAGCCTTGAGCTGAAGAGCTGAGGGACAGCACCCATGCTCAGAGTTCAGGCCCCACGACTGGCAAAATAAATAGATAAATAAATAAATAATATAATATAATTATATGGGTCTACAGTTGAGAAACAATCATTGGAGACAAATGACTTTTAGTGTTCTTGGAACTTCCCAGATATAAAATTATTTGTAATACACACCACATTTATCTTCTAAGTTAGGAATGTCACCAAGAATATACATGATTGCATATGGAGTGCTATAAATGTTACAAGGCAAAATCTTATCAAATGTGATGATCATTGGTGTAATAAAAATTTTAGATATTTCTAGAGCTAACGGAAAGATTGTGATACTTTGGTGAAGTATTTACTTGTGCTTGGGTTCTACTGAGAAGCTTTTGTGGGAGTGTGCAGACACACACGTGTATTCATGTATGTGTGCACTAACTACATGCGAGAAAGATATCAGATGCCAATACTAAAATTTTAAATGTTTCATTTGTTTTCCTTTGATAACTAGATTGACCAACAACATATATAATTGATAAAACTGAGGATGTTTTGTGTTCATAAGTGATATACCATAAGTATACCTTTCCAATTTTTTAAAGATTTTTCTCTGTGTTGAAAAGAGTTGGATAAAAACCTTAAGATATTGAAAACCCATAGGCCTCCATAAAACTGGATTTGTTATCTAAAAGCAAGCCATTTGTTTTGACTATGCATATCAGATTTAATATACAATTAGTTGTATATATTTTGCTCTAACTTTGTCTTATCTGATCACGTCTTCTCAGATTTTTCTGTAAGTTCCTACTGCTACTGAGAACTCACTTTTTATAAAGCTGTTAACTAAACTTTCAAAGAAAAATCTATTAAATAACAAAACACAATCCACTAACATAATATTATTTATGTAATTAGTGATGACCTATCATTACTATTTTCTTTAACTTTTGAACAAAAACATTGAGCTGCTAATCCACTGAATCTTTATGGCTTTTTCATAAGAAATGCCAACTATCTGGTATAATTTGTGGAGGGGAAGGGAAAAAACTAATTGTTTAAATACTGATACAGGTGGACCCATTGCAATAATGAGACAAGTCATGTCGAAAAATGAACTTTACAACTTTGGTGGGGAGGGGGGCAATGAAGGCAGGGGGGGATGGGAAGAGATAGGAAGGGGAAACAAAGGAGGATGCAACAATGCTTATAAGAAATGTACTCATTACCTTGCCCATGTAATTGTAACCCCTCTGTATGGTATGTTCACAATAAAAAAAGAAAAGAAATGCCATCTATCTAATGTTAGTCTTTAGTATACACTATTACTTTCACAGATCTTCTTGTGGCATAATTAAATCAGATTCAACAGGACACCATGCATGTGTCCAGCAGCAAAGCATAATATTTCACAATAATTTTCTCCACCTATTTGTCAACTAACTTAACGAATTATATAAGATTTTATTTTGTTTGTCTAACTGTGTCCTTTGTCATCTTCTTCCAAGCTTGTATCATTAATTATAAAATATATGGCAGAGCTTGTCTGGCATACATAAAGTTGATCGTTTTCCTTTCTGATATTAGCATAATCTACCAATTTATTAGAAAAAAATGAATGACACACTTGTGATTAGAAATGGTCACAGCAGGTCACTTGAAAAATTATTGATGAGGGTAGTCAGTGAGACGTGCCTTTTAATTAAAATATAGAAGCACGTTGGCCAACCAAACATCAATTTCTTCTTTACTCATTTATCGTCATGCATTTGTTTTTCTTTATATTAGTTTCAATTAACAATGATGAGTCAAATTAACACACAAAAAGTAGATCCCACAGGGGAAAGAAAAAAAGGATGTATTTTTCTACTTTGGGCAAGCAAAAAGCACCTTGATGAGTATTTAAAATGGTTACCTCGGTGGTAACCTGTGGGCTACCTGTGTATCAGGTTTACCAGTCTCTGTGAAAACTTACTCTTGTGCCGTTTACTTAACAGTCGACTGTTTTCACCACGATCAGTTCTCCCACTTTCACCCGCTTCCTTTCACCAAGTTACCGCTTAGGCAACGGATTCACAGCCCCCGGGTGCACCATTGCTTCAGCCTTATTGTGATCTGGAGGACTGTTGTGAAACCCTCCAAGCCAGATTCATTGCCAGGCAACTTCATTTTAGTTTGAAAAGTGTCCCAGGCGTCCTCAAGCCTTCTAAGAGGAGGTTTGGTGGATAAAGGGGGAGGTTAGGGCTCTAGCAGACAATTATAGGGTGTCAGAACTGCCGGACCAGAGCGGCTGGCAATGGCTCTGACTTTCATCTCCCAGGCATCTGTGGCTGAGGGCACCAGATGAAAAGCAGGGCATCTTCTCTATAATTTACATGGCCACAACATTCCATCCTGGCCGCACTCTGCAGTCATAGGGCGCTCACACGTTCTTTTGTTTGTTGGGATGAGTTTCCGAAGCCTTCAAATATGTACTCCTCTTACTATGAAAGAGGGTTTTCATGCTTTTAGATGAAAATGGTGACTTAGGCGTTGGCTTGGTGTTGGCCTTTGCTTGTTTGTTCGTTTGCTTTGGAATATAATCTCCTATTTCCAAGCACACTCTGACTTTTTAACTTGACACATTCTGGTTTAAATCTGTTTTGTTTTTCTCATGTTTTTGACATTTTAAGGGAAACATCTATAAAATGGGCCAGTGCTTCTCTCCTGAGGCTGCTGTGGAACAGAGTTTTAAATACCGTGGCAGAATGCTTTTTTGGACCGAAGAGACTCCATAGAGGTTACCAACTGATTTTTCCTTAATTAGAACATTTCAATTACAACTATCACTACTCTTGTCTTTGATACCCTAACTCTGATTTTCCTTTTTCTGTTTACATTATAGGTTGTAGATGATTAGCAACTGAAATTTTCCATTTGATATCTCTGAACACATATTTTGTCAGCTTACTCTTTGTGTGTGTGTGTGTGTGTGTGTGTGTGTGTGTGTGTGTGTGTGTATGTGGTACTGGGGGTTGTATTCATATCCTTCTCTTTGCTAGACAAACATCTACCACTAGAGCCATGCCCCCAGTCCTTTTGCTTGTAGTGTGCTGTGAGATACAGTCTCCCTAAATTATCTTGGTTCCCCTGCCTTCGCCTCCCAAATAGCTGAGACTACAGGTATATGTTATTATGTCTAACCTCTGCTTTTTGTTGGTTTGTTTGTTTGTTTGGTCGGTTGTGCATCTTGAACTCTGGGCCTGGGCGCTGTCCCTGAGCTCTTTAGCTTAAGGCTAGTGCTCTACCACTTGAGTCACAGTGCCACTTATGGTTTTCTGGTAGTTTTATTGGAGATAAGAGTTTCATGGGCTTTTCTGCCCAGGCTGGCTTTGAACCACAATCCTCAGATCTCAGCCTCCTGAGTAGCTAGGATTACAGGTGTGAGCCACCAGAGCCTGGCTTTGCTTTGTTTTTATCGAACAAAAATCTTGGAAATTCCCTTTCAGATGATTTAATTCAGTATCCCATTTTTTTTTTTTTTTTTTGGATCAAGGAAATGAGATTTGAGGAAAGCTCACGTTCTTTAAAGGAAAAACTAAGGAAAGAAGTGAAACAAACATCTCATTCTTAAGACTTTTGACTGCATTTCCACTCCCTCATTTTCTACACAATTGTTGTTGTTCCTTCCGTATCCATACAGAATATTAGGAATAAATAAGGGAATAGGGGTTTATGTAGTCATAAAGTTTGTAGTTCATTGCTATAACCAAATTTGGAATTTTTTCTTGCAGTAACTATGAAGACTTCAAAAATTCATATAAAAACAACATAAAGAGTACTTTGATACTCTGATTTGTGAGCTGTAAATGTATAGCTAAAAGGTAGAAGCTAAGTAGACAAGGCTAATGATTCATAAACAAGCCAGAAAGTAAACATGGCCATTAATAAAACAAGCAAAAAGTTAGACTTGTATGTTTTTTTTTCCTCTCTAATCTTGTCTTTGGGTTGTTTTAGATTTAGAGGCTCAAGTGTGTCTTGAAAAGAATTCAAAACAGTGCTTTTGAGTAGAATAAAATGCATTCAAACCTCAAGTGCAATCTGAATATGAAGTATTCTCTTGGAGATAATTGTTTGAAATAGTAAGGAGTAGATTAGAGCGATGTGATGAGATAGGATGGTAGTTAATGTGGCCACCATACACTGGCACATGAATCTTTCCAACAACCATGTGGCTCTATGCTCTGGGTCTTGGTTAGAAATGAAGATAGCCTTCTTAGATGTTCCAAGAGCAATCCTTTATGATTATGCTATATCATGCACACTATTATCCTTAGTTCAATACATCCTACAATGCCTAATTATAAAGGCATTTAAAGAAAATGAGCCTACGAGCTCACAAAACTTCATTTATTAGAAATAGACAAAGCATGCTCAGGTAATCCATCCATCCCAGCCAGAAGGTTGTTCCTTGGCTTATCCAGATATACTATGCCCCGAGTTTACCTTAGGATTCCCTAGGTAGCCTCCAGTGATTACCAGCAGTTGTCCAAACTCTTCAGCCTGCTCTTCCTTAATCATGGGTCTAAGAAAATGATATATGCATTACGACTTATGAATAACAGCTTATTAGTAAGGATGTAATGAATTTTGGCCTTCTTTTACTGCATTTGACTTATTATCAATTGAAGGTAGTCTTCTCTTTAATTCGTTAACTGGAAAATGCCCACCTGTGTGTGTGTGTGTGTGTGTATGCATGTGTGTGTGTGTGTGTGTGTGTGTGTGTGTGTGTGCTGGTCCTGGGACTTTAACTCATGTCCTAGGCACTGTTACTGAGTTTCTTTTGGTCAAGGCTATCACTCTACCACTTGAACCACAGTTCCACTTCCAGCTTTTTTGGTAGTTTAGTGGAGATAAGAGTCTCACAGGCTTTATTACCTAGTCTGGCTTCGAACTGTAATTCTCAGATCTCAGCTTCTTGAGTAGCTAGGATTATACTTGTGAACCACTGGCTTCCAGCTTTCTATGCTTTAATTGTTAATCCTCTTTAAAAATATAGATAGTTTAGCTGGGTGCAGGGGCTCATGCCAGTAGTCCTAGCTACTCAGGAGGCTGAGATCTGAGGATTGTAGTTTGAAACCAGCCTGGGCAAAAGAGTCCCTATGAGAATATTACCTCCAATTAACCATTCCAAAACCAGAAGTGGAGCTGTGGCTCAAAATGATAGAGCACTAGTCTTGAGCAAAAGAGCTCAGAGGCAGTTCCCATGATCCGAAAATATACATATATATGTGTGTGTATATAGATGTATATTTCACAAACCAAACTTCAGTGACCTCAAATGGAGGCTTTCATTTTGTAATAAATAAACATGAGTAAAAGAAATTAGCAAATAATTTGGAATGTTGCTGAAGTCATCAGATTTGACATTTGTCTAGGAGATATGTATATTGATAGTTAGTATTATACATCCTATAATGCTTTCTCTACCCTTATAATTTTCCCCTTGTGGATCTCAGTCTTCCCTATCTGCCAATCACCAAGGCTCCTCTCTTAGTGTAAGACAGTGTAACATGTTTTTTTTTTAAAAAAGGGGTCTGATGCCAAAAGAATTTGGATTTTATACTAGGTTCTTGCCAAAATTTGATAGTTATTTAAGCTCTTCAAACTTTAGATTTCTAATTTGATAGTTGGGAGCCATACTGTCAAACAAAATGATTTTTTCAGAGTACCAAAAAAAGACACATAGAATTAGTAATGGGCCCTATTATTTAGAATCTCTAGACATTTTAAACATTAACAGCTTCAAAACTATTATCCACTCCTTCACTAAATAATAACGAATCGAACAACTCCACATACAACCAAAGTCATAGGAGATGAGAATATTACCAAGAATTAAGACAGACGTGTTTCCTGTAACTAGTCAAAATAAATTTTTATTTGATTTTATGTATATATTATACAATATGTCATGCTCTGCTCTAAGTACTTGGCAAATATGAATATATTCAGATCCTGAAAAAGAGTGCTATTTTTCTTTTCTACAATAAGAATTTGCATGGGGAACTGAGTGATTTGTTTGAAGCAACAGGGGTGGAAACAAGACTGGAGTCTGCTAACTGGCTTTTGAACATATGCTTCTCTCCACCTGCAGGACAGCCATGATGCTGCTCTACAAGTAACTGAGTGCGATCAAGTCTCCTCGCAGTGCTGCCAGGAGAAAGATGAAAAAGGAAGTTATTGAAGAGCACCCTTCATGTATGTTAGTAGGCTACTTCCTGAGTCTTACACCCCATGTTCGGTGGAGTCTGTGATTCCCTGAGTTTTCTTCTCTGAGCACCTTTCACCATTATGAACTGAAAACAGGGTAAGGGGTGAACCTGCTCATTTACAAGCTATACCTGCAAGGAGGAGAAGAATGGTCTACGCAATTAAGTTTGAATATTCCATGCAAATGTTATACGAACTTGGGAAATGAGAACCAAGTCCATGGCCAGGCTTCTGACTCAAAATCTCATATATTCAAAACATCTGTGTCTTTCAGTACAATCACCAACATATTATTCAGGCATGCTGTGGTCATTGATAACAATGAGTTCAGTCACAAGTCCATACACTAGCTTGACTGAATGCTTTTCTAAATCAACAGCCAACAGCAGGCCAAGGCTGCCTTTGTATTGAGTTTATGCACTTAAGCATTTATCTTGGTTTCTTTCTAGTAGAAAGGAAACCGGGTCAGAAAGTATGCATCTTGACAATAAAAATATCTGATCGACTGTTTTCTGACTGATTTATTTATGCCGAAAATAGCACCAGGTGCTCAATAAATGTTAGGTTGTGGAGAGACTTTTGGTTGTTGTTACAATAATGCTAATTAAGCAAGAAATGGGGTATAACATAGCATCTTTTAAATTAGCCTTTTCACCTGGACTTTAATACAAAATTTGCCACAGGCTTGGTTTGAGATCTGAGATGAAGTTCTTTATCATCCTGTTCCCTTCTTGCATCCAAGAAACACGTTTCTACTGTTGAAAGGGCACAGACAAGACTTTCTTTGGAAGGCTTCTTCTCCATTTTTCCAGAGGTTTATAATTTTATTTTTTACTGCAATTAATGCCTTTATTTTGTGGTAGTGAGAGAAGAAACATGAGGTAATAGCAAAATTAAACCCACCAAAATAAAAAATTATATATATACATATATATTGCCCACATACATGCACACACACACACACACACACACACACACACACACATTCTCTGGCTGAGTGCTTGAAAGTTTGGCTTGGTGTGCAAACAACCCAATTGATACTGTGTCCCCATTAGAACAACTGACTCACCACATATTCAACCACACAGCCTTGGGCCAGCCCTACTTGACTCACAATCTATGGTTTAACATGAAGGTCTGAGCTTCCTTTGATCTTCTTGCAAGCATTTCAATGAAGGTACCCTGTGAATCAGCAGAGCCAGTTAGTCAGCTACCAAAAGATTGATTCATTGTCACAGTGATTCTAATGCTGTGCCAACAGGATCTGAAACATCACTTGGTAATTTGTACCTTGGCCTACAGAAGCCAATAGAATGTAGGCCCCATTCTGTACAATTGAAGGATGTTTCCAGGGAGCATGCTATAGACTTTAGTCACCGATCCACAGCCTCACAACTTTAGATGAAGAGGACTAAATGGGAGAGCCATTTTCCACTTCTGGTTTTAAAACAGACATAGATCACTATCTTTCAAAGCAGAAGTTGAACAGCTTGATATGAAGAATTCTTGTCCATGATTTGAGAAAGGAAGATACCAGCTGGAGGAGTGGAAAAAGGAGAGTCCAACCTGTGGCAAACTCAACAGAGCCTTGCTCACTTGTGGGGAGAACTCTGCAGCATTGAAGACAGTGTAGACCGGTCCCTCCTCAGGAGGTCAAAATGCGTGCGTGTGCTTTGACATTGCCTAGCCATGGGTGACATGGGAAATGACAGTGGCTTAGAAAGACCTGGAAAAGCTAGAGAAGACATGAAGTCAGCACAACCAAGAGAGGAGACAGACTTCTTTCTGGAGATGTATAATAAACGTTGCTCTGCATTGATAATAATTTTAGAGTCACTAAATTAAATATCCCTAAAAACCAATGTCTAATTTCATAGAGCGAGTACTAAATATAGTATTATAGGTCCTGCTTTGAATTTAAGTTACCGCAACTCAACAGAGTCATTTCTCTTGCTTTTATTTCTTTGTATGGTTGTTTTTCTCATGTTGAGTTCCTCTTCATTATTAAGTCTAAAATTTAAATTTCATTATATTTTATAAATACGTCATTCTGCAGAGACTCCTCCCATGACCTGTGCAGTTATGGAATGTATACAGTGTCTGCAAGTTAGTTATCAAAATTAATTGGCTCTTCTTTTCTTTTCCTTTTTTTTCCCCCCTGCAGATTCTGGACTTGAACTCAGGGCCTGGACACTGTCCCAGAGCCTTTTTCTTGCTTGAGGGTAGTGATCTATCACTTGAACCACAACTCTACTTCTGGCTTTTTTTTGTTTATGTTAATTAATTGGAGATAAGAATCTTAAGGGTTTAGGGGCTTAGGCTGGCTTTGAACATATCTCAACCTCCTGAGTAGCTAGGATTACAGGTATGAGTCACTGGCTTCTTTCTTTGAGCTTTTAGCTATATACTGTATTTTGTTTTATTGTTGACTTCATAATCGACAGATAGAAAAACTTAAATTCACATGCTTATCATCAAGGTACAACTCCATGCTTTATAACATGGCTGAGAAAAGAAAAAAATAGAAAAGATCTAACTACTATCAGTAGATAAATATGAAAAGCATTCATGATATATCCATATACAGTATAATATATTTTAGTTGGGTAGATAAATTTGCTATTGTCATGTATATCTGTATGAACAATTCTCTCTTTTCTATTATTAATTTTTATTTCTTTTAAGACAGGTCTCCCTACATAGTCCAAGTTGGCCATGAATATAAGCCCTTCATTCTCAACTTCCTGAATTCTGGGATTACAGATCATGTCTTCTTTATAAACAATTCATGTACTCTTATATTCTTGTTACTAGTTATAGTGTAGTTAAAAAAATTTGTCAATTTGTCACATCTAAAATTCCTTTTTAACCTGATCTCTAATAAAGTAAATTTTTTTTCTCAAGCCTTTTATATGAATTAAATCTTTATACCCTTATGCATTTTAATTGTGGTGGTTTATAGATGTGTTAGCTATATTGTCTGGTTATTAATAATTGAACCAATTTTCATTAACAAATACTTTCCCTGCCCAATATGCATACCTTCATCTATTTTTTACCGCTAGAACTTGTGTACAGTGAGATGTGGGAACAGAGATTCTTTTCTCTTTTGGAAGGCAGGTCATTTATGGGTAGTAATGAGGTTTGAACTCCAGGCTTTGTTCTTACTCTGTTTATTTTGGAGAATAGTGTTTTCCTAGGCCAGCTTGGACTACAATCTTTATATTTATTCTTCCTGCCACACAATTGGGATGACAGGTGCAAGCCACCACACCCAATGCTTTTCTGTTGCAATAAAAGCTGTTTATGAACAGTTTTTGTCCAGGTTGTCATGGGATGATGATTTTCTTTTTTTGGTCAGTCATGGATCTTGAACTCTGGGCCTAGAAGCTGTCTCTTAGCTCTTCAGCTCAAGGTTAGCACTCTACCATTTGAGCCACAGATCCACTTCTGCTTTTCTGGTGGTCACTGACTTTCCTGCCCAGGCTGGCTTTGAACCATGGTCTTCATATCTCAGTCTACAGAGTTGCTAAGATTACAGGCTTGATATCCCACATTAGGATCCTCTTAATGTCAGCCTCCAGAGTAGGTAGATAGCAAATGTACCTCTCTAGTCTCAAATGCTTTGGTACAACTTCTCAGTTTGGTTGTCTTACATTTTCACTCTCAGGCTTTGCTCTAAAATTTGGGAACTCTATCAAAGTTTCCTTTCATGTCTGTATTTCACTTTCCTGCAGCATCAAATAAGCTGTTTTCTGTTTGAATCCCCCAATTTAATTTTAGTGTATTTTTGCTTTATGATTTTTAAAATTAATTTTGTTATTCTTCCTTTTTAACTTGCCATCTTATGTCATTTTTAGATACAAAATTTACCTATCTAAACTTTCATGGTATCTTTTTTTTCCTCTTGGTTTAAGCCACTGTGATGTCTAGCAATCTGTGGGGACTGGTCTGAAAAATACTTTAGATATTACAATTCATCATTTTCAAAAGCTTTCATTACCTATGAGTACTGTGAGTATAATCTATTTTGTCTTATTCTGTAGATTTTCCAAGTATAGTGTAAATATAGATTAGATATAAATATAGACATGGATCTTGGCTTTAATGAAGGTCTAGATAAAGGTTCCGATCTGACCTGGACACAGAATCGTTTCGCATAGATGGTCACTTGGTGGATGCTGTGATTCATGCCATATGTTTAAGCAAGTTTTTTCTCAACTGCTTGTTTCCAGGATATTTTCATGGGCTTTGTTATTTCTTCCAGGCTGCTTCTTTCTCCCAATTCTATTTTATTTGTTCTTTTATGAAACTCTTGACAGGAAACACAAACAAAGCCTTACTCCTTTATGTGCTGTGCGTTGAATGTTTTCTCCTCTTCCATTTATTCTTCTGTTCTCCTTACAGCATCCATCTCCCAAGGTGTTTTCCAGTCGGAAAGAGAGCCTGTAGAAGTATTGCTCCATTATTCATCCTGCTCCTCTAACTGTCCCATCATTTCTAATGTCTGTAGCTGCATCTTACACATATGAAAGGCAGGGCGGTACAATGTGAGACACTAGAACCTACAGAATCAATATAAATCCGGGGAGAACAGCCAAGATCTGTTCAGATTTCTGCCTACTGTAAACAGGTGCACTCCAAGTCAAGGGACAGAATGGAGAGCGTCGGAAATGCCATTCTAATATTTCCTGTTTTTGTTTTTTATGCTGTCTTAAAACCAGTCTATTCTCTCAATTATGTTCATCTGTCTTATAATTAGCATGGGTTCTTTCGAATCCTGACAGTGGCCTTAGTGGCACTGATCTTTTCCATGACCTTGTTGGCATTCAAATTGTCAGGAAGCGATCACCTTATAGAATTGGAAGTATGCACCTCAATAACACTCCTACACAACTACTTAGAGACTTGGAATATGTGATCTCCAAGGCAGAGGAGCAGGGAATCAAGTGATGTCTGGGAACTAATATTTCACTACCATTCTACTCTTCTCCCTGAATAAACAACAGTTCTCCAAGTAAGGTAGAAATTGCTACCTCACAATGGAGCTAGGTTTCATAGTAAAATTCATTTGACTTGATCTAAAAATAAAAAGGAGACTCTGAAGTCTCTGATTCAGGAGATGCTACTCTGTCCATCTTCCCCTCCCCCCCCCCTCCGGGGTCTCTGCCTGCATCTCTGGGTGGAAGTGCGGATGCAGAAGCACTAGGGGGTTGAGCAAGATAGAAAGCCCTGTACAGTGAACAGCATGTGGGTGACTCAGATACATGGCACCAAGCAGTACATCTCCAGGCCGCTGAGAATACAGGGCTTGGAAAGGACATTATTATCTTGCAGCTAGGAGTCAGCCTAGATGTTAGAAGAAGAGTGACATTTAAAAAAGTCCATTGACTGAAAGGTGACAAAAGAGGAACCTCCATGCCCCAGGAGCAAGCAAGACATACAAAAGAATCATGGTGTAAATAGTCACTGCATCAATTGTCTCAACACAAACTGTATGCAGAATAAAATTCAGTATTCATTATCTTTCCAAGTGAAAGTATTCACAGGTAATACAAATATTGGCATATAGTTTTATCTTACTCAGAGGATATTTTTTTAAAAAACCACCAGAACAGTTTTTCAGGTGGCACATATACTGTAATGAAGCTTTTAGCTTTGCAACATTATTTAGTATTGTTTAGTTATTAACAAGTTGTGCATTATATAGACAGTAAGTAATGGGACATCATTTGATAAGATACCATGGGAAAATTATATTCATATTTATCTTTTATAGATTAAACACATATTTCAAAAGAATATATATTATATAATCTTATTCATAAAGTGTAAATAGATACTCTCTCTCTATATATATATACTTCTCTATATATCCACATATACAAACCTATACGTGCTTATATTTGGATGTATATTTAACAAGATATACAATAGTATTTTAAATATTGCTAGCATGTAGGATTTGGGATTGTTGGAAGCATAATTATATTGTCTTACTTTAGCTTTATCTACAGCTTCCCTACTGAGTGTTACATATGAGAAAATAAACAGGAATACATAGTCCTTTATAAATAAATAGGGTATATTTGTGTCTCATAGTGTCTCATACTGTTTAAGAGCAAAAAGAATTCCTTAGTATTCTTTTACACAACATCTATGGGTATTTATTCTTTGTATTTTCATATAACCTTCATGTGTTTTTGTGTTTTCTGACAATTCCTTTGCTTCTTTTATATAAAAGAAAAATAATCATTTTTTTCATTCAGGAAAATTAGATATTTTTCTATCTGTCTTTTTATGTTTACTTAAAAATCCACACCCCTCCACACAAGTTCAACATAAGATTGTGTTAATTTTACATTAAATTTATTCCATTAGTGTTTTTAATATTCATTTATTTGCCTGATTTTACAGTAGAAATTTATTTTCTTGAAGTTCTCAAGACTGTGGGTTACTAGATTAGAGTGTCAGTAGATATTTCTTTCATTCTTTTCCTTTTGTTCTCCCTAACCCCACTCGGTGTCTACATGACCACAGTCTCCCTAGGTCTTCTTTGGTAAATGTCCTTAGTGTCTTTCTATATGTCTACATTTCTTTTTCAAAAGAAAAACTCAGCTATATTGATCAGCTCTATAGAAATTGCATATATTTATATTTTCATATATTTAAGGTATATACTTTACAACTTGATGTTTTTGTATCTGTGTATTGTGAAATGATGATGACAAACCAATTAATACATCTATCACTCTATATCCCTTTACATAGTTAACATCTGCTTGCTTGCTTTGTGTGTGTGTGTGTGTGTGTGTGTGTGTGTGTGTGTGTGTGTGTTAGAAATATTTAAGATCTACTTTCTTAGCAAGAAATAAGGGTTACTATTTTATTATTTTGTTTACTTATGTCTGAATTTTTGATTATCTGGGCAGAATTTTTAAATGTCCAAAGTATGTTTCTGACATCTGTTTAAATAGTATTTTTTAAATAGTATCTAAATCCCATAACTATTTTACAGTTACATTGATTGTTTCTCTAAGTAGTAATTATAAGTAAGTGCAGTATATATTTGATCTAATTGTCTTCCCTTTTCACATGGACTGTGTTTATAAGATAATGTTCAATGCAGGATATAAAGATACATTTACTTTGTTCTGACTTCAATGAAAATATAAGTATATTATTTTAGATTTGGTGGCTGGAAACCTTTTACGGAGTCCCATCAGTTTATTCAGTGTAATTTATTTATTCTTTGAAAATTGAATAGTTACTATGACTAGAAATTTGTGTAAGGTGCAATTGTAGTAGTTGCATTGCTTCCAGCCTAGGTGCTATGATTTGAATATATGTAGTGGTCTCCAGAGGCTCCTGTAGTAAAGGCTTGGTACTTGGGATGGTGTAGGGGGGGTGGGTATTGGAGTGATGGGACTTTAGGAGATGAGACTTTGTGGGAGGTCATTAGGTTACTGAAAGCATGCTTTTCAAAGGGCTCGAGGGACCAGCAGATCCTCTCTCACTTCTGTGTTCTGGATCATGATGTGAGCAGTGAGCAGCCAGTGGTGTCTCCTTTACCAGAGACCCAAAACTCAGAGCTGGTCCATCTGGGACTGGAAGCTCTTCAACCATAGACCAAAGGAAGCTTCCTCAGTTAGCTATTTCACTTATTTTGTCGTAGTAACCCAAGGCTGACTAAGGCACCAGCATACTGTATTCACTTACTAAAGACTCAATAACGAAGCCCAGAATCTGGTTGACTTCAACAACAGAACTTTATGGTCTCACTGTTTTGGAAACTAGAAAGTCCTGAGCAGGATCAGGGACTGCTGAGGACACTAGCAAAATGTTTTCTAGTTTGCTTTACTAGCTCTGGTACTTCATTGTTGTTTAGAAATGTAACTCCTGTCCTCATGTTGTTGTTCTTTTCTTGTATGTGTGTGTGTGTGTGTGTGTGTGTGTGTGTGTGTGTGTGTGTGTATGAGAGAGACAGAGACAGAGAAAGAGAAAGGCAGAGAGAGACAGAGAGAGCGAGAGAGAACGAGAGCGAGTGAGAGAGCAAGAGAGAGAGAGCGAGAGAGAGAGACAGAGACAGAGACAGAGAGAGAGACAGAGAGAGAGACAGAGAGAGAGAGAGAATGTCCAAATTCTATCTTGTTATAAGGACATGAATTATACCGGATTGGAGAGAGAGAGAGAGAGAGAGAGAGAGAGAGAGAGAGAGAGAGAGAGAGAGAGAATGTCCAAATTCTATCTTGTTATAAGGACATGAATTATACCGGATTGAGTTCACCCTAAGCATTCCATTTTTTTTGATGATTCTGTGACATTCTTCAGTTCTAAGCTACAACATTTCTAAGGGAGGATGAAGACACAATTCAACCCATGACATTTATTTCTCATTTTAGAAAATGCATTTGGTGATAAACAAGATGTCATTAAAAACACAAACAACTAGTGTGGATAGTTTTTTGGTTAACAAGAGATAGCTTTTGCTTTACAACTTTTCTGAGTAAGGTGCCCTGGAGTTCATGTACCTTTTGTACTCACAGTTCTTGCTTAGAGTGTACTGACTTCATTCAAAAACATAATTGAACTTTATCTCATCTGATACCAACTCCCAGTTGATGGAAATTATTTCTAGCCTAAAAGTACATTTTATGTTTCAACATATCACATTTTTACTAAGAATTCATGTAGGTTAAAATTTTCCCTCTCTTTTGCTTAAGATGGTGGAAGTCTACTTGGGAAAGAGCACACAGTGTCTAACTAACTTTCTCCTTATTGTTACAAAGTGAGACTAACTCCCCTTTATGAGCTACAATGGTATCTTCTTTCTTATCCTTATACCAAAAGTATTGTATTTAGTATTTTAAATGCAGTGTAAATGTTTGCTGAATGAATACACCAAAGAAATGAATGAATTGAAAGGAGCAAGTAAGAAATCACATATTTTCTATTAGATTCTGTGAGATTTCTTTTCAAATCTATTGGATTCTATTCTTAAATTTACAAGACTTGCTTTAACTCTTTCAAGATAATTGCTAATACAATACACAACCTTGGTTCGTGTTTTCCTTTGAAGACATGAGGCAACTTGTTGCTTCAGTCAATCTTCGCATATTTAATTGGCAAATCATTATTATTGATCTCCTTTGGGGTGGGCAGCAGTCTTTGTGCTGAAAACATATAAAATGAACTCAGTTTCTTCCCTTCCCTGTCTACATTCTACTGGGAAAATTGAGATAATAAGTGTTGAACCACACAAGCTACTCCCATATTATCATATGCATTATGGAAAATACTAAAAAGAATCGCAAGAAAGAGCGTTGCTAAGAGATATACGATTTTATATCTGAAGTCAGCCTCTCCTCATGGCAACTTTGACATGTCAAGTTAAGGTTCTGACACCTTTACATTCAAACAAAAAGTTAATGCAGTAATTGCCTTTGACTAAACATGCACTAGATTCTTTGTGGCTTTCTCTGTGCCTGTCACGGTCCCCTTCCCCAGAGTTAAATGCACAGATTTCTCCACACGTGGACACCTGCACATTCAAGTGTCTTATTTAGTAATGCAATGCTAATAACTAGATGCTGTGGCAGAAACCTCCTTAGATAAAGGTGTGCACAATGCCCTCCGATGTGCTGCTCGTCATTTAAAGGATAGTAAGAGGCATCAGAATAAAAGAGAATGATATTTAAAATTGTCAATATACTCTTGAGCATTTGACCCTTAAGAAGATCAGCCTTGATCTCACATCTCAGGTGGCAAAAGAGTGTCCACATGTCTTTGATGGACTCTCGAAACAAACGTTAGTGTTTTTTTTTAAACAAATGAAAGATAACTCTTCAAGAGGGTGAAGGAAAGACAGTTGCAATCACAATAACCCAGCTCCCTTGGAGCAGCAAGTCCTGCTTACGCTGTTTTGGCTTATTGCTTCCGCCCTCAGTCCCAACAGACAGAATACTGTGGCAAGCCAGAAACAACCAGGGAGCAAGAAGCATGAACCAAAATCTACTGGTTTATTCAGGGACAGAATGACTTAATTTGCTGTCATGCTGCTCAGTCTCTCAAGGCTCCCACAGATCACAGTGGGAGACAAATACAGCCCTCCAGAACACTGTGCCCATAGGATCACTCAACTTAGACACAGTCTCCCACACATCCCCAGATTCCTGGCCAATGTATTTAGTTCATATTATGGGTACGGATAATGTCTTCCCTCAGATCTCGAAGCCAGCACATTAGATTTGAACCTCTGGAATGCGTCATTCGTTTACTTCTAACTATAGGGGACCTGATCCAACTCTCTTTTTAAGAAAGGTCTAAAAGTATTCATGGTCTTGGTAATAATTGTTAATTCGCTCTCCAAAGTGAGCTGTTCTCCCCAGTGGGTCCTGAGGAAACCATGCTATATTTAGGTAACAGTGAGTCATTCTATCTGGCTCATCTCCCCTTGGCTTCTGAAGTGGAATATGCTAGAAAGAGCAGACAAATCTTAGGTTTGTATTCAACTAGGTTCTGCTCAGTCTTCTTGTTTTGTTAGTCATGGGGCTTGAACTCTGGGCCTCGGCACTGTCCCTGAGCTTCTTTACTCAAGGCTAGTGCTCTACCACTTTGAGTAACAGTGCCACTGATGGCTTTCTGGTGGTTAGTTGGAGATAAGAGTCTCATGGGGATGTACAAGATGCTATGTCGAAAAATGAACTTTACAATTTAGGCAGGCGGGGGGTGGAGGGGCTTGTAGTTGAGGAGGTGGGAGGGACTGGATGGTAGGGCTAAAACAAAGGAGGCAGCAACAATGCTGGATAAGAAATGTACTCTTTACCTTGCTCATGTAACTGTAACCCATATGTACAATATTTTCACAATAAAAAACTTATTTAAAAAAAGAGTCTCATGGGGACTTTTCTGTCTGGGCTGGCTTTGAACCACAATCCTTGGATCTTAGCCTCCTGAGTAGTTTGGATTACAGGCTTGAGCCACCAGTGTCTGGCTGTGCTCAGTCTTTTTGCTTCAAGTGAGAGGTAATTCCATCTTCACTGGGATGTTTGAAGAATGGTTTTCCTTCACCTTGTTAATCATGTATCTAAATTTTACTGAATTTTTGCAAAATACTAAATCATGTTTCTATTCCATCTAGAGGAACAGATATTGTTGCTGTTCTTGTGTTAGATGAAAGGGAGTGTGTGTGTTATGCAGGTCATATGCAAAGGGCACACAAGAAGTCCAGCAGCAGACTGGGTGATCTAGGCTATCATCAGCACAGGGCGTGAAACAATAAAAGAGCGGCAAAATCCAGGTTAGTTTTAAGAGAGCCACAGGCCTGAATGAACAGATAGGGCTAACCTCATAAAGAAAAACGGAGAGGTGTTTACCAACTATAACAGTCAAACCATCACCTGGTAAGATGCTACCAGTGTTGTAATATAATCAGAGATGAATCCAACAACATTGTTCTGTAGCTCGGATGATGTAAAAACAGAATACTTTGGGGGCAAGGAATGTGGCTCAGTGGTGGAGTACTTGCCTAACATGCATGAGGCCCTGGGTTCAAGTCCTTGGTACCACATAAACACAAAAAATAATTTAAAAAATTTTTAAAAACAAAGCAGGATACTTAAACACACACACACACACACACACACACACACACAGAATACTTTTTCAGTTCAGAATTAGGAAATACTCCTCTTTTTGGCAGAAAAGAATAACGATTGAAGTTCTGGCAAAGAAGAGAATCTGGTCACTGAAAGGAGTACGACTGAGCATAATAAAAGCTCACTTCCATGTAGAAAAGCTGAACTTTGCTTTGGTTTAAGTGTGTTGCTGCTTAGAGAAGCCCTGACATGTGAGCCTGATTATTTCTTTCATGGCCCAAAGCTCAGGTTCTAGCAAGAGATCTATCTTCCAGATTTAAATGAAGAAAACCCTGGATTTTGGCTTCTGGCTTATAGTCATAATTTTTTTTAAGGTGGAGAGCAAATATCTTCAGGATAGAGTATTTATCACAAAGTGCCATGACATGTGGCTTAAATAATACGATGTCATGTTCTCTCAATTCTGGAGGCCAAAAGTCAGAGATCAGGGTGTTGGCAGAGACAGTTGGTTTCTTCTGAGATTGGTAGATGGCCATCTTCTGTCTAGGTCTTTACGTGATCTTTATCTCTGTGTTTATCTGTCTTAAAGTCCCTTTCTTTAAAGAACAGTAGTCTTAATGGAGTGTATTTTACCAAGGTAATTTTAAGTTCACCTATTCATTAATGGCCTTTCCTCCAAATTCAAATGTTGAAGTACTGGAGTTAGTTCTTTAGCCATACTGCCTTGAACATACCCAATCTCATCAGAAGAAATGTGTTGAGGACACCGGCATGCAGTTTAGATGGAAACCAATCTGCTCATAACAACATCTGATATAAGTTTGTTAAAAACAAAAGATTGTTGAGGCATAAAGTCTATAATAGAATAAGTCAAATAGAATTAACCATGAAATCATTCCTTCTTTGGGTAAGAGTAGATAGCTCCAAGTTATTCAGTATTCTGACTTGCTCAGTAAAGCTGATTTTCAAGGGAATTTTTCAATAACATTAGCCAAATCAGATAGTAATATATTCGTGAGACTATGCACTTTAAACAAAACCTTTTTGAAGGACTATTTTGAAATTTCCTTTATAGGATGCAAAGATGCATAGAGAAGGCATGCAAGTCTTAGCAAATGCAAAATATTCTCCAGTTTGCTGCCTTTACATAGTTCTTGTATAAAGGCAATGAAGTAGAATGCAAAGCAGAAGAGCAAAATGAGAATTGAACTTGTTGGTGGGCCCCAGGGGGTAGATACATCTCTTCCTAGGTATATGTGGGTGATCACTTCACTTTAAAGTCTGCTTGTTACAACTTGACTCTTTTCTCTCTGAAGACCAAGAATCATTTCCTTTTCATGAACTATTTCCTGAAAAGAAAGGATTAACCTTCAGTGTTTGAGATGGGACAGAAGGTATCTCAAAAAAAAGTTTTGAAAAAAAATTAACCACGTTTTGGCTTTTATCAATTCTAAGTATAACTTACCAGGCTTTCTCTTCAGCGTATGTTTAAACCCATGTGTATCTCAACGAAAATCTAATCCATATGTTTCTGATTCATTTACACTTAGCTCATCAAAATATTGTTTTGCAAGAGCTATTTGAAGTCCAAAAAAGCTTTGAAAAGCTTTTTTCTTAGAAACAGGAAATCAGTTTTTGCCAAGTGTAAACAAACACATTCCTCTACTCCCTGTGCTCATGTTTTAATTGGAAATTTAGAAGACAGAAGGTTAGAGAGCGCTCTAAACCTGTCCAAAAGCAAATCCATTTGCTGTACAGCACTGCTCTGAACTAACTCCTATTTTTAATCTTCATTTCTTAAATACATTTTTGTTCATTTCTCCTATAACTGGTCTTAGTTTTCGTATTAAGATTTTCTACATTTTGATCTTAATTTTTGTTGAATTGTTTCCTTTCTAAATATTCTCTAAAGAAATCATTTCTGCTAAGAGAAGTTTGTACATCGGCATTTTCCCAACAGTTTCAAAGAAAATGGTACTCTCTTTTACTTTTTCATAAACCTGGGAATCAGGTACATAAAATATATATGCCATGTATATTCAGTTAAAACACATGTCTACTTAAATAACAGCCAAAACACGGTGACAGTCTCCAAATTATCATATGTAGCATATCAATCTGGTAGATAATGGAAAATAGAAAATCAAACTACAGTATAAAGAACCCAGAGACTTCAGCCTAGAGTAAGATTCCTAGATCATGAACACATGACCTATTACTGTTCAGCTTTCAGAAGCCCCATGTCTGAGTCATACCACTAAACTTTCTTCAGAGGCAAGTACTATCTATCCATCATCATGAGTATTAAGGTAAATCTGGTAATAATCCTCCTGTCAGAAACCTTTTAAGTTTATCCTCAGCTTATTCACTATTTCCTCATTTCTTAATGCGTCTACTTTCCTCTCATCTGAACATGCTGCCTGGATTAGACATGAGGTCTTTATGGTACTTCCAAAACTTTAACATTTCCAGTATTCCCCTCCATCAGAAATAGCCTTGGGTTGGCCCACAATCTCTTCTGATGTCATTATCCAAGTTCTTTTAAACAAAATTCTAGGTCTTATTTAAGATCCATTGCTTTCTGGGGCTGGGAAGATGGCTCAGTGGTAGATTGCTTGCTTTGCATGCCTGAGGCCCTGGGTTCGATTCCTCAGCACCACATAAGCAAAAACAAAAAAAGCCATAAGTGACACTGTGGCTCAAGTGGTAGACCGCTAGCCTTGAGCTGAAGAACTGAGGGACAGTGTCCGGGCCCAGAGTTCAGGCCCCATGAACGGACCTCTCCCCCCCCCGAAAAAAAAGATCTACTGCTTTCTAAGAAGTAATATGTCTAGTTTTCTGCATCACAAGCTGCCTGATAAATCATCTTTCTCTGTCTGCCTGTCTCTCCTCTGAATGTGTTATATAACTTACTGTTGTTAACACACAAACATACAAACACACAATTTGTATATCTTTCTAGAGCATCTTGACTAATACAGATCTGTTCAAGGCAACTTAGAAATACTTTTGAGATTCCCATTACTGATAAGAGTACCATGTCACCAAGACAGCAGAGATGATGTTAAATTTAAAACCACTCAATAATTGCCTATTAATCCCATGCAATGGTGTAACAATGTCTATAAAGTCTATCCACGTCAATAAGTGTATGGGGAGAGAGGTTTCTCCTCCAGTCAATATGCTGTGTATAGGCTCTGAAAGTGTTATAATTTTCCCCATTATTGTCAAAGGTAACATGTCAGGCACTCTTTTAATTATGCAAAAATAACAGGTCTTTGAAGTAATATATTCAAAGAGGGCTCTTTTAGCCCCTCTTCTATTGTGGCATTTTGGTAAATATTATCTTTGACTGCTTATAAATTATTTTTCTTTCTTTTCCTTTCTTCTATTTTTTTTAATCTTTTGTGCTGGTACTGGGGCTTGAATCAGGGCCTGGGCACTGTCTGTTAGCTTTTTGGCTCAGATATATTGTTCTACCACTTGATGTACTGCTCCATTTCTGCTTTTTGGTGATTAATTGGAGATAATGATCTCATGGAAATTTCAGCCTGCGCTTCCTTTAAACCACAATCCTCATATCTCAGTCTCCTGTGTAGCTAAGATTACAGGCATGAGTTACTGGCCTGGATACAAATAATTATTCAATTCGTTGTTATTTTTTTATTTTCTGTCTGTCTCTTTACTTTCAAGTCAAGCTCAAAGAACCTTTTCCATAGTTGTATTAGTCATATTCCAAATTTAGAGTTTGCTATGCAGCATTTTTGGTTACTTTAGAAGGAATGAAATTAATTATGATTTAATTTTATCCTTTCAAACTAATAAATTCTTTCCCAGTAGCCTGCTATCTCTTCTCTTCATCAATGTATATTTTTTTGTCCAGTTCCTGAATAGCTCTTGCAAACAAATAGGTTTTTCATGAGAATTTTTCTTTGCAAGGTTGTATGTTTCTTGTAAGAATGACTATTCCCTCAGTCACTCCAAGGATTATTGGCTCACATGGAAGAGTGACCTCAGGAGTAATTTAGGATTGGTTTTAAAATTTCAATTTTCTTTAAAATTTACAATTTGTGATTGATGGCTTCTATTAAATACACTCCCAGCTTAAATCAAGTATCTTTTCTTAAAGAATTTGTAAAGCAGATTAATGGTGACTCTGTACCACCCATGATTGGAGCCAAAATAAAGACAAATACCCTACTTGAATAAAACTTAAGTTGATGTTAAAAATTAGGGAGAAGTCCAAGACTCAATCTGGCAAGGATTTAAGATTTAAGGAAGTTTGTTTTATATTTAAGAAAAATAGTCACAAATGACATGTTTTCTCCCTTTCCTACCCCTTTCTCCTCTTCCTTTTGATTTTTTTACTTAATTTCTTCTAATCCTCCCCAAGAAACCAAGAATATAGAGGATATAGAGAAAAGTATTAAAGATACCACAGAGATTAGAGAATAAACCACATTCTATTCTTGTGCTGTAAAAACATTCATTCTCTCCAAAAGTATATGTGTAGATGTATATATGTATATATACATATATATATATATATATACAAACATCTATATACCATGTGTGTGTGTGTGTGTGTGTGTGTGTGTTAGGCATGTGTATAGCTAAAATAAGATTTGCACTGGTCTTTGAGATGTTGGGGTTTGATATTTGGCCTTACATTTTTTGCTTAAAACTGAATAAACACAGTGTATTTTACAAAGCACAAATTAGGGGTGAGGGAAACTCCCATCCCTAAGCTCATTTAAGGAAGAAGTTTATGTTCTATTAAATGTTACCTAGGTTTTTCAACTTCTTCGGAGAAATAGAACCTTAGGATTCTTTTTTTCTGCTTCCAAAAAGATACTGTTTTAAAGGCTGTGTTTCCCATACACTTCAAACAGCATTGCATGGGTTTCCTCAGTGCATGCTTTGCTCTGATGGCTCTGGCTTGTTTTAGGACACTGTTCAGATCTGATGGCATAGAAAGGAGCGATGGAGCAGAAGCTGAAGATGTGAGACTTTTGTTAACGATAGCAGATGGAACATAAACATTTAACTAAACTTCCTAAAAGATGCTAAAGATACATTGCCAACAAAAGACAGAAGCTTGCATGCACAAAAAGTGTTAAAAAGGGATTTGTGCTCTGGCAAGCACATGGATGAGTGTGAAAATGTTAGGGAGCCAGGGATCCTAAATCATCAGGAAGGAAAACTGAAGTGTCTCCAAAGGACCAGGTGACTCTAGAAATAGGCAGGAAGACATGGTTTAAAATGATGGCATCAAATCCTATTGAGAAGGAAGATTCCTGATCTCTCCCTGGCCTCTTCTGTAACCCTGAATTTGGTAATGCTCATATCTCATATGTGGGGACAAAGTTGAAGGATGTTCTCAACTTTTAAAAATATAGGCTGGGGTCATTTGGATAATCCAAGACACTTGTTTATACATCTTCAACCTGACTCCCATCTGCAGAGTATTTTGTCATTTAAGTCGGGATCTCAGGATGTGGACATGGACAGGTTATGGTTGGAGAAGGGCTGTTATTTCGCCTGTACAAGGTCATAGGACAGGAGACCTTTGTAAACGATGTTTCAGAAACCCTACACAAGCAATCACATTTTAGTCAGATGTGAGGTTGGTTCTGTTAAATCCCAATGACTTGGAAGGCTGAAGTTGAAGGATTGCTTGGGCCCAGGAGTTCAAGGGCAGACTGGGCAGCCCAAAGAAACCCCCTTTCTTGAAAAGGAAAAGAAAGAAGAAAGGAAGGAAGAATACACAGACAGACAGAAAAAGAAGAAAGAAAGAAAGAGAGAGAGAGAGAGAGAAGGAAGAAAGAGAGGAAAGGAGGAAGGGAAGGAAGAAGGTAGGAAGGGAAGGAAGGAGAGGGAAAAGAAAAGGGGAATCACATTTGCTTAAAGTAATATGCAGAGAAAAGGGACAAGTGGACTGATTCTGAAAATATTTTGAAAGTAGTGTGGACATCAAGTGCATTGATTGGATATGGAAAGTATGGCAACGGACATTTCAACATAGTGCTACATTTTTCATGTTGGACCACTGGAAGCCCCTCAAGGATTCAGGAGGATGGCAAATAGAGTTCTCAGGATCCTTTGCCTGCTTTGCTCCTGAGGCCTGGAGTTTGACCTATCCCTTTTTGTCACCTACCGCTCTTTAGTCTTCTCACAACTGTCTTTCTTCAAAATACGTATTTGCAGGAAACCCTTGGTATCTACAGGTGCAGAGTTCCCAACAACCTTACGTCAAGGAACAGTGCCGATGCTCAGGATGCAGTGTTGAGTACTCTTCTGTAAATGCTTTCTCCCAACACACCACCATCAATTTCTGATCTAATTTCTGGTTTTTTTTCTCTACATGCTTTCAGATATAATCTTTTTTTTTTCTTTTGGTCTGGTTGTAGGGCCTGAACTCGGCCTGGGCGCTGTCCCTCAGCTCTTCAGCTCAAGGCTAGCACTCTGCCACTTGAGCCACAGCGCCACTTCTGCCTTTTTCTGCTTATGTGGTGCTGAGGAATGGAACCCAGGGCCTCATGCATGCAAGGCAAGCACTCTACCACTGAGCCACCTTCCCAGCCCTCAGATAGTAATCTTGTCTAATACCTTGGCTCATGATGCCAACATCTATAAACCAAGTCAAAATCTATTTCAAGCCATTCACCTAGAAGCCCCCTTGGCTCCTGATTCCATTTGTATTCATCCTGGTTCTAACGGATTCTCAAATATGGTATATATATATATATATATATATAATGTAACATAAGAACTATTATTCTCATGCAATATATATTCATATATGCTCAGTCATATATATGAATATATACATATATATGACTGAAAATATATGAATATATATACATGTATGTGTGTATACATGGTTATATATTACATATATCATACATGACCATGTATAAGAATGTTCTTGTTGCCAATAATAGTAACAATATACTATTAATGTAAGAATTGACTGAAAAACAGTATAGCGGTATGAATGTGAACATGATGAAGGTCAGCCACTCAGAATGGTAGGGAATGATGTATGAGAAGGGACCTATCTCTAACAATCTCTCTCCAATTCAATTGTACATTTTAACTAAATGAAAATGCTCCTCTACCCAGTAGAGCCTTTCTAAGTCCCATACCATTAGCTCTGCAGCATAGTTTTCTTCAACTATATGTCTCAGGTTATTAGTCTCATTCACTACATTTTGCAAATGACAGTGAAATTCCAGTTTAAGGCATGGTTTACATGTCTATTCTATATATATGTATGTGCACTCAGGTATGCATATGTATGTTCTCATATACATGTATGAGAGAGAGTTTGTGGTATATGACATCCACATAGAACAAGGTAATTAAAGTTACATTTCTTCAAGCTATGCTCTGTCCAACCTGAACTATGTTAAGGAAATAGATACACTGGCTGGAGTTTAAAATTCTTCAATCCTGTCAAATTGTCTACCCTCTCTCACCTCTTGGATCATGCTGAATCCACACTTGAGCTGCTGTTAAAGAGAGACTAAGTGAGGATCAGGGATCCTGACAGGTGTCAACTTGAAAGGGATTGGGAAAGTGCAAGGGCGTCAAGGTATCACTTAATAATGGATGAGGGGTAGGGATGAAGGGCAGAGCAATTGTAGTCAGCTTATTTTAGTTGCAAGCTTTCGCTGTCTGAGACCCTCCGCGGAGAAGAAACTCTGGGAGATCAATCAGTCCATCCCTCTGCCTCTGGGCGGTAGAACCACACCTCGGTAATTCCAGACTGATGAAATCAGGCAGCAGTCAGAGGACTCCCCAGCGGAAGGCTTTCCACACACACTCGAGCACTTGAATCACAAGTGACTCACCCATGGCCTTCAGAGTCAGGGTGTTGTCGTCACGCGTTGCTTCATTAGCACCTTTGAAAACAAACTATATTTTACGGCATTTCTGACTGTGACTTATAAGCAATGGGTCAGGCCTGAGCTATAAATGATTTTATTTTTTAAGGTATTAAAAGTGAGACACACGATGATGGCAGAAATGATAGGAATGGGACTATAAAGAGACAAACTATATAAAAAATACCCAACTGTTGAATGAAGCCCGCATTCATTGAAGTTAATGAACTAGACCTTTGTCAGGAATCCTTAGAAAATCCTAATAGATACTCTTGTTTGTAAGATAAGAAGAATAAGATAATTTAAGTCAAAGTGGAAGTAAAATTTCTCATCTGTCAATACACATTTAGATGCATATGGGTTTTATCTTTAAAAAGTAATTGTTATTTCACTTAACATCCCCTTACCTGACCTCTTCTGCTTGTCTCAGACATATGCTAGTTATGGCAAATAAGGGAAACCATGGGACCTATGTTTCTTTGGGCCTCGCTTACTTCACTTATTATAATTTTTTTCAAGTCTTTCCATTTCCTCACAAATGGGGCAATGTCATTCTTTCTGATGAAGGCATAGAAATATGCCTGTGTGAATATATATCATATTTTCTTGATCCATTCATCTATTGAGGGGCATCTGGTTAAGCAAAATGAACCCCAAGATACAGACACAGTGGTTTTTTTTCTTTCTTGCTATTGTTCCTAACGTATTTATAAGGTACCACATGATTTTTTTTTTATTATTGTTGCTTTGTATGTCCTTCCCCCACGGTATAACTGCTGTTTTCACTGCATTTGATGTTGGTATAATTTGGGGAGGGGAAAGGAAAAAACAAATTGTTTAAAAAGAGATACAGGTGGACCCATTGCAACAATGAGTTGTACAAGACACTGTGTCAAAAAAGGAACTTTACAATTTAGGCGGGCAGGGGAGATGGGAAGGTAGTTGAGGAAGTGGGAGGGAAAGGATGGTAGGGGAAAAACAAAGGAGGAGGCAACAATGCTTGATAAGAAATGTACTCATTACCTTGCTCATATAACTGTAACCCCTCTGTACAGTATTTTCACAATGAAAACTTACTTTTTCCTGAAACTTTTTTTATTGTGATGATAGTGTACAGAGAGCTTACAATTACATGAGCAAGGTAATGAGTACATTTCTTATCAAGCGTTGCTGCCTCCTCCTTTGCTTCCCCTTCCCATCCCTTGCCATCTCCGCCTTTCCATCCCCCCTCCCTCCCCACCTTTTTGCCCCACCCTCCTCGCCAAAATTGTAAAGTTCATTTTTCAACATAACATTTTGTACATCTCGTTGCAATGGGTCCACCTGTATCCCTATTTAAGCAACTTGTTTTTTTTCCTTCCCCTCCACAAAATATACCAACATCAAATACAGTGAAAACAGGGGTTATACCATGGGGGAGGGACATACAAAGCAACAAAGAAATCATCTTATAAATATGTTAGAAACAATAGCAAGAAAGAAAAAAAAAACATTTGAGTCCTTATCTTGGGGTTCATTTCGCCTAACATCAACTTATCTGACCGTTTCTGCTTGTCTCAGACATATACTAGTTATTGCAAATACCAGAAACCATGGGACCTATGTTTCTTTGCTTCTGGCTTACTTCATTTAATATAATTTTTTCCAAGTCTTTTCATTTCCTAACAAGTGGGGCAATGTCATTCTTTCTGATGGAGGCATAGAATTCCATTATGTATATATGCCACATTTTCTTGATCCATTCATCTACTGAGGGGCATCTGGATTGGTTCCATAACTTAGCTATGGTAAATAAGGCTGCAATAAACATAGTTGTGCTGGTAGCTTTAGTATGGTCTTGTTTGTGATCATTCGTGTAAATGCTCAAAAGTGGGATTGCTAGGTTATAGGGGAGCTCTGTGTGGAGACTTTTGAGGAACCTCCATACTACTTTCCAAAGTGGCTGAACAAGTTTACACTCCCACCAACAATACAGTAGGGTTCCCTTCTGACCACATCCCTTCCAGCATCTGTTGTTATTAGATTTCGTGATTATAGCCATTCTAACTGGGTTGAGGTGGTATCTCAATGAAGGACCTGTATGATGAAAACTTTAAAATCCTGGAAAAGGAAATCAAAACAGAACTTAGAAAGTGGAAAAACCTCCCATGCTCCTGGGTTGGAAGAATCAACATCGTGAAAATGGCAATACTTCCCAAGGCTATCTACAAATTCAATGTGATACCTATCAATATTCTAACCTCATTCTTCAAGGAAATAGAAGAGGCAATCAAAAAATTCATATGGAACAATAAAAGACCCCAAAGAGCAAAAATGATCCTTAACAGAAAGAACAATGCTGGAGGAATATCAATACCAAATTTCAAACTCTACTACAAAGCCATAGTAATCAAAACAGCTTGGTACTGGCACAAGAACAGACCTCAGGACCAATGGAATAGAATTGAAAACCCAGAAATGAACCCACAGACCTATGGCCCTCTGGTCTTCCATAAGGGAGCTAGAAAATAGAATGGAAGAAAGACAGCCTCTTCAGTAAATGGTGCTGGAAAAATTGGTTAACTACTTATAGAAAACTAAAGCTAGATCCTTATATATCACCTTGCACCATAATCAACTCCAAATGGATCAAAGACCTCAGAGTCAAAGAAGACACCCTGAAAATATTACAGGAAGGAATAGAAGAAACCCTACGTCTCCTTGGCACAGGCTGAAATTCTCTTAATAGCGACCCAGAAACACAACAAATCAAAGAGAGGTTGACAAATGGAATGGTATGAAGTTGCAGAGCTTCTGCATGGCAAAGTGCATAGCTAGCAAGATCAATAGAAAGCCCACGGATTGGGAGAAGATCTTCACTAGCCATATAATGGACAAGGGTCTCATAAAATATACCTGGAATCAAAAAATTAAATCCCTCAACAACAAATCCTTAAAGAAACAACTGCCCAATAAATAAGTGGGCTAAAGACTTACAGAGAATTAAGAATGGCCAATAGACATATGAAGAAATGCTCAACTTGCCTAGCCATAAATAAAATGCAAATAAAAAGTTATTTTTTTAAGAAAAGTAATTGTTTTTTTATTGGTTCCTATGCATTGTCACAGCCAATTTGTCTTGTTATTTAAATAAATGGATTTTGTCTTTTTTTACTAGTTTTATGTTGATAGAAACATCGATCAGAAAGTTCAGAGTGCAGAGATTTCTGTTGTAACCTGTCACTCTTTCCAAAATGACATTGTCAGTGTTGGGATTTAAGGTTTAGGTAGTGGCATGTCACCATTAATCTAATTTGAACTTAATTCTTCAATGACACATGACATGGAACATCTTTTCATTTGCATATTTGATCTCTGTATTCCTTCATTGGAACGATGTGTTTTCAGATAATGTCCCTGATCACGCATTGGTTTATTTTCTCATGGATAATAGTAGGCATTTTTTTTAATGTAGGCATTTTTTATTTCCTAAGATATTAGGCTGAGAAGTGTTGTGTAGTTTTAGGATTAGGTGTGTCATCTGTGGTTGTGATTTTCTGGACTTTTTCAGTCTATCCCCGTCCTCAGGAGGGAAAGATTGTCCAGAGGGCTGGATTCTCCAGATCAGCCAGTCTTGGATTAAACCTAGTAAATTAACTCTGGCAAAAGCTTCTCTTGTAGATAGGCCTTTTTTAGAAAAATAGTGAAACATTTGCTTTAGCGATGGTCCCTGACTTAATGAGTTGACATGATTGCTTTCTAACTTCATCACCATGTGAAAGTGATCCACTTTCAGGAGAAACAAGGATGCAGATTTTGAGATCTCTTCCCAGGGCACTTCAAGAATGCTGGACAGCCAGACTGCCTGTGCCCAGGGCACTGAACTGTCACCAAAGGACATGTCACACACTCTACAGTGTACTGTGGTGCTAAGTTAGGACTTCTGGTATGTTTGGGGTTGTACTTGAATCTCAACTTATGGGAGTTTTTAACTCATGATGGTTTTATTGGGATATAGTTCCATCATAAACCGAGGACTGTGTAATTTCAAAGGATTCTTTTTCTTCAAGCCCTGTAGGAGGCATGAGGAGATTTTCTCAGCTCTTCCCTGTGGGCCTCCTGGAAGTCAAACTCACACAGTAATGGAGGCCCCATAAGATGGCTCCTCTCTGTCATTTTTAACCCTCAGACTTATCCAAAGCAAGATTTCAACAGTGTCAATTACAAGTAAGGTTATCTGGCCGCATAACTGACTGCTCTGGGAAAGCTGGATACTGTGTATCTGCCTTCCTCCAATTCTGAGGGTGACGGCTCCAAGAACTCAATTATTTGACAGATCTTAACCTGGATTTTTGGTTCTCAGTATGTTCAACCTATTTCTTGTTTGAAGATGGGTGTGGTGGCCAATGAGACAGGCTGGAATCTGAATTCTCCAAGACATTTGTTTATAATGTTCATAATACGCACTTACTCTGTGCTCCATTGCCTTTGTTTGTGATCTCCAACTTACTCTAGCTGTGTTACCTCAGAAGCCTTTCACGTTGATCACTGTCTTATCAAAATTTACTATTTTAGTCTTCGATTGCTGTAAATACCTTTTAGTTAAATATTTTAGGAGTGATACATCAAACATAAAGTCTATATACACTTATGAAATATATGCACTTATATGATTTTGTGATGCTTTTATGCATTTTATAATACTCAAACAGATTTTATAATGTAAATTCAAACCTTTTCATTTCTATATGGTAAAAACACTCAAATTCTTTTTTGGTAGCTTTTAAAAGTCCACAATATATTATTTTTATTTATAGTCATAAAGAATATATTATCATCATTTGGCATTGCATTTTGTCAGTAAACAATGTCAAAAATAATAATATGAAAACCCCAGACTATCTCAAGATAATATATTTTCTCAGTACACTTTAATATCATCAGATTTTAATAAATTTATCTGTGTTGTAAATCCTTTCAGGGATAGAGAGCCTCTCAAACCACATATAACATTAAAGTTAAATATACTAAGGAAACTGAATTATTGAATTTGTACGTTTTAGTAGCATCATAATCTAAAGGTAGAAAACTCTATCAATTGTACTGATTTCCTGTCCAGTTGTAATCTTTTTTTTTATTGTGAGAATACCATACAGAGGAGTTACAATTACATGGGCAAGATAATGAGTACATTTCTTATCAAGCACTGTTGCCTCCTCATTGTTTCCCTTTCCCATCCCTTCCCATAGTTGTAATCTTTTTATTTCCATAGTCAATCACTTGATTATTGTGCTGGTAGTTGAATTATGTTTTAAAAGATTTGCCCTGGCCTGGTGCCGGTGGCTCACACCTGTAATCTTATCAGGAGCCTGAGATCTGAGGATCACAGTTCAAAGTGTGTGAGACTCTTATCTCCAATTAACCACCAGAAGAAAATCAGAAGTGGCAAGGTGCCTCAATTGGTAGAACATTCACATTGAGCTGAAGAGTTCAGGGACAGCACCCAGGCCCAGAGTTCAAGCCCCAAGACCCCCCCGACACACACACACACAAATAAATCAATAAAGATTTTCCCTTGATTGGGACTAGCAGAAAGTGATTATGAATCATGTCCCTGACAACATCATTATCTACTTCTGTTGCTTGTTGTAGATGGCTTTAAATTTTCAGCAATCACATCCTTTTTGGTCTAATTGTCATTTGTACATCAGCAGTATGTCTTCATGCAACCTGTTTTCTCCCCTGGAATTACATAGCTCTGCAACAACTTACATACTTCACCAGTAAGGATCACAATTATGACAGAGCGTTGAAGACCATTCCCTCTCCTGATTTGTTTTTCCATTTGTAATGTAAAAGAAGTACTCTACTTTGACAAAAAAAAGAAAAGAACAAGAACAAGAAAAAAGTACATATTAAGGAAAATAAAAAGTTACTAATTAGGTGATTTGATTAGTCTAACAAATAAATAAAAATGAATATTAATTATTTCCTCATTTCTTATCCCCTACTTAGGTTATTCACAGTTCACATTTAAATATCCAATATCGTAACTAATAGCACATTTTAGAATATTTGCAAAACATATGTTCATATAAAGCAATTACTGACTTTTGAATGACGTGGATATGTGGGAATCTGGGGCTGAGATGTTACAGAGGTATTTCAAATGGATTTATAAGTTAGTACAAATTATTTACATTATAGGTTTTAGAAGCTGATGCACCATCTTTGAACCTATAATTTCTCTTAATTGTTATATGCAAATTAAATAAGCTAAGAGCCAAATTGTGGAACAACTGAAGTGGCAGAGATATGCACATGATATAGTAAGAGGAAAATCCTGCCTTCCCACAGAGAGACAACCAAAAAATGAATTATAATACCATCAGTTAAAAAAGTAGACGCTGGGCTTTAGTAGCAAATACAAGTCCATTATTGGTTAAAACAAAACAATTGGTGTGTGTGTGTGTGTGAGAGAGAGAGAGAGACAGAGAGAGGCAGAGACAGAGACAGAGAGACAGAGACAGAGCCCCAGAGAATTAGAGAGAAATATCTATAAGACAGACATTGGATTTTAAACAAATTAGGGACCATGAAGATAAAGTTTGTATCCTAGAATTTTGCCACAGAGGGACTGACACAATGACCCTATTGATTACTGAATATAACTGCTGTATAGGGATCACTTTGGTCTGCAGGAGTTCAAAGGCTCCCTATAAATGAAAACTTCATTCTTGAAGTGAACAAGTAAGTCTTTCTACTGAGACAGACTCAATCAGAAGCATTTGGCACTGCTAACTTGAAGTCATTTGGTTCAGCATTGAGTAAGTGGTAAGCCAGATCTCCCCAGGAGCTATGCTTTGGACTTTTAGAGAAACAAAATGAAATTACTGTCTTCCTCCCTGATAGCACGTTTTGTTGTCCCGACCCACACACATACCCTGTACTCAACAGTCCGTAAAGGTGAGTCAAAGATCCCTCTGTCCTCTGGTCCACCTCGCTTTGCATTCATCTGAAATGCCACAGCACCAATCAATCTTCTTTGATAACAACAGAGTAAGTGGAAATGCTTACTTAATGCTCACTACATGCCAGCATTCCCAGTGCTTTGTAGATACTGGCTCTTAAATCCATAATAGGCAATCCTATGAGGTCTATTATTCTCACCTTGTTACAGGTGAGCAATCATTGGGGCAAGTCTGCTGTTATCTGTACTATACAGATAGGTGCACCAGCGCACCAAAAGTTAGGTAAATCCTAACACAACAGGTATGGGGAATGATAAGGGACAGAAGTAAGATTTGATCCTACTTCTGTGTTCTGTCTCTTGTAACCCTTCTGATGACTGTAACTATAAGTCTTTGTGATCTTGCTAATGATCTTTGATACTGCTAGTTCATGACGTCTCTCTGAGTTCCCATTTTAGCTTTACAGGACTTGATTTGGCTCTTGTATTCTTTCTTTGCTTGAAATTCCATTCAAAATCATTCTCTTGGGATGATTCTTACATTTCTTCTCACTGATAGTCACTTGAGTATGAATGTATGTGTGTGTGTGTGTGTGTGTGTTTTATCATGACAGATAAGAGTGAGACTGTGAGGGTTTGGGAATGGACACGGGTCTTGAGAACTTACCTTTTAAAAAATACCAAGAACTAATGAACAGCAAACAAAAGTGTCAAAGTAAATCCACCCTTCCACAGTCTATAGTTAAAGAAGTCAAGCACTTCAGTGTTATTTTGATGATGTTTACCTGTCAACTCAATAAAGCTGCCAATTTCATCTGTGTCTGCAGTTGAAGATTAAGCAGAAAATTCTGGAGGAAAGTTCTGCCCTGGTGGGCTCTAGTTTGGATTTTGTGTACCTCTGGATTTCACATTGAAACCTAATCATCACTGTAGCAGTATTAGTAAGTGATGTTTTTAGAAAGTGATTAAGTTAGGATGAGACTCTGGAAAAGAAGTGTCAGGTAGCCGTTGACCCCTTCCTCACCTGAGCCTACAGCATGTATTCCCTGTGAGGATCAGCATAAAGGCTCTATTTTCAAATGCAGACATGGTCCTCTCAGACACCACAATTGCCTTCTAGCCTTTAGGACTTGAAAACATAAGTTTCTCTTCTTTATAAATTACCTAGTCACAGTATTTTGTTACAGTAGCATGAATGGACTGAAGAGCAGCAAGAAAATGATTTGAGGCCCTGTGAAGAGTTGAATAAGAGTCTACTAGTAGGACATTTGGGAACGACTATCCAACTTCAAAAAACGAACTGTTTTTATATTTGTAATTCATCACCAGTAAGCAATCTGCAAATTCAAATCCTAATAGAAGGAAGAAAATACCAGAAAAACTGAACCATCCAGTTAGGGCATATTGTATCTATTTCCTTCCTTAGGCTTAAGTGAAGATAAAACAAAGGAAGCCAGATGATACAGATCATGTGAAATGGTGAAAACAGGATGCTAGTATTTGTTATAACTGTTTGAAAATGATTCAAAGCCAGAATACACATAGAGAACTTTGGTTTGGCATAGGATTAATTAACTTTTAAAAACATTTTATTGTACAAATGCTGTACAAAGGGGTGACAGTTACTTGAGTAAGGCAATGAGTACATTGTTACCCCTTCCCTTTCTTGTTGTTGGCCCACTATCCTTTCCCTCCCCCACCTACCACACCCCTCCCCGCCCAAAGTTGCAATGTCAATTTTTTATTAAGCTATCTTGAACACATATTTAAAGCATTATTCTAGGTATTTTGTATTTTGTAACATATTTACCTTGTTTATCTTCATGTTAAAGGAGACAAAAATGCTATAACTTATTCAGTCCGTGGTGGAAAATCAAGATTTGCATCCAAATAGTACAACCTATTGTCTTTGCTTTTTACTAATAATGTTACTAATAATGTTCTAGGGTTGTTGTTGTTATTGCTTCTGTTTTTCTGATAAGAACTGACACTGATGCTGAAGGGAATAATTTATTCTCCATGCTTTGTGTTTGTATAGAAAAGCAAATATGAGTGTTTGCTCTCAGAACTTACGAATTACATGTGCCCCTCCCCCCCATTTCAGAAGTTGAGTTGAAGATGGCATTGCACAGTAGTTATTACTGAGACTGGCATCAAGAACCATAGTCAGGTGATCATTTTCTTTTGTCATTATGGTATTGGGATATAAAATCAGGGCCTGTTCTCTCTTGACTTTCAAGGCTGGTGCTCTACCACTTGAGCCATGACTCCAGCCAGGCTTTTTGGTGGTTAATTGGAAATGGATCTCATGGGCTTTTCTACCCAGGCTGGATTTGCACTGCAATCCTTAGGTTTCAGTCTCTTCAACACTGTGGCATGAGCCACTGACTCTTGACTCGATAATCTCATCTGTCATTAAATGTAACTTGTCACAGATGGTAACTGCTTTGGTTGTAGCTAAATGGGTTATCATGGAGGTGTGTGCATGAACATATACCACGAGTGTGACTGGGAAGTCCAATTTTGACATGGAATCACTTGTTTGTTAAAGCTTAACAAGACATACTTCTGAATAAGACCCTGGAGGCAAGAGAAGATAGTGTCTTTCTAATAGAGCCTCGTAGTAACTATTCATTTGGCATGTTAGACATGACCAGCTTGCTCCACAAATGTATTTATTTACTTCCCTTGAATGTTTATCTGATTTGAGATCCCTCTAGAAGTTCTGTCATGGAAATTTCAGATTTAGAGTTTTATGATTTTTATCTTCTTATAGGCAAGGGTTTTTGTAAGGCTTTCTTCTGCAAAATCCCTTTTACTAAGTATTATCTTTTGCAAGGACCTGTCATCACGAAAGCACCATGATCCAAGACTGGGCAAGGATTCTGGAGGATATGGTTAAACATTATGGCTAAGAAACCAAAAGATCCTGCAACATATCCTTTCTCGCTATTTATTCCATCTAAACTTTATTCTTCTACAATATAAATAAAAACATTGTAACTCATCTATCCAACCATCTATCCATGTTTATATGTTTATATCTTCGTTTATAATAGAAATTTGAATTTCTCTTTAGTAAATAAAATAGCATACAAAGAGTCATGGTATCTGGTCTAGACTATATATCTAGACTATATCCAACTAGACATAAAATAACAGAGGTCCTTCTAGGATGACCAGTGTCACAGACAGACATAAATGTGAGCAGTCACACACAGCCCTGTATTGACCTTTGTTTAATGCTCTACTGTCACCATCTTGAAATGATCAATTCTTTGTGAATAAGTGTCTCAGCATTGTGTACTTGGCCCTGAAAACTATGCTGCAGTTTCTGAGTTCAGTCTCTGACTTCTGTTTAAGAGGAACCAGAACTCCTTCTATGATAAGTGGATTTTCCAGTAGCTGTGTTTTGATGGGTCATTATGATGGTGGAGTTTCTCAATGGTATCTTTAGTAATCTATTTAAACCATATTTATCATTTATCTACACATCTGAGTCATGACTAATTGTAATTCTAAGTTACTAATGTTTCAAAGAAGATAAAAGCAGTGGAATTTTTTGATGAAATGTAATTAAACCTCCTTTTTAAGAATACTATGTAATCTGACATTGAATCTTGACCTTAACAGAGAAACAATATTTGAGAGTAAAAGATAGGAGAAATGCTGAAAATATTGCTTTTTCTGAGTCAGCGGTTGAGATATGTTGCAAAGTTCTATTTTCTCTCCACAGGTTTCTGAGAAAGAAAAATTTGTTGTTGTTTTGTGAAAATGTGTAGAATAAATCAATATCAGTAATATTATGTAAGCCCTCAGTGGCTTAGTTGCTCTAATATTCTAAAGAATTCTAAAGATCTAGATTCTATCATGTTCTTTTTAAGTAAAACTTTAGGGAATAGTGATTAATATGAAAGGTCTAAAGAAACCAGATATTTTCACAGTCTCTTATATTGAGACTCATTCCAAACCAACACATTAAAGATAAACTATGAATAATGTCATATTGCCTTATGTATGTGCACTCTATAGGAGTTTTTTTTTTTTTTTAATTTGTTTGTTTGCCAGTACTAGGTCTCGAACTGAGAGCCTGGGTACTTTCCCTAAGCTTTTGCGCTCAAAGCTAGCACTCTACCTCTTGATCCACAGCTCCACTTCCACTTTATTTTTGTTAATTGGTGATAAGAGCCTCATTGACCTGAGGAGCGAGGATTACAGACATGAGCCAGGGCCGCCCAGCTTACTCTATAGTATTTCTAAGACCCATTTTTTTTTAATGCACCAACAGTTTTATTTGCTTTGTATTTTACATGTAAATTTTTTTCTGTGTCCTTTTTTTTTTTTTGGCAGTACCAAGGTTTGAATTCAAGCCAGTTTGGTAAGCTGGCATTCCAACACTTCTATTACTACAGCCACATCTCCAGTCCTTTTTGGCATTAGTTATTTTTCTGAAAACATATTTTATTCTTGCCTAAGATATTTCTACCTATGCCTTCCTCATACCTGTGATGATAGGCATGAAACCACCAAGCCCAGATCCTCAGAGCCTCTTTTTTTTTTTTTTGGTCTGGTCCTGGGGCCTGAACTCTGGGCCTGGGCGTTGTTCCTCAGCTCTTCAGCTCAAGGCTAGCGCTCTACCACTTGAGCCACAGCGCCACTCCCAGCTTTTTTCTTCTTGCTTATGAGGTACTGAGGAATCAAACCTAGGGCCTCATGCATCCAAGGCAAGCACTCTATCACTGAGCCACCTTCCCAGCCCCAACAGTGCCTATTTTTTTGGCTCATTCTATTTTCTATTCTTTCTTTTATGTATGACAAGTCTTTATTTATTTATTTTTTTTAATGCCCTTTCCTCTCTTTCAGTGAGCCTCACTCTTCTGGCAAATTCTTCTCCTAACAATGTTTCTAAGACTTAGTTTTAATTTCCCAGAAAGAAGGCAAAAGTCTGACTTTCACTTGTTGCTTGTACCTATGATTCTGGTTATTTAGAAGACTGACATCTGAGAATTATGGTTCAAAGCCAGCCACCATTCTCAGGCAGGTGGGTAAGATGCTGTTCCTGTAGGGACATCTGTATTCTACCATTTAAGTCACAGCTCCATTTTCAGGTTTTTTGATAGTTAATTGGAGAAAAGAGTATCACTGACTTTTTCTGCCCAAGCTGAGTTTGAACCAGGATCCTCAGATCTCAGCCTTCTGAGTAACTAGGATTACAGGCATGAGCCATGGCTCCCTGGCTTCCAAACTTTTAATGAAAAGCATTTCACTACCTATTATTTCTATTTTACCCTCTCCTATGTTATTATTTTTCTCATCTAACTGAATAAAATGTGAATTATTAGCTTTTCATTATAAATTAGATAAAAATTGTCCCAGTAAATATTCTAATGTCCTTTACAGCTCCCTTTATTTTAGATGCACTTGATTTTAGAGTTGTTAGCTAAAAACAAAGGAAGAAGGCACTCATTACCCTACTCATGTAATTGCAACTCCTCTGCATAACATTTTTACTATATATATATATATATATATATGAGTTATCAGCTAGCTATTTTCTGTCATTTTAGACAACATGGCTGTATACAACTCTCAGACTTTGTACTTTTCTATTAAATATAGTTCAAGGTCAAATTATGATTTTATTTGCTTGGAATGATTTATTTTTCATACACATTGCCTTTCCACAACTTTAACATAGGTTTGGTATTGTTTTATTTTTGTTTGTTTGTTTTTTATGAAGACTCTCATCATAGTTCCCGGGATTTACATCTGCCTACATCTTTCAGCATCCCTTACCCGGATCTATGGGGATGAGTTAGAAGGCTGGTTGCATCACTGGGTTTAATTTATGCCACTCCACTTAAAAGGTCGAAGAATTTCCTCAAGGAAGTTTTCATTCAATTGACACCCTTAAGGGTTAAGAACACAGACCCATAGCATCCGGTGTTGTTATGGATGTTGCTAAGGAAACCATACCAGGAATGCTGAAGTGTCTTGTTTCTCTCTCCAAGTCCACAGGAGTGCAGCTTGTCTGAGGTTTTGATGTCCTCTTCATTCTTGCCATAGATGCCCTGTGGTAGGGTTTCCAGCAGGGCCAGGGCCTTTTGGCAGCTAGAACAACTGGAGCACAGCTCACCATGCTCTTGTAAAGTTGCTTTTTGCATCTTTTTCCAGACACAAGTTAAGGGCATTGAAAAATCTCATAAAGCTCGATGCTATTTCAAAAAAGAAAAAAAAAGAAGAAACAAGCAAAAGGAAAATATTGTTTTTCCTGAAGTGTTGAACACAGATTATTTTCCTCAATATGTATCGATTTTCCCCCAAAATAATAAATGTGCAGTAAGGATAGCTAGGAGACTCAATGTCTGAGCTAGATCAAACCAGGCTGTTTTAAGAGGTGTTTAGAGGAGTATGTGAGATGATGGACTTGCTGCTTTGTGATTCCTTTTGCCAATTATAAGTGTTTATAAACTTCATTGAATGTCATTTTATTCTTTTAAAAATGTTTTGTATCCAAATAAAAGGGAAATCACAAAGAATCCTGAACTAATAGCCCAAGTAGGTATTGGCTTAAACTTGACGTATTTTCCACAACTAAATACTACAAAATAATAACTGTCCTCAAAATGATAACATTTTGAAGCATCGTAGGAGATCAGGATTATTTGCACTCACATGTTATAGGAAGAAAAAAGGCTCTCACTAATTCTGTTTTTTTTTCCCTCATTTTTCCTTAAAACACATAAACACACATTCATATGTACTTTTTAAGTGTATATATATATATATATATATATATATATATATGCACACACATACACACATTCATATGAACTTTTAAAGTATATATATATATATATACACATACACACATATACATATGTACATGTGTGCATGTACATGATAGTTTTTAAATATACATATGTGTGTATAAAACATTTGAAATTATCCCAGCACACACAGACAAATAAATAGTTCTGTTTTTATCTGGATAAAACATTTAACCAAGTTTAATCACACATTATTAAATAATTATAACGATGTGCAATTTTAGAGTAAGGTTTAAAGCTCCTCTATTCACAAGAAGGATGGTTATTTTTTATTTTATAATTATCTATCATATCTTGTTTTATGTTAGTCTAACTTTTTGCATATTAAATATTACATACATCTCTATAGATAAGAGACCTCCACATGAATTCTCTTGTAAAGTTGATTACTCATTTGTCATTATCTTCTTTTTTTAAAGCCTGGGTAAAAAATTTTTTGAAGAAGCAAGAAACCATTTAGTCAGATATTTATTCTGTATATATCTAAGTCAATGTAACTAAATGTTATTAGCTAGTATCTTTCTGGTAAATATTGTAAAAGGCAATGTGTACCACAGATATTCCTTTTAATCAACTCTAATTAATATGTAAAAAGAAGTATTGGATAGAAATGGTTCATATGGTAGCAAGTTATATTCTATAATTTTTAATTAAAAAAAGTGATGTTTGGCCTCAATTCCTATAGGTCTTCCAACGAATTTTACTAAAATTTGGACACACATAGAAACCCTCTTTTGAAGATAAGTATATGTCACCAACCCTTGCATTATTTAACACCGAATGAACTAAGCACTTATGTTCCTCTGTAGTTTATTTATTTTTATTTATTTATTTGTCAGTCATGGGGCTTGAACTCTGGACTTGCATACTGTCTCTCAGCTCTTCAGCTCAAGGCCAGCACTCTACAACTTGAGCCACCGCACCACTTCCGGTTTTCTGAGTGGTTTATTGGAGATACGAGTCTCACAGACTTTTCTGCTGGGGCTGGCTTTGAACTGTGATCCTCAGATCTCAGCCTCCTGAGTAGCTAGGATTACAGGCGTGAGCCACCAGTGCCTGGCTTCTGTAGTTTATTTTCATGAAGAGCCACATATGATTCTGATTCTATGTCCTCCGCCCTGTAGTGCATCTAAAGAAATAATGACCAGAGGGGCTGGGAGGGTGGCTCAGTGGTAGAGCACTTGCCTTGCATGCATGAGGTCCTGGGTTCAATTCCTCAGCACCACATAAGCAAAAACAAAAAAGCGAGAAGTAGTGCTGTGGCTCAAGTGGTAGAGCACTAGCCTTGAGCTGAAGAGCTGAGGGACAGCGCCCAGGCCCAGAGTTCAGGCCCCACGACCGGACCCTCCCCCAAAAAAGAAAAAGAAATAATGACCAGTGAAGTTAAACTTATTTCTATTAACTATAAATAGCATTGATTGGATAAACCCTCTTAAGGAAATAAACAAGCAATTTGGGAAAGTTTTGCAATATCTTTTACCTTGGCTTAAAACATTTTATTTTATTTTTTCATTCAAGTTGAAAGAGAAAGATGGACTTCTAACCTAATACCCACGATATCCCACCTCAGTTCCTCACCCATCACCCTTATGGAAACACTGAAATTAGGCCTTGCTTCCTCTGTGGACTCCCGGGTAGTGGAGCTAGAGCCAAGGCGCTGGAACAGGGTGGTGGGGAGTTTGTCCAGAAGCACAAGTGGGAGAGCAGGGGAAATGAGACCAGGAAAGAAGCCAGGCCTAGTAACTTCACCAGGAAGGGTCCAAGGGAAATTCCTTCTCTTTAAAATACACAGACCAATAAGTTTAGAGTGATTATTTGTTATTGGTTTTGTTTTCTTGTTCCAGTGCTTAGGTGCTGTTGCCCAGCTTTTTTGCCCAAGGATAGGCTCTACCACTTAAACCAAAGATCCACTTCTGCTTTTCACTGGTTAATTGGAGAGATGAGTGTCACACAGACTTTCCTGCCTGGAAGGGCTTAGAACCAGAACCCTCATATCTCAGTCTCCTGATAGCTAGAATTATAAGTGTGAGCCACTGGTATTAGGCAGTTTTAGACTATTTTTTAAATTAATTAATTAACTTTTTTATTGTGAGAATACCGTACAGAGGAGTTACAATTACATGGGCAAGATAGCGAGTACATTTCTTATCAAGCATTGTTGCCTTCTCTTTGTTTCCCCTTCCCATCACTTTCCATACTCCCCTCTCCCCCCACCCGATCCTTCCCCCCCCCCCACACCAAAGTTGTAAAGTTCGTTTTTCGACATAACGACTTGTACATCTTATTGTTGCAATGGGTCCACCTGCACAATTCTTTTTTCTTTCTTTTTTTTTATTGTGAAAATACTGTACAGAGGGGTTACAATTACATGGGCAAGATATGAGTACATTTCTTTTTTTTAATTTTAATTTTTATTTTTTGTGAACATATTGTACAGAGGGGTTACAATTACATGGGCAAGATATTGAGTACATTTCTTATCAAGCATTGCAGCCTCCTCCTTTGTTTACCCTTCACATCCCTTCCCAGCCTCCCCCCCCCACCCCCCCACCCAATTCTCCCCACCCCCCCACCAAAGTTGTAAAGTTCATTTTCAACATGACAACTTGTACTTCTCATTGTTGCAACGGGTCCACCTGTATCCTTATTTAAACGACTTGTTTTTCCCATTCCCCTCCACAAATTATACTGACATCAAATTCAGTTAAAGCAGGGGTTATACTGTGGGGGAAGGACATACAAAGCAACAAAGAAATAATCTTATAAATGCGTTAGAAACAAATGCATGAAAGAAAAAAACATTTAAATACATATCTTAGGGTTCATTTTCCTAACATCACCTTATCTGACCTTTTCTGCTTGACTCATATATATACTAGATATTGCAAATAAGGGAAACCATGGGACCTATGTTTCTTTGTGCTTGGCTTACTTCACTTAGTATAATTTTTTCCAAGTCTTTCCATTTCCTCACAAATGGGCCAATGTCATTCTTTCTGATGGAGGCATAGAATTCCATTGTGTATATATGCCACATTTTCTTGATCCATTCATCTACTGAGGGTCATCTGAGTTGGTTCCATATCTTAGCTATGGTAAATAATGCTGCAATATACATAGTTGTGCTGGTAGCTTTAGTGTGGTCTTGTTTGTAAGCATTTGGGTAAATGCCCAAAAGTGGGATTGCTGGGTCATAAGGGAGCTCTATGTGGAGTCTTCTGAGGAACCTCCATACTACTTTCCAAAGTGGTTGAGCAAGTTTACACTCCCACCAACAATGAAGTAAGGTTCCCTTCTGTCCACATCTCCTCCAGCATCTGTTGTTATTAGAGTTCTTGATTTTTGCCATTCTAACTAGGGTGAGGTGATATCTCAATGTTGTTTTGATTTGCATTTCTTTTATGGCTAAGGAGGTTGAGCATTTCTTCATGTGTCTATTGGCCATCCTTCTTTCTTCTTCAGAGAAGTTTCTCTTTAAGTCATTTGCCCACTTATTTATTGGGCAGTTGTTTCTTTGAGGATTTGTTGTTGGGGGATTTAATTTTTTGAGTTCCAAGTATATTTTAGATATGAGACCCTTGTCCGTTGTATGGCTAGTGAAGATCTTCTCCCAATCTGTGGGCTTCCTATTGATCTTGCTAGCTCTGTCCTTTTCCATGCAGAAGCTCTGCAACTTCATGCAATCCCATACCTGCACAATTCTTATAGATAACCTGTCCTATTACTTTTTTTATGACTCCAAATATAACATTCTGTTTTTAAGAAGCATGTTGTGAATAATGTATTTCTTTTGCTGAAGTTTTAGCTGTTTGGTCCAAATAAATAACTTCTGACACCCCTGAGCCTCTTAATATGTTTAATAGCAAATTTATACAACAGTTTCCTGCTTTTAAATGTCACATAAAATGTTAGGCCTTCTAGTAAATGTAATATGTAATAGAAGAATGCCAAGCTTTCCTGAAGATTGATCCAGTGTAAAATAGAAAGATAGTAAACTCGTGTTAGTTGTACTGTATACAGAGATATGAGGAGTTATGGTGGTTTCTATCAGTAATTTTTAAAAGTAGCTCTTTCTTGAAGTAATTAGAGATTTTATAGCAGAAATTATGGTGTTACAAAGCAGAGGCTTAGTGAATATAGCTTAAGAAATCTGTAAGAATAGATATGTAAAGTCAACTTCCTTAGAAATATTCTCAAGCAAACTGGGGTCTTCCATAGAAGCAAATATTTTTCTATCTGTGTTTTGCTCTTGGAGCACATACTTTGTTTGTAAACATTAATTAATTATTAATAGAAACGAACAAAACCTTTCAAAATTTGGTTTATGTCTATGTTACTTGTGTCTACGTTACTGTTCAAACTAGTGAAAATGGACTGGTATCTTCTGTAAGTTTTGCTGGTGTAGGCTTCTGTAGAAGAGACTACCAAATGGAGAAAGAACCAAATAGCTAATAAATTATTAACCAAGAAAACTATGGCACTGTTTTTCCAGCTTTTCTGTCCTAAGCTGAAGAGTTGTTTTAGAGCTCTCATTTAAAAGCTACCAAATTACAATGTTTTATAGGCTAGGAGAGTTGTAGTTAGCAAATGATACAAATTAATGGGATTAAGTGTGTAACCTACATGGAAAGCTTTATGGGTTTCAGAGCTTAGGCAAGCGTGGCAGAAGACAGCTTTTTCTGTTATAGTGTTTATTGGCTTTTTCTCAATGAGCACTGGGTTATCTCTATACTTGGCATTGTTCTATATGAAGAGGATACAAAAGGAGTAGAACAAGCAAAGTTCAGTGTTCAAGAGATTTGCCATCTGGTGAATTTAGACAGAAAACAAGTATGACAGGGAACCATTATAACTGTGATTAATGCCAGGACAACATTGGTAAGGAGATATGAGAGATGGCAGCATGAGAAGGAATTGGGAAAACCCATCTGGAGATGGAGCATTTCACGTCAGACCTGAAAGCCAAGGCAAGTTAAAATAAGTCAGGTAAGAAAAGGTATCAACCAGTCAAAACTCCAAGGGAAAAGCTTTGAGGAAGGGTGAAGGGCAAGTGAAAAAGCCTAGTGGTAAACAACTCCTAACCACATTTCACAGAAAGGAAAGAAGCTAGAGTTGCTAGGACAGAGTTAGCAATGAGGAGGGGATTATGAGGTGAGATTGTGGACTGGGATCAGATCCTACTGGGCCTTTCAGGTCATGATAAAAGATTTTCATATTATTCTAAGGGCACTGAAAAGTATTTGGTGGTTTTAAATCTAAGGGAAAAGAGGAGTCAAAGAGAACTGACTGAACACTTAAAAAGTAAAATTACCCTAGTAGCTGTGCATTATGGCTCACATTTGTGATAATAGTTAGTCTGCGCTCTGAAGTTGTAAGGTTCAAGTACTGCTGACAGATGGGGCTTGTATCCTTTCATGAGATACTCAACTGGGTCACAGAAGAGCTGTTTCAGGACCAGGAGAAAGATCCATTGGATTTCTGAAATCTTCCTTCTTATCCATCTAACTTTGCAAGTATTTTTCTTCAATTTCATAGGAACAGAAAAACAAAATATGAAGCTATTCCTTAATGTGTCTGTATGAATATTCATAACAGAATTGGATAGAGTTCCACAAAATGTGTCTAACCCAAATGTTTGTCAGCTGATGAATGGATAAAGGTGGTCTGCCCATACAATAAAATACTATTTAGCAGTTCAAAAGAACATGGATAGATCTAGCAAACTTGATCAATGAAAGTTGTCAAACGTATACACACAGACATTTTATGATACTATGTATATGAAATGTCTAACACTGGCAAGAAGATAGATTTACATTTTCCCAGAATTGGAGGTAGGAACTGGGAGGGGCTGAAAGAGATGGCAGAGGGAGAAATGGTTTAAAATAAAATTATACTGCTGGATGTATATCTTATAACCTAAGAACTATTGAGTTGGATGGTTAACATAAGTAAATCTTATGACACATGGATTGTATTATAATAAAACTTCAAAACAATTCTATATAAGTAGGATATTTCTAAGAGCAGACAAGCACATTTACATCTTAAATATAAATTAACTTAGATTGTGTTATCTAAAAACTATCATATTACCTTAACAATTGGTAATTACTACCCTGAGCTAGATATCAAATTCCATGTACACATTTCAAGGCTCATGATCCATCATAGTACTGATATCCATACCAAAGTAAATTCAGTATTATAGGAGTATTGGAATGATATAAGATATGGTAGTTTGATGTAAGATATGTGGTTTGTTCTTTGGGTTTGTCATTAGATGAGAGTTTGACCACATGAATTCAGTCACATGTAAGTTAAGATAGAATGGCCGATAGTTTTCAGAGAGTGCTTTCAGTATAATTCAACAGTCATTAAATTGTTTGGTTATTATGGACCTGTATTTAAAAAGAATCACCCCAACACCCCAGACACACACAAATGTATACATGCATGCATACATACATATACACATATACCACTGCCAAAAAAGGAAACAAGTTTTCTTTAATGTTTTAGCATAAGGTGCATCTGGTAAAGGGTCAGTGGCACAAATAAAGATCCTTTGAGCTGGGGATTGGTGGCTTGTTCCTGTAATCATAGCTACTCAAAAGGCAAAGATCTGCATAGCAGTTCAAAGTCAGTCTGGGCAGGAAAGTCCTTGAGACTCTCATATCTAATTAACCAGAAAATACAGGATGTGGAGCTATGGTTCAAATAGTAGAATGCTAGCCTTAAGCAAAAAAGCTCAGGAACTGCTCCCAGGCCCTAAGTTCAAATCCCAGGACCAGCAGGGGCACGCGCGCGCGCGCGCGCACATACACACACAAATCCTTGGAACTTAATTTGTAGACACGTATAACATTTGTGGACTGATTTGTTTGTTTTTCATTTTCTATTTTCCTTTCTGACAGAGGCCACATATATATGTGTATATATGTACACACATATACATATTTACCCATATACATATGCATATGTGTACATGTGTGTGTATGTGTTTGCATGGCTTCCTATTAGAGTTTGTTTTGTTTTTCGCCACCAGGGTACGTTTAGGTGACAGGGCATGATGACCCTGATCTTCCTGCTCTACATTATACAAACACCTTCCCAGAGCCCGGGAGCTTCGCTCTTCAACCTTGAGGACTCCACACCTTACAGCTGATGCTGCCCGGAAAGGAAATCCTATTTACTTTCCACAGAGGTTACCCTGGTAGCAAAGTCTGCTGACCCCCCTCTTAGGATTCGAGATTCTTTCTCATAAAAATCCTCTGGCACGAGGCCAATGGGTGCCTGGCTGTTTCCGCATTCAGGACATGAAGGACCCCTTGCTCCCCAACACTGGAAGCCTTTGGAGGAGCGCATGCGTACTTGCTGAAGCTTCTTCGCTGGGGCTGAGCTCCTCCATCTTTGCTACTGGAGGGGTGAGCGCATGCGTACTTGCTGCAGGCTCTACCCTGCCAGCTGAGCTCCTCCACCCTGCCAGTGACTGGAACATCCTTCCTTTCCTCTTGCAGGGCCCCAGGGCCCCCCGACTATGAGAGCCCAGATCTCAGTCTCGTCCAGGACCTAGTCCTGGATCAGGAACAAGGCACTTGACGAACATTGCACGTTGTCTAAAGCTATTTGTTGATACAATTTTTCAGAGTTCAATGAGGTCGGTTTTGTCATCTTGTCTGGGCTTTCTGTATTTTCCAAAGATCTGCCAGCTTTCAACAACACCCTCTTTCTTCCAGTTGGAAATGGAAACAAGTCCTCTGTAGGAATTTTCCACTTAGCAGCTCTCCCTTCCCTGGCGGGGCCTCCGCGCTCCGGCTTGCCATGCTGTATTTCTTTCCACTGTACTTTGACATTTTTCAGCCCGCACAATGAGTTGTATTCAGTCCTTCTCCAGTCCTCCCCCGCCCCCCACGGGCTCTGCATGCGTTTTCCCCTCTGTTTATCTCTCTTGCTCTGTCTCTCTCTGCTGCCTTCCTGTCTCTTTCTCTACCCCACTCTCCTCCCCTCCTTCTCTCTCCCTCTGTCTTCCCCCTCCCTTCCCTCCCTCTGTTTATTTTCCTTCTCATCCTTCCTCCTTCCTTCTCTCTCTGCACCCCTTCTGCTCCTCACCTCTCTCTCTTCTGCTTTCTTCCCCTCCATCCCTCTGTCTCCCCACATTTCCCCCCTTCTTCCCTCCCCCCTCTCTCCCTGTCCGTCCTTCTCAAGCTCTCTCTCCTTCTCCTCCTGTCTCTCTCTTACCCTCCCTCATTCCCTGTGCCCCTCCCCTATGTCTTTTTTTCCTTATAATGCCTACTTTTGAGCAATTTCAAGAAGTCAGCAAAAGCTTCTCAGTGACATTATTAGATTTGTTGCTGTCAGCGAATCATCCCAATCCTTTGGGGCTCCTCCCTCGCTGTCCTATCCCACCCCATATTTTTTTCCCTTTTTCAGCCCCCTTTCTGGGCCTGGTAAACACATTAAAGACAAAATAAACCCTGCATGCTCCATACACTTGGCTGCCAATGGGTTGCCTTTTGCAAATTATTTCCTTTGAACAATATTTACAAACTATACATCACAGCCTGACACGATGATAAGAGGGAACCCAGATTGCTCATCATCTCTGCTGTAAACAAGGAAGATGACGAGCTTGCACATGTGTTCAATGCCCAGTCTGCTAGCAGCTTTGGATGCTGAGCTATGTATGCTGCACTCCCAGACAACAGACTGCAGCCTGATACCAAAAAAAAAAAAAAAACAAAAAAAAACAGCCAGCCCAAGGGAGTCCCAGAACAATCCCCAAATCCCTAGGGCAGGAAGGGAAATGGAGAAATTGGGAAGGGGGTGGGTGTTCCCAGGATGGTTGCATCCACTGGCCAACAAGGCTGGCCTTCTCTGAAGTAAAAGGCAGATGCTGTGAGCAACCCTCTTTGGCCCGCAGAGGCAGGGGGTGGAGGGGCAGGAGTGGAGCCTGCCCTGGCTGGCTGGGTGGTAGCTTCTCAGACAGTGAAGACCCAGGGGGTCTCCAAAGGAACTGAGATTCTGCAGAGAGTGGGGAGGGAGGAGGAGAGGGGCTTGCACTAGCAAGATGGGTGGGCCTGGTGGGAGGGGGAAGAGAAGCAAAAGAAGAAATAGATTGATGCAGTGCAGGACACCTAGGGTATTTCTTTCAGGGGGCATTACTTCCACTTTTAGGCAGGAACAAGAGCTGGGAGGGAAAAATGGCAGCCAGGGCTGACAGCTCTGGGTGATCAAAGGGACAGCATGAATGTCTTGCTCTGCCAGCCATTTATTACAAAGGGTGGGCTGCTCCCTGGCCATCCTGGTGGAGGAGAAGGATTAAGATCAATTGGAAAGAGACCAGTCTGGCTTCTTTAGGTAGAAGAAGCAAACATGTACGTTTCTCTTCTAATGTATGTTTTTATATGTACTTGTGTTTAAAGAATATTGTCCACTACAAGATCAGCTACTTCCCATAGAAGTCACTTGCTGCCTCTCTCTTTCTCTCTCTTACACACACACCACAAGCAGACACACACACAGACACACACACCTGTTTGCTATCCTTACATATGAGATGGAGGGAAATAACCCACCCCCCCTTTTCTGAATGTGGCTGCTTCTCTTTGTTTAATGAGTGGTCACAGTTCTCACAGGATGATGGGGCACAGGAGGGCACCGGGTCATTGTTATGGGGCCATGTCCCCCAAAGGGGGATAGAGCTCAGTTTGGTGGTTCTAATTATCCTCAGAAATCAGGCTTACAGCACATCAGGGGCCCCGGGAGAACCTCCTTCTTTATGGATAACAAGCAAAGTATGATATTGCTGTTCATTGGTGTAAGAGAAAGGGTGTGGGTGCTGTCCCTGAGCTTTTCCGCTCAAGGCTAGTGCTCTACCACTTTGAGCCACGGCACCACTGCCTAAATCAACGTTTACCATCTAAAATTTGCAAGACAGAAAAATAAGAAAAATAAGCAAACTGGATATTACCCAGCTTCTCAGTGTGAAATGAACAATGAAAATTACCCATGAGTTCCTACTTCACCAAATTATTCCTTTCCAAGAAGTGACAACTTTATGCTATATTTGTTTGCATATATATTTACACGCAAACAACCACACTCAAGAAAAATATGTAAACTCAATCATACTATATACACATCCACATCAATTTATTTTTTTGCACTTATGTGAATAAACATCTTTAGTACCTATACATTTATTACATTCTTTGAACTGAGGCAAATTTCCTGTTACTATTTTATTGATACACAAGTTCTGATTTCTCCTGGTATTATAGGTAATGCTGAAATTACCAATCTTAGATATATGGTTTTCACTGGCACATTGTAGTAATTTTTATGTTAGATTGGATTGACAAACAATAAGCATATATATTATAAATTTATCTATAAATTATTCTAGAAGGAAACGATTTTTACTCTTACAAGTTGTATGCAACAAAACTCCGTTTTTCACATTCTTACAAATCTTATTATTTGGAAAAGTGATCAATATTCTGGGGAAATAAAATCCCATTTTGATATTAATTTATAATTACTACTGAGGTTAACAAATCTTACTATGTTGCTATATTGGCTTTTATTTTTCCTTTTAATTACCTGAACACACGTTTTCCCCATTCTTGTTTAGAATCTCTGTTTTCATTTATTATTCTAGGAAATACTTTACATGCCTTTAGAATTCTTGTCTTTTTTATTCATTTGGAGCCAGGTGCTGGTGGCTCATGCCTGTAATCCCAGCTACTCAGGAGGCTGAGATCTGAGAATCAAGGTTTGAAGCCAGCCCTGTCAAGAAAATTTGTAGTGAGACTCTTATTTTCAATAAACTACCCTTCAAAATGATGGAATTGGAGCTGCAGCTCAAGTGGAAGAATATTAGCCTTAAGCAATGAAGGCTCAGAGACAGGCCTTCAGTTCAAGCCTGCTGACTAGCACTCCCCCCTCCAAAAATAAAAAACAAAAAAGCAGCATTCGGCTGTTTACTTTAAGCTTAGATGATGGACATTTCACCATGGGTACACCATCTGTCCATCGGTCTGTTTGTCCATCTGTCTGTCTGTCTGTCTGTCTGCCTGCCTGTCTGTCTGACTGACTATGGTAATTGTACTGAGGCTTGGAATCTGTCTGGGCATTGTCCTTTAGCTTTTGTACTCAAGGCTGGACCTCTGCTACGTAAGCCACGCTTCTAGGTTCAGTTTTTGCTGGCTAGAGATAATTGTCTCATGAACTTTACTACCTGGGCTTATCTTAATTTGCAATACTCAGATGTCAGTCTCTTCAGTAGCTAGACTGCATGTATGAGATACCAGTCTCTGGCCTACATTTAAAGTTTTATGCATGCAAATCAGTCAATTTAGTTTTGGTACTTAGATTGTGTCTTAATTAAAACAATAGAAAACGTGTATTTTGTATTCTAGATGAATTATTTGTCTTCCAGGTGAGGTTTGATCTTTATGGCTTGAATTTATTCCTTAAGATTCTCCAAAAACTATTAACTACTTAAATTATTAACTGTCCAAAAAGTATCGTGATGGCTTTAAAATTATTCTATATTAAAATCAATGTACACTAAATCAGTTAAACTCTGTATTTCTGTGCCCCCTTTGTGAAGTCACTTACATTATATTGGCCGTTTGTGTGTGTGTGTGAGAGAGAGAGAGAGACACAGAGAGAGAGAGAGACAAAGAGAGAGACAGAGAGAGACACAGAGAGAGAGAGCTAGTACTACTGAGGCTTTAACTCAGTGCTTTGCACTTGGCTTAGCTTTTTTTTTATGTTCAGACCTCTGCTTCTGACTTTTTCCTGCTTTTTTCTGACTGGGCTGCCTTTGAACCACAATCCTCAAATCTCAGACTACTGAGTAGCTAGGATTACATGTGTAAGCCACAAGCATCTGTCTCTCTCCCCTCTGTTACCCAAGATTTTGGCTGTAGGTGGATGCTAACACTATGGATGTAATCGAGGACAAGAAAAAGCATCTAAATGAATGATGGCTGATCAAGTAGAAATCTGTAAGTTTGCTGTTTGTTGTTATTATTGCTGTTTTAGGAAAAGTTACAGCATTCAACGCTTCTTTACTCTTGGGGTTCTGTGAGATAAGTCATTCATGAAAATTATGAGTGATGGTATCATCTTTCTCCCAAGAAAACAGACACTGGCCTTCCCCATGAAACAGAAAACAAAGTACCTTTGATGGGAACAATGTTTCCTTTGATGGAAGAGTTCCATGTTCACAACATGTTTTATTTCCTCCCTTGCAGTCCTATCTGCCGCTGGCCCAGGGATGACTGCCAGAAAATATTAGCTATGTAATTTTTCTTTCTATATGGTATGAGTGTTTCTAGCATCTTCTTAGGCAACATGAGTAACCTTCTCAAGACTAGAACTTTGAGATTATTACTTTGGGGGCCTTGCTGAGAGCAGCACTAGAGATCAGCTTATCTCGCTTAACCAGGGACTGCTGTTTCCTTTGGTTTCTCTCTGCCATGTTTTCTTTCTTTCTTTTTCATATGGGACGAATGAATGAATGAATGAATGAATGCATCATTCTACTTTTCTTTATGAAATATCTCTCAGTTGATAGGGTCCTTTGCATCCCAGCTTCCATTTCTTTTCTTCTTCTTTTTATATTGTTAAGGTGATGTACAGAGGCATTACAGTTAAGTAAGGTAGTGTACCTTACTTGAGTAAGGTAGTGATTACATTTTTGTCAAATTTGTTACACCTTCCCTCATTTTTCTCCTACTTTCCCTCTTCTCTGCCCCTCACCAAGTTCTACAGGTTATTTCCAACATATTGTCTTGTGTATATCACTGATGCGTTGGTTCTCTGCTTGTCCTTTGTCTCACCATTCTGTTGTTCCCCTTCCCTTCCCTAACTCAGATAAATGTATATACAATACCAGGGTACCAAAATCAAGTACAGTGACAACAGGGGATTTACCCTAGGGGGAAGAGCATACAAAAGAAACAAAAAAAAATCACAGAAGTTTTTCTTTGTTTTTAATGTACAATGTGATTTCTTGTTTCTTTTGTATGTTCTTTTGGCTTCCATTTCTGTACATTAGACTTCCATTATCTCCCTAAATACAGTTTTGTAATTTTTGTTTTTACTTTTGTAACCTTTGATGTTTCTCCCCATATCTTACTCCAAACATTCAGTTATCAGCTGAAACTTCAAAAATTGTGAGCTAAAATAAACATTTAAGGTTTTTTTTTAATCTCAGGTAATTTTTTATAGTAGGACAATACAGACTAGCACATTAATTGTTTCAAATATTAACTCTGTCTCATTGAAACTAACAGCTTGTCTACGATTAGATAACTACTACTACCGCATTAAATGATATCCAGGCACTAGTAGCTCAGATCTATAATACTAGTTCTTAGTGAAGCTGAGATCAGCAGCTGAAGGTTCAAAGCCAGCCCGAGTCCATGGGAATCTTATCCACAAAAAGCAAGAAATTGTAAGAAGGGCTCAAGTAGTAGAGCTCTAAATGTAAGCAAGGAAGCTGAGCTGGAGCTGGAGTCCCTCAAGCTCAGTACTGGCACACACACACACACACACACACACACACACACACAAAGAATTATATGCATAAAGGAACATAAAAAGCCAATGGCTTTTTAATATTGTGACACTTGATCAAGTATAATATTCCAGCAAATGAAATTATTATGTGGAAATTTAAAAAAAACTCATTTATATCTCTAGTAAGTACAAATTCAAAGAATAGAAATACAAATTCACTTCTCTGTCTTAAAACCAAATTGCATGATTTCCTAATGGAAATGAAATACTAGAACAAATGATCTTCTAACCGCCACAAATGATGTACTGAAGTCAGAACCTGTGGATCTGAGCTCGAGTCTCTGATTGGTTGTTTATGAGATCTGGGCAGTTTACAGAGTTATTTTCTCAATCTCAATCACCTCATCAGTAAAATGGCAGGACTTACACTGTATAACTTTATTTTTATCATTAAATGAAGTAGTATATTTAAAATTGCTTCATAAACTATAAATAACAAGATAAATAGGAAACAGCTGTCTTGGTTTAGTTCAGAAACTAAACTCAAAGTTGGGAATGGAGCAAGCTCCAACCCTGCACCACTCAAGCTCTGCTTTGCTTGTGCAGTAGATAATTTCTTATTGTACTCGTCTTACTATAGATGCTTTGGGGCAACTCAGGGAAGATGTCATGGAGAAAAAGCAGAATTGTGGATCCTTCTGAAAGTTTTGTGAGGAACAACAACAAGAAGATACCAAATCAGAGAGAAGAATTAAAACACAAATTGATTTTTAGAGGTCTTAGTGTCTCAGTGCAAAGAATGGAATCCTAAAAGAGAAGGCCTGTAAAGATCACATGCAAAGAAGACTAGGAGCAGACAGATGAGGGCAGAGTACTTCTGACTTCAGTGTGGATGGCAAGCAAGCCCCTCGGATCTTATCAATATTTGGTTTCCAAGTCAGTAGCTCTGGAGGAATTTCTGAATTTCCCTCAAGTTCTCAGATGATTCTACCATTGCTGATGTGTGCATCACACTTTCCTCATGAAGAGAATGTTAAGACCTTGTGCGTGGGGATATGAAATCACTCTGGATGGGTCAGCATGTGAAGAAATATCTTGTGCCAGCATTGTGAGATAGTGTAAGGGCCTTATTACCTAGGAGAAAAAGTACATGAAAAACTATTCAGTTACCAGGAGAGTCCTCAAAGTGAATAATAATGAACGTGATTCAAGTGGTAAAGGGCCAGCCTTGAGTCACAAAGCTCAGTGAGACTTCAGACCTGAGTTCAAATGTTGGTATATTCAGAGAGAGGGAGAGAGAGAGAGAGAGAGAGAGAGAGAGAGAGAGAGAGAGAGAGAGAGAGAGAGAGAGAGAGAGGAAGAAGAAGAAAAAGAAGAAGAGGAGGAGGAGGAGGAGGAGGAGGAAGAGGAGGAAGAGGAGGAGGAGGAGGAAGAAGACAAGCTCTAGCAGTGATCATAGAAGAGAATCTTGGTCTATCAGAATGAACATATACCCATATACCCACTGGCTAAAGGGAAACAGTGGTCGTTAAAGAAACAGTTACCATCTTAGTGTGGGTTAGGTTTCAGGTTAAGCAAATATGTTAGAATATTGGATGAAGAGTCCTGAGGACTTTGGAAAGTTTGTGGCTACACAAAATGTCCATGAATGTGTGGCAGAAGACATGGAGTCACCTAACAGGGTTGCTGTAGTGGGTAGAGTTGTGTCTCTCACATGTAATTCATCTCTCAGCTGCTGGGGTTCTTGGGTGCTGACTGAGCTCAGTTGACTCCTTCTTGGGCGTTTTCCCCCATTTGGTGAAAAGTCACATTTTCCTAAGCCCCCTTACCTGCTGATTGTATAGGATCACATGTCCACTGGTAATGGATAGGGACTGACTGGCTTGTGTATATATGTGTGTGTGTGTGTGTGTGCGTGTGTGACGGTGACACACACACACTCAGAGACAGAGAGCGAATTACAAATACTTTCCACACACTTTCCTGAATGTGGATTTATTTCTTTGCTAAGTGTCTTGATTTATTTCCTTTGCCATTGATACCTGATAAATTATTGTCCCTCATTCCTTATCAACATGGTCTAATGCAGGTGGATAGACTCTAGATGCAAAGGAAAACTTAAAATATCTAAAATTAAGTGTAGATATAATGAGACAACAAATGTAAAACCATATTCTGTATGTTTTTAATATAACTTTTTCCATATTGTTCTTGGAAAGTTAATTTAAATTTGAACAAGGGGTTTTATATTCTGTTACCTATGTCTTTAATGATAATATATGATAATATAAGATAAACATTTTATTGTAAATACATTATGTATGCATGTTATATGAATACAAATATATGCACATATGTACATGTGCATTCATATACATGTATACATGTATGTATATATACATACCTACATATAAAAGTCCACACATGGTAATGAATAGTGGCATGTGGCATAAAGAACTGCAGTGAACTATATTTGACCTTCCTAATTCAAAAGTTCCTCGAGGGAACTTTTGGCAGATTCTATAACCCTTCAGTACCTTTCTCAGGACCCAAAGAGCCTTTTAGCGGATGACCTATATTCACAGACTTCAAAGGTTTGCTATCTATCAGGAAGATTAAATAAAATCCATGAACACTAAGGAATATTTGGACAATGGAGAAGACTTCTTAACAAAGCTCTCCTAGGAAGTAAATGATACAGAAACTGGTGTGAAAGATGAGCAGGCACTGACTAGGCAGAGAGAAAGAAAGGGGCACTGACTAGGAAAGTAGACCAGATGCCCCACCCATCCAAGCTGCTAACATTTACTGTGTGTTTCCTGTGGTTCAGGTCATGCTTAGTACTTCTTTCCTTAATTTTACTGCATCCTAATAAAACCTATTTTGTGATGAATACCCTCATTTTATGCAAGAGGACACTTGAGTTTCATGCACTGAAATCACCTGTGTATCTCAACAATTGCCTACTGCTTCCCTAACTTGAAGAAGCCAAGATGTTAACTGTCACGCTGACTCAGAGATGGCATTCTTATCTCTTACATCTTGAAGTAATCCAAAGGACAATCAAATAAGCCATCAGTGTAGGAATAATGGCACATTGTCACAATCATCAAGGTGGCAATATCTTAAGAGAAGAAAATGACCATTATGAGAGAGACATGATTTTCAAAGTGTATCAAGAATATTCTGTCCCAGGGGAGATAGAATTCATACAGAAACATGAGTGGAAAAGCAAAGCGAGGCGTGTTGATTTCTGGGAATGAATACCTGAAAAGAATCGGCGAGTCCAGCCTTTCTGAGGCAAGTTATGCCTAGTCTCTATGAGGAACAAGTCCAAAGGCTTTGGAGTTGATCAAGATGAAGTCAAAGAGACGTGGAAGGCAGACTTTTGCAAGTGATTGTCAAGATATTTTTTAAATCTAATTCTCATGAAATAGAAGTCTACTGCAGGGTTTTCAACACAGAAGTTCCTTTATCAGAGGTAGGTTTTCATAAAGTTCCTTCAGGTCTCAAGTGGAAAAATAATTGAGGGGACAAGTGGGAGCAAGGAGGATAATGAAAAGCTTAATGGAATAATCCAGATGGAAGATGACGACCGGGAGAGTGGTAATGGGGTAATGATGCCAGGTAGTTGAAGATGAGGATGTCTATTTGAGGAGTAGAGCAGACAGATTGGCCATCCTAATGCCTTCTTTCCTGGACTGGATCTGTTCAGTCTATGAACATGGAGAAACTGTTATGTCTCCTGCTGAGTTGCAGACACCTATTCAGGCTCTGAGCATGAACCAGGTGTGCAATAAATATTTTAGGTTTAAGTAGATGAATCAATGATGGTTATGGGTGAGTGATAAGAATTAGTAATATCCACTTAGTCAGAAAAATAATGTTACTTTGCTAGTTTGTAAGTGGAAGATAGAGGTTATCTTACTTAAAAATGTACTTTGAGATTAAATTAAATTCAAGTATTCTTACATTTGTCAATATACAAAAGTTATAAGAATAAACCTATATAGATAGAATTCTGAACAGTATGACTGTGTGCTTACATTTTAATATTATCCATAGCAGAGTACAAGTGTTAAACTATCAGTAAATCAATATTAACAGTAATAGCTTTTCCCTGAAAGTTCTCAGAACAGCCTTTAGTTTTTATTCTTTCTAGATGTGGTCATTTGGTTTCCCCTGTTTCTGATTCGTCTATGATTTTTTTTGCTGCTGTTGTTTGTTTGTTTATTTTTGTTTGGATTGTTAACAATGGAACCCAGGACCTGTCACATGATAGACAAGTACTCTACCACTGAGCTACATCCTTGGCCTTCTTCTGATGCTGTGTATTTTCATGTTGCAAAAAGTATCTGTCTGTGAATTTCTGGTTACTTAAATGGCATTAAGTTTTAATGAGATACTCATTAATTTTTCTCAATATATATGAGCATATAGTGTTATTTCAAGGGTTTATAGATATAATTGCTTGTCATTTTAGGTGACATCTTTATTTTTATACATTAAATAGTGAAGGGTAAAGGTTCAAGACCTTTGAATAGTTACAAATATATTTTGATTCATTTCATAATATATATGATCTCAATGACATATATATTGGATGAAAAGAAATCATTACGATTATCTGGAAGTCTCATTTCCTTTAAAGCTTCTGCTGAATAGTCATCTTGATTCTAGAATCTATAGTTTCCTCAGCCACGACAGTGTAGATAACTGTTACAAGTTTACGGTTCTACTGAGGTTTTGTGTGATAACTGTATTTAATATCTGTGTGCAAGTTGAATGTATACATTTGAAGGTTTTTGTTCTTTTTTATCTATTTTTGTACTGAAAGGTATAGGTACCTAGGAAAATCTGTATAAAGCATTGCAATTTTCTCTAGAGGAACAAGTCATACCAGGTATTAGCAAACTTTTCCCATAAAGATCCAGAAAGCGAATTTTTTTGGGGGGGGAGACAAATGTGGGTGCTACTAAGATTTCTTAATTCTTCCAGTGCATCAGCAAAGCAGACAGATAATCTATATAAAATTAGTGTGATTATGCTCTAAATTAATGTAATTATGTTCAAATATGTAGACCAGATTTGTCCTATGAGTCATAATTTGTTGATCCATGAGTCACACAGTTTATTGATAACTGAGAAATAATTTTAGTTTTATGAATTTATTTAAACTAATGTATATATATGTATGAATTTGTGATCTCCATTTCCACAAAGAACTCTATATAATTACATATTTTTCTTTGATTTCAGATTAACACCTATGACAAGAAAACCTTTGGATTTAAGTAAGCTGTGACTACTCACTTAGTGATAGATCATATCTTCAGAGAGAGAGAGAGAGGGAGAGAAGAAATGAAAGGGAGAGATTGAGACAGAGGGAGAGATGGAGAGAGAAAGAGAGAAAAAGGTGGGGGAGAGAGAGATCTCAGTGGAAATCACCCATCCCCTAGTGTTATTCCTTAAAGTCACAAAGATAAGTCAAGAGAGCATCTTGCAAGACACCGGCAAGCTCAACTTCTGTTGAGTTTGAATTTGTTTTGTGTCAAGATTTTTCCTGGTTTACTGACTTGGAACATTTCCCTGAGAGTAATTAACATTAAAGACACTAAGAGTGAACATTTTTCTGTGTGTTCTGTTATTCTTTTGTATCTCAGGAGACAAGGAGCCCCCTAGATTTTTTATTTTCCTAGCTGTGATTCCCATTTAGAAAGATTTTATTATTAAACTACCTCCAATGAAATTGAATTAAATTACGTGTGTTACAGCTTGTCTAATGCCAAAGGCATCCAAACTTGTGTCAATGAAAGAAAGGGGTCTCTTCTCGATGTTGCCCACAGCTGTGATTCCTCAGTGAACAGAAGAAACAAGAGACTGAGAGGACATAGTACAATGGTGGTAAGACACTACCCTGGAGTTCTCAGACCCTGACGACAGTAGTAAGGGCATAGATGGTTAGCTGTGGTTAGGTAGAAGCACATTCATTACTCTGATAGCTCCTGCACATTTCTAGAGTGTCTATCAAAGCCTTTGGGCTTGTCTTTTCTAGTACAAGCACTCCTGCTAGTCTTGAAGTGCTACTGCTAATTGAAACCACATCATAATGCAAGTCAAAATGAGCCATACAGGCATCACTGCTGAAAACAGACCCAGCAGGATGGCATTTTTGTTCCTCTCAAAAGGTTCTGATTCAAGAAAGGCACCTCCTAAAGTTCTTCCTTCATTAATGTATGTGGCATTCCCTCTTGCCCACACTCTTTCCACTTCCTCCCTTCACTGTTCTTTTCTTGTGGCAAAATACAGGAACTCCATTTCTCTTGTAAACTGCGTAATTGGGTTAAATACCCAGACTTGCCATTTTTAAGCTTATACATTCTCAAGGAGTTAGGCATGGAGTGTTTAGAAATCAGCCTTGGATAGGCTTGTTAATGAGCAGAATCAGGGCCTTATTTCATTCCCTTTAAACCAGAGCAACTGAAATCAAGATAACCACCGCAGTAATACCAGACACTGTCACCTCTTTTTAAGGTGATTTTGGTAATTACGTTCTCTGGTGAGTGTAAGGTATATTAAATAGGTAGGTTTCATTATGTAGCCAATGAAGAGAAGAACACCAGGCGCTATTGAGGCAGGAGAAGTTTATTTACCGAACTGCTGCCCGCCATGCAAGGTGGAGAAGCATGGCTGAAAAGGAAAGGAGGGGGGTACCCAGCTCTGGGCCAGGACTTAGCTAGGCCAAGGCCAGGAAGAGGTGTGGCCAGGTGGGGGAAAGGTGTGGCCACACTGGGTCTGGATGTGACCTCAGGGTCTGGGACCCTCCTAAGGTCAGGTGGGAGACCTGTGACCAGAGGTGGCCCAGGATGTGACCTAGCAGGAGGGGAAGGTGACTGCTTCCAGGTCTGCCAGTTACAGTATCTGTGACCTAGGTAGGTCACAGATACTGGGGGGAAACTTATCCAAGAGGGAGGGAGGTGTCCCTGTGCAGATCTTACAGTGAGCATGTCAGTAAATGCTGTAGCGACTTATGCTATGTCTGGACTCTTCTTAGATCTGCGCCCTGTGGAAGGCCTTTTTCATTATCACATTAGTTTTAAGTAGTTAAAAATAGTTTGTGTCTCCCTTATTGGCTTTCAAAGAAACTCATAAACTTAATCCAGTTTGCAAGGTGTTTAGAAGACTAAGTTAGATTAATCTCCAAAATAGATCATATGATACTTTATTAAGGATTTCTACACACACACACACACACACACACACACACACACACACACACACACATGATGCTGTACAAAGGGGTTACTTTCACATGAGTAAGGTAATGAGTACATTTGTTATTGAGCATTGTTACCACTCCTTTGCTTTTTTCCTACCATCCCTTCCCTCCCCACCTCCCCAACTCCTCCCTCCCACCCCCCCCAAGCTGTAAAGTTTGTTTTATTAATATAATACATTTATAATATAATATAAATTAAACTCACTGTTTTTATCAGTACAAATTTAAAATTTAACAATAAGAAACAGGACTGTCCTGTCATCTTCTATGCTATTCTGACCAGGAGGATGGCAAGCACTTGAGCATTACTTGCTAATGCTGCCCAGTGAACTTACTCAAGGACACTTTTCTTCATAGTCTATCCTGGCTTGGTAATCTTCAAGTAGAGAAAAATCATTTTAATACAGAATAATTTTCTTGTAAATTATACAGTAAAATATTGGATGCATATTCAAATCAAATGGATTTCCAATGATTATGATTATGAGTGACTGTAATTTATTCTTCCCCAACTAGTTCCAAAAGTGCATAGAGATCTTAGCAATTTCCATTCTCTTATTTTCACATGATGGTATTTCACAAAATAAAAGAACTCTACGTTTGTTTTTGGTATGAGACCCTTTGCTGATGCATACCTGGTTTAAAAAAAAATCTCCTATTCTGTGGGCTTTCTATTTATCTGGTTAGCTATAGCCTTTCCCATGCAGAAACTCTTCAGTTTAATGCAATCCCATTTATCCAGTTTTGATTTGTTGTGATTCCGATGTTTACTTAGGAAGTTTGAAACCGTGCCAAAAGCCCTAGTGTTACCCCTATTACTTCCTGTAAAATTTTCATGATATCTTAGCTTCCATGAGGTTTTTGATCCATTTAGAATTGATTTGGGTGCAGGGTAATACATTAAGATGTAGCTTCAGTTTTCTGCCTATGGATAGCCAATTTTGCCAGCACCATTTGTGGAAGAGGCTGTCTTTCTTTAAAGCTGTGTTCTTGAATCCCTTATCAAATAGTAAGTGCTTGTAGGACTGTGAGATCATTTCTGGGTCTTCTATTTTGTTACATGGGTCCTCAGACCTATTCTTTTGCCAGTACCATTTTTATTTCTATGGTTTTGTAATAGAGTTTGAAGTTTGGTATTGATATTACTCCAAAACGGTTCTTCCTGCTAAGGATTGTTTTTGCTCTTCTGGTCTTTTCTTATTTTTAAATCGCTTTCTCTATTTTATTGAAGAAGATTGTTGGGATTTTGATGGGTCTTGCATTGAATTTGTAAATGACTTTGGGCAGAATTGCCATTTTCATGATGTTAACTCTTCTAATCCAGGAGCATGGCCTAAAAATGTCTATAATTCACTTGCCACTTTGTGTTTTGTTAGATTTACTCTGCTTTCATCTGTGTGAGAATACTCTGAAATCTTGACCCTTGAAACTTGATAATCTTGCTCATCCTAACATCTAGGTCTTTAACAATGTTGGTTACCTAAGGCCTGCTAGTGAAGCAAAAGGAGAATTGGAAATTATTCTTTATCTATGTGTCCTCTCTTATTTTTCCCATGTTTACTCTAAGGATTTCGTTGTTCTTAGTACAATATCTTTGGGAATTATGAATCCTTTGGCTTCACCAAACCAGATGAGATTCACTGTTGTTTATTCTCTATATTTTCTGATTATACCTTGAAGGATCCACAAGGCAAATCTCATTAAAGCAAATGCTATTGAAATGAAATCATAAATTTGCATAACACTGTTCATTAACTATAAGATTTTTATATAATTCTAAAACTACTATAAGTTTTAGGGGGGTCAGATTTGTGTATGAATGAATAACAAAATGTTCTTTGAATCCATGGAAGTTTTTCTGTTCTTAACATTTTTTTTCTTATCACTAAAATATCAGTCTTGAGGAAATGTCCGTGGCTTAACTTTGCTGCTGTATCTAGAAATAAAAAGAATTAATGTTTGTAAAAATGAGTGTCAGCCCCCTCTTTATTTTCTCCAGTTTATTATCAACCTTTATGTGGTAAATCATTTACTTTCCTTAAAAATTGAAATCACAATTTTGTGGCTATGCTAAGTTCAATTAATTATATTTTCCTATAGGGGAATATAAACAGTTGTGATTGCCAGAGTTGTTTTAATCACATGAGTATAGTATGAAACTAAAATTTACTTTAAAAAGAGCACAGAGCCAAGATAATATTGAAAGAGAAGAATTATCATTTTTAATACCTAATGCCAGAGGGTTTTTTCCTCAGAGATGGACTTTTTATTATTGATGAAAAGATCTTTTGTGTGTGCATGTATGCACACGCACACGTGTATTATATTCCTATATTTCTATTTTGTATGTATGTTGTATTTCTCTATTTCTTCTTGTACGTGTGTGTTATATTTCTTTTATTTTTTAATTATCTTTAAGTAATTGTACAGAGGCATTTGCCATTTAATAAAACAGTTTATGAATACAATATATCTTGACTGAAGTCTACAGCCTACTCCACCCTGAGTATACCCAATCTGTCTGATCTTGGAAGCTAAGTAGGTCAGGCCTGGTTAGCAGTTGGATGAGAGGAAAAGCTCTTCATTGGTTACTATTTGCTACTTTGAATGAGGTAAGTAAACTCCAGAAAGCAAGAGCTCAGGAAGACCCAGAAAGTAAACAGATCTGCTTAATAGTACAGTGGGAAAGGATTGTGTTAAGTCCAGTGAGAGCAGCACTCTGAACACAAAACTGTAAGAGCATCTGATTTTAGAACTTAGCAGAATCCTCAGGAAGTGCACTGGTCTTTCCAAAGTGCTCATTAGGGTGTGCATCCAATGTACTTAAATATTCCAGGCCAGAGTAATTTAGTGACAGGAACAAGCTGTTGTGTTCAAGAGAGAGAATCTGGGGTCGGTCAGATGGTCTGGGGCCACTCTACTTGTCACCATTCTTCAGGGGTATCCATGCCTGTGAAGGTGCTCATCAACCAGGACCCACTCAGCAACACAAGACTCTTAGAAATGAAAACCAACAGATACGAACATGGGTTACACTGGTGATGGAAAAATGGAGAAGCCAAATCGGTGACAATACGGAATCCAGATGTTCACAAAAATTACCAGGATTTCCATATTTCAGGCCAGAGTAAATTTACTTTTATATCACCTCTCCATGTTGAACTATGAGGTAGAATTTACTATCACCTTTAGCTTAATGGGGCACAGCAGGAAGCAGGGATTTGCAACACTCAGGATTTGAGATCCTTTGTGAAGAGCTGCAGTAAAGGGCGTAAAGGGATTGTGATTGTACCAGCCCTATCTGTTGGTAACGCTGCCTGGAGAAAGCAAAGACACTCTACCTACAGATAGTCCCTTTAGCTAAATATATCCATCAAGAGGAAGAAATAAAGGAAAGGATTCTGGTCTGTGAGGAAATAATCCTAACTATTCGGGAGGAAAGGCAATACGATAATAAATTGAAACAAGTCTAGGCAATGTTAGAATGAGATCTTAACCACCCCCGCCCCGCCCCCCAAACAAAATACAAATGAAATGTACTCAGATGGTAAGAGTGCTTGCTAGTATGTATGAAGCGTGGGGTTTAATAAAAAAAAAAACCAAAGGAATGAGAGAGAGAGGAAGGAAGAGAGGGAGGGAGGAAAAAGGAAGGAAGGAAGAAAGGAAGGAAGGAAGGAAGGAAGGAAGGAAGGAAGGAAGGAAGGAAGGAAGGAAGGAAGGAAGGAAGAAAGGAAGGAAGGGAGGAAGGAAGGAAGGAAAAAAGGAATGAGGAAGGAAAGGAAGAAATACAAAAAAAAGAGAAATAAGAGAGGAGAAAGGAAGGGAGAGAAAGGGATGGAGGGAAGAAGAGTATTAAAAAAAGAAAAAACAGAAGGAAAAAGAAAGAAAAGAGAAAAGGAGAGCAAAAAAAGAAGAAAGAAACAAAGAAACACAAAGAAAGAAGTGAAAGAAGAGAAGCAAATTCAATATGTGGGCTTAAATAGAGTTTTGTATGATTTCAAATATGCTTCCACATGTACATGCAGACAAATATGTCATACAACTGAATGGAATTATCATGCATTATTTTTACAACTTAATTTACAGTATAATGGATAAATTTTACAATTAGCATGCATAGATTTTGTGATTTAATTTACTACTTAATGCATAGATTTAATGCCTAATACAAAACGGATACTCTCCAATGACAGCAGAAAAAAATTAAAAACTAATTCATGTATCTATGCACATGACTATATCCCGCTTATCAGTAAAAGGTTTAATTCAGCTGCATAAGATCCTTTTCCATTGTTTTAAATCATTTTTTCACTTTTGTTCCTTTCTCCTGAAAAAAGCAGAGAGGTAAAATCATTTTCAACTTCTCAGCATGTAACTGTTGGTGAGTGTGTGAATTACCCCCAGCTTCCACTTTTATTGAAAACTTCCAAGTATTGAATTTTTTTCATCAAACAACAAGATTGTATAATATGCACTGGCATGTTCAAACAAATAATTAACATCAGCATAGGATCTTCATCACTTGGCACTAGGAACCTTGATTCCTTTGTATTTTCCTGTTGTAAATGATACGTGTCATTTAGGACTAGTTAGTAATCAGAGCATGGCCAAGGTCACTTGAAGGTTTCTTTGATGTGGATGTTCCTCAACTTGAAACTAAAATAATGCTAACCCTTCTAAGTGTGCATTACCTTTCTTACAAGTGGAGTGAACAAGTTGACGTCGTTAATTCATAGAATCTTTTGTACTTAAGGGAAATTTAGAGGCTAATCAGCAAATGTGTAGGCCAAATGCAGAAAGAGAGAGCATATAACATTCTGTTTAATGTCACTGCACTCACTTTCCTGTCTTTTCTTTGTATTTTAATTATTTCTCTCTAAATTATGGTTCTCTATTTTTTCAAACTATCTCTCTCATAAATTTGTATGCTCTCTAGCTTTGTGTTTTAGCTCTTTCCAATCCAACCTTTATGAAAGGATAAGACACTCAAATTTGTATTCTTAATTTTGAACATTATATATATATATATTTGAACATTATATATATATCTTCATATATATATATATCTTCATATATATATATATATATATATGAAGATCATTGAAAAAGGAAAGAAAACCATAGCTACATTTGCAGAAACATTTACCTTAATGAAGTTGTAACCAAAAGAGTTGTATTGAAAATATAGAAACACCATTTTTTTTGTTTTGAAAATACTGAACAGAGGGGTTACAATTACATGGGCAAGGTAATGAGTACATTTCTTATCAAGCATTGTTGCCTCCTCCTTTGTTTGCCTTTTCCATCCCTTCCCATCTCTCACCCCTCTCTCACGCCAAAGTTGTAAAGTTCATTTTTCAACATAATGTCTTGTACATCTCATTGTTGCAATGGGTCCACCTTCCCCTCCACAAATTATACCTACATCAAATACAGTGAGAACAGGGGTTATACCGTGGGGGGAGGGACATACAAAGCAACAAAGAAATATCTTATAAATATGTTAGAAACAATAGCAAGAAAAAAGTTTGAGTCCTTTATGTTGGGGTTCATTTCACCTAACATCAACTTATCTGAGCATTTCTCCTTGTCTCAGACATATAATAGTTTATAGCATTATTTACTATAGCTAAGATATGGAATCAACCCAGATGCCCCTCAATAGATGAATGGATCAAGAAAATGCAGTATATATACACAATGGAATTCTATGCCTCCATCAGAAAGAATGACATTGCCTCATTTGTTAGGAAATGGAAAGACTTGAAAAAAATTATATTAAGTGAAGTAAGCCAAGCCCAAAGAAACATAGGTCCCATGGTTTCCCTTATTTGCAATAACTAGAAATACCATTTTTTAAATGATGATTTCTGCAGGCAACATTTCATCTCCCTCTCTTCCTAAAAGTCAGACATTCCGAGAGCAACACATCTGGGGAATGCCAATATGACCCCGCAGAAGTAGTCTGTGGTCAAAGTGTTAATGCAAAAGACAATAGCTTTCCAGGCTTATTTATTCTGCCAAGGAGCTCCGCTCTCAGAGACTTCATCCATCTGGTTTCTGGAAGTCAAACTGCTTACAGTAACTTTGGACACAGCAGAAGGAAACAGCAAATGGAACACTAAGTAGAACAGATTTCCTGAAACACTTCATTAGGTATCCTGAGAGTCTGTACAATATCTAGGCACTAAGTCCCAGAATTCAGGATATAGTGCCACCAAGGAAATCCCATGAAGCCCTTTTGAATATTTTGCCATGAATCCAAGATAGCCAAAACATACTTTATTGAAAGGTGAGGGAAATAAGGGAAAGAACTCTCCAAGCATTTGCTTCTGACTACAGCAAGAAAGGTTGTTTTCTCTTTAGGGTTCAATAAAGAGAAGAAAGTAACTATTTTATTTTTCAATCAAGAAATCTGAATGTAGTATATGCCTCTTGGTCACTTCATTCTTAAATATCATTCCCCTAAATATTGATCAAGAAGGCTACTTTGTGTGTATGACGACACATAGTAGCCTTCTTGATGAATAATTAGGGGAACTTTTTATGTCTTATTTTCCTAGAATTGCTGTGTCTTTGTACCCACTGGCAGCGGGTCCTCGATGGAGAAGCTAGACTCTCTGTCCCAGCATCTCAAGGAGGTACTCCAGATGTAGGGGGATATTCAACCGAAGGATGCTGCTTCCTTTTCAATGGGAGTTTAATGCAATTGTAAAAAGCAAGTGTTTTCATACAATGATTTGACTCCAAGTAGGGAGAGGAATGAGGTTTTTAGGGATGTCTTGTCTTTAGATCCCAAAACTAGATTTGAATCTGAGGTATGATATTTATTTCATTAAGTTCATTTAAAATATACTAATGTAGTAAAAAATATAAAATATTAAATTAAGTTTTTCTGATAGAGAAAGGGCATTAAGATCCCCCTTTCAAGCTGCATGGCTGGGTTTAGGATAATGACAGTCGCATGTGGTAGAGATAGAATTGCTGGTGGCCTTGTTGTATTCTTTGGTAGCAGTCTGAACTTGAGAGCCTGCTAACGGTGGATGCTGCTGTTACCTTGGTGACACCATGACAGCTCTACTCAGTCACTGCCAAAAACTAAGTTTATGTTTGAAGGAACAATTATTGCACAAACTGTAATGGCTTACATATGTGATTGAGTCATTATTCAGTGTCTTACTACGTGAGAACAGAAATGTACATTATACACTGCTACCTATTGGGAACATAGAAGGTCCACAAATTTTAGAGATGAAGAGAGTAAAAAATAAAATTTAGTTATTGACTTATTTCTAGACTAGAGAAGCCCAAGGCTAAATAATTTCTATAAATATCAATGGTTATGTACTTATTGAAATGTTTGAGATCTTTGAACACAGTCATGGTCCTTAACCACATCTTTCGCTCCTTAATTTCTCAGTAAACTATCACATAGCAATATTATAATATTGCTATAATGAAATATAGATAAAATATAACATCTTTGATGCAATTGTTCTATTTTTAAAATTATTCACAGTATGTTTTAGACATTATAGTAGCATTAACTGAGGTAATTACGTTATTTCGTTTTTCCTTCAAACATCTTTTAAAATATATATTTATTGTAAAGATACTGTATAGAGGGGTTATAGTTACATGAGTAAGGAAATGAGTACATTTCCAATCAAGCATTGTTACCTCATCCTTTGCTTATCCTCTATCATCCCTTCCCTCCCCACCTCCCCAATTCCCCCCCCCCCCCCCGCAAGTTATAAAGTTAATTTTCAACATAGTTTCTTGCACGTCTCATTGTTACAATGGGTCAACCTGTATCCTTGTTTCAGCATTTTATTTCCCTTCCCCTCCCCAAATTAGAAAAATGTATATACAAGATGCACGGCACTAGAATCAAATACAGTGAAAACAGGGGTTATACCTGTTTTCATACAAAAGAAACAAAAAAAATTACATGGTACATATAAGTACATTAAAAACGACAGCAAGAAAGATAAAACCCCTTGTGTCCTTCTCTTGGGGTTCATTTCACTTAGCATCATCTTACATGGTTGTATATACACAGCTTTGACCTTGTGAGCTTGTCTAGTAACATGATCCTAGTCGTTAATACTAGTTATTGAAAATTAGGGAAACCATGGGACTTATGTTATTTTGAGTTTGGCCTACTTCTCTTACTATAATTTTTTTCAAGTCTTTCCATTTCCTAACAAATAGGGTAGTGTCATTCATTCTGATGAAGGCATAGAATTCATATATATATATATATATATATATATATATATATATATATATATACGTATATATATACATATATATATATATATATATCTACCACATTTTCTTGAACTATTTATCTACTGAGGAGCATCTGGGTTGGTTCCATATCTTAGCTATGGTAAATAATGCTGCAATAAACATAGCTGTGCTGGTAGCTTTAGTATAGTGTTGTTTGTGATCATTTGGGTAAATGCCCAAAAGTGGGATTGCTGGGTCATAGGGGAGCTCTATGTGGAGTCTTTTGAGGAACCTCCATACTACTTTCCAGAGTGGTTGAACAAGTTTACGTTCCCACCAACAATGCAGTAGGGTTCCCTTCTGGCCACATCCCCTCCAGCATCTGTTGTTATTAGAGTTCTTGATTATAGCCATTCTAACTGGGGAGGTGCAATCTCAATGTTGTTTTGATTGACATTTCTTTTATGGCCAGAGAAGTTGAGCATTTCTTCATGTGTCTATTGGTCATTCCTATTTCCTCTTCAGAGAAGTCTTTCTTTACGTCTTTAGCCCATGTATTAATTGGGAGTTTTTTCTTTCTTATTGGGGGTTTAATGTTTTGAATTCCAAGCATATTTTAGATAAGAAGCTCTTCTCCATTGCATGGCTAGTGAAGATCTTCTCCTAATCCATGGGTTTTTTTTAAAATTAAGTTTTTTATTGTGAAAATACTGTACAGAGGGGTTACAGTTACATGAGCAAGGTAATGAGTACTTTTCTTACCAGCATTGTTGCCTCCTCCTTTGTTTTTCCCCTACCATCCCTTCCCTCCCACCTCCACAACTACACTCCCCCCGACCGTCCTCCTCACCCCCACCCTCCTAAATTGTAAATTTTGTTTTTCGACATAGCATCTTGTACATCTCATTGTTGTAATGGGTCCACCTGTATCCCTATTTAAACAATTAGTTTTTTCCTTTCCTCTCCCCAAATTATACCAACCTCAAATACAGTGAAAACAGGGGTTATACCGTGGGGGAGGGACATACAAAGCAACAAAAAAAAATCACATGGCACCTTATAAATATGTTAGAAACAATATCAAAGAAGAAAAAACCACTTGCGTCCCTATTTTGTGGTTCATTTCACTTAACATCATCTTTCACTTAACATCATCTTATCTGACCTTTTCTGCTTGTCCCAGACATATCCTAGTTATTGCAAATAAAGGGAAAATCCGTGGGTTTTTATTAATTTTGTTTTCTATGTCCTTTGCCATGCAGAAGCTCTGCAGTTTCATGCAATTCCATTTTTTGTCCAACCTTTGTTTGATTTGTTGTGCTTCTTGGTCTTTATTAAGAAAATTTCAGCCTGTGCCAAAAAGCCCTAGAGTTTCTCCTATTACTTCCTGTAATGTTTTCAGGGTGTCTGCTTTTACTCCATTTGGAGTTAATTCTGATACAGCATGATATATAAGGAGCTAGCTTTAGTTTTCTACAGGTGTTTAACCAATTTTGCCAGCACCATTTACTGAAGAGGCTGTCTTTCTTCCATTCTATTTTTTAAGCTCCCTTATCGGAGATTAGGTGGCTATAGGTCTGTGGGTTCATTTCTGGGACTTCAGTTCTATTCCATTGGTCATCAAGTCTGTTCTTGTGCCAGAACCAAGGGGTTTTGATTACTGTGGCCTTGTTTGAAATTGGTATTGATATTCTCCAGCACTATTCTTTTCAAACATTTTCTGAATCTCCAAATACACTCAGTGATAATATTCTGAGTCATGATTTTTCATAAAGTTTAGGCCCTCTGAGTTTTGCTATTTAAATAAAAATGTCTACCAGGTTTATGGCTTTATTTTCAATGAATGTCTTATTTATTATTCCAATTCCTTGGTCCTAAATATCTAGATTTAATCCCTTAAAGATGCTTATCAAATCATATTTCTCTGAACATTTCCTGAAGAGGACTTTAATATTAATTTAAAACAATCCCCATCTTTTAATTTCACCCTGATTATGCTCTTTGATGCCAGATGGGTACATTGTGTTCTTCAATGCGCAACCCAAAAAGAACACAACCAAGTTATTGTGAAATTTGCTAAGATTTCTTATGTCAGTAGGGTTATTTAATAACTGCCACAGCAAAATTTGAAAACTTAATCCAGCCTCCTCTATTTTAATATATGGAGTTAAGATCTATTTTACTGTTTATCATTTTCTGGGTAATAGGGGATCATATTGGTGATGTGGGTGTATCCAGGGAGCTCAGTGGTCAATGCTGACTTTACAAAGAGCATCATCATCTCTGGAGGTGCCATTGCTTGCTAAGAAAAGCAATCCTACCCAGACTTTGTTTACTTTATAAGAAAGAACCACAGCCCAAATATCTTATGGTTCACCAGCCCAAGGAAATGCCTAGTCGATGTTACTGCAGCTTACTCATTCTTGCTGTGAGGCTACATTGAAAATCCTTAGTTCTAACCTGAGTGGAAATCCGGAGGTGGCTGGGCATATTTCAATGTGAGAGGGCTTTAAAAGTCCACAGATTAATCTGTTTCCCTCATCCAGCTGTGCAGTTCGCCCCCTACTTCTGCTTTGAGCTGTAATTAAATACATGTTTTTATAACAAAAGCAACCTTCTCCTGGTGCATCCCCAGCTGCAAATCTTGACCCAGTTTCCCTTTATGAATCATGATGGTCACATGTACTTGGAATGGGCTTCATCCCCCCCCCCAACCTTCACCCCCGCTTCCCACTCCCAGCTGCTGGAGAGTCTCACCACTAGCTTTAAGTCTAGCCCAAGTAAAGAGTTGGAGGAAGGATTTAGTTTGTAAGAACTCTTTGAAATGCTTGCTTTTTTGCTTTATAGAAAGGAGCAACATCCAAACACCCTCCAAAGACATGCATGAAGTCATTCACATTTGGCATGGAGGTGTAAAACTGAACCTAAACCAAGAGTAACTGAGTGCAGGGTGGATGAAATTTGTTTAACGTGTGTGAGCCCACAATTCTGAGAAGAAATACTAGCTAAAGTAGCTGTGTATGAACAAGACCTTTGTATAAACATTGAGTATTTTCAAATTGTCTGAAGACCCTCTAGCTCACTGCAATGTGTTCCTCATCCTCTCTATCTCCACTAGAAATTATACTTTGGTTCTAGCCATTATTAAGCCACCATCACATTTTACTTACAAAGTCCTTCTAAGTGTTACTCCACATTCTTATTAGGGTCCTCTCCTGCTCCATTAGGATCATGCAGAGGAATCTTTGAGGCATATCCACAATAACACCTTACCATTCTATTCCAAAGATATTACGCAGGCTTTTCATCATACAGTGTGCAGAAACAAGACCTTGATTTGGTCGTAGCCAATATTGATCACTGGACCCCCTAGTGAGGATGGCTTAGTTAATACCTAGGTGGTTTCCCCATCTCTCTTGTAGCTGGGGAAGTGAGTTGGGTAAATGCAAGCTTGCATGGCAAGCTTGGCAATGGAGCACCAACAGAGGATGCCCTCCAATCTGATGGAATACCAAGAGGATGCCCTCCACGCTGTATCCTCCATCTTCTTTTCCTTAGTTAGCATTATTCTAGGAAAGTTTGAAAGCCACATGTTGCATATGACAGAGTTATCATCATCCTGGTTTTAAAAAGATTGTGTGGCATGCAGTGTCTCTGCCTACTATGTCTTGGAACCCTATCAGACCATTAGGTAAATATAAAGATGCTAAAATTTGTAGGCTTATTTGTCACAGTCAGTAGTGTTATTATAAATAATGCAAACCACCGGTTTCTATTTCTCTGTAGATCCTGCATCTCTCTTACTACATTTCCTCTTTACTATTGCCAATGGTGTGCCTGAACACTGACATAGAATATTAGTTCCAGGATACAAAGCACTTGGCTGAATGTTGGTAACTATATACTCCGAAAAGGAGCACAATGCTTGATTCTATTAGTTTCTTAGTAAATTTGACTCTATTATTTTCTTAGTAAATTTCCACTGAATGAATGAAACACATGCATTTTCTATAGGAAAACTGGGTTTCGCAACGTTACTTTTATTCATTTAAAAAAAAATTTATCTTTATTTATCATTAAAAAGTCTTACAAAGAAGTTGGAGGCTGGTTTCTCAAGCCTGTAATCATAGCTAATCTGAAGGGTGAGATCTGAAGATTATGATCTGAGGCCAGCCTATGGAGGAAATTCTGTGACTCTTGCCAATTAGCCAACCAAAAGTCAGAGTGGAGGTGCTGCATAAGTGGTAAGGCTCCAGCCTTGAGCATGAAAGCTAAGAGACAATTACTCAGGCCCTGAGTTTGAGCCATCACCTCAAAAATTCTTACAAAGAGATCCTTGTGTGTGAAATTATAATTTAAAATTTATACCTTTTGTTTCCACTAAGTCAACACAGAATGCATTATGACTTGCCCAGTTTTTAAAAAAAATTATTAATTTTTGCATATTCTGAAAAGATACAGTTAAGTGATATCTCATTCTAATTTGTAGCTTAATTTTCCACTGAACATTATGCTGATTTTATTTTCAGTTACTTATTGTATCATTATATGCCTTCTTTGGGGAAAGTCTACTTATGGTGTTTTTGTTGTTGTTCAGTTTTAAATTTGCCCTTATTTTGTTAGACCTTGAGAATTCCTTTTATAGTCTAGATTGTGGACCACTTTCAGACATGTGTTTGTAAATATAATTATTTCTTCAATTCCATGGTCATGCCTTCCCATATACAGAGAAGTTTAATTTTGGTGCAGTTAATTTTTTGATTGCTTGTGCTTTGTGTGTCACGTATAAGAAATAATTTTCTGATTAAGATCATAAGATACGTTCTTTCTGTCTTTTAAAATTCAAGATATTACATTAAATTATTTGACCCGTTTTGAAATTAATGTCATATATCATCTGAGGAGGTTGATCCAAAATCATTCTTCAGCATTTTTAATTGTCCTATTTGTTGAAAAGGCTAGTCTTTTTCTATGGAGTCATCTTGGTGCCTTTTGTGTCCTCTCAAAAATAGTATGTTGAAATCCAAATTTCCCAGTAGCTCAGAACGTTACTAGGAATATCCTTTACTGCCACATCAAACAGCAGGTATTTTCTGTACAACCATAGTACCCCTTGACTATTTACTGTCATAACTACAATCTTCCCCTCTTGGAGCTGTCTTCACCTGTCTTTATCTTCATGTGACATTTTCTTGTGAGGACCCAGCCATATTGGTTTAAGGGTTGTCTATGTTAGTGTAACCATGTTTTAACTAATTATATTTAGAATAACCACTTTTCCAAAAAAAGGAGGTACAAATTGCATTATGATGCCACTTTGCTGGCATCTTATAAACTTTACTCATTTCAAATCATGGAATATTCTTTGCCCAATTGGTTTTCCTTTTTTTTAAACTAGCATATAATTTAACTTCTACATAATTAGTGAAGTTTCATTTCATTATGGTTTAGCATACACATTGTACATTTTCAAGTTTTTAAAATTTATTTTGAATGATTTTATGCCCTGACATGTGGTCTATGCTGAAAAATATTACATACATACTTGAAAAAATATGTCCGAAAAACTCATCTTGGGTTCTATGTTGTCTACTAGATATTCTGTATGTAGTCTACTTGTTACCTTAACCTTTGTTTATTTGTTGATTTACCAAATGTGGTTGTTCTATCCATTATAGAAGATAAAATCTTTGAACTAATTATTTCAGCTCAATTCTCTACTTTTCCATTTAAAAAAAATTGTTCCATTATGAAATGTCCTTAATCTTTGGTAGGAGTATCACAGTGTGTTGCAAAAGTGTATTTTGTAGGGTAGTATATTCTCTTCATTTCTTTGGTTACCATGTGCCTGGTGTATATTTTTATTCTTTTGCTTTCAACCAGCTTGTGTACTGAAGTTTAAAGAATGTCTTAGACACAACATATTGTTGGATCCAATTTATTTAAATCCATTCTACCAACTTCTGTTAACTGGAGAATTTAGTTAAATTACATTTCATTACAGTTATGTTTTGAACATGATATTTTGTGCTATCTTTTTTTTCATTTTTGGCTGCTCAGCTCCACATCAGTACCTCCTTTCATGGTAAATGGTAATTTTCTAGCCCATTATTTTAATTTTCTTATTTTATGATGTAATATTTAATTACTAGTGGTTGGTTTGGGATAAGTTTTAACATCTGAGTAATAACTTTACTTCAAAAGGATACAAAAATTTTGATACTTTTTCATATCATCTCACTTTGCATTGTTGTTACCATAGATAACATCCTCGTACATTGTGCATCCATTGAGTTAAGAGTTATAATTATGGCATGATGCAGCTGCATTTTAACCATTTAGTAGAAAACAGGAAGCACAAGCACACACATATATTGCATTCTATATTTATTCATATAATTGCAATTTTAACTGTACTTTATTCTTTTATGTCGGGGTAGATTGTCTCATGTCCTTTCTTTTGAGCTTCCAGGTCAGCCAAATATGATAGCTCAAGTCTTTGAGACCATACAGCCTGTGTCTAAATGTTGTTTTTCAGACTTCCAGGAATATATCTGAACTTTAAAAAAGTCTCTATGGTATCTCATTCTGTAGCAGCTCTTCCTTGTGAAATTTTTGTTTATGTTTTTAACATTTTTGCTATTATAAAAATGACATATAAAGGGTTTACAGTTACATAAGTCCAGTAATACATACATTTCTTATGGGACAATATCACCCCTTCCCTTCTCTTTTCCAGTTTTTCCTTCCTGCCCCCCCCCCCACAAGTTGTATAGAGCTTTCTTTTTATTTGTTATTTTTTCATTGTGAAAATACTGTACAGAGGGGTTACAATTACATGGGCAAGATAATGAGTACATTTCTTATCAAGCATTTTGCCTGGCATATGAGTGCTTGAACATTGTGGCAAATCAGAATAACAATGCATTGAGGCAAAAGCTTATTTCCTTACTTGTATTTATTGGCTTTCTGTATTCCTAATCCTGTGCTGATACAACTTCATTCAGTTAACAAATGAATCTATATGAAGAGCAAAAGGGTAGACTTCTAGGAATTTTGTATAGATCTTTCTAGGATCCAGAAAGTACCACTGATGCATTTGTTCACCATTTGCCCTTCCTTTGTTTGATTTCTCTCTTTGCTTTTGTTTGGTCTGTCATTTACCTTAACTTTCATCATGAACTGCCAAAGACAGGCTCGTTAACAAAGATGATAAATACCCCCAAATACCTCATCCTTTGAAGCAGTTAGCAGTGTAGGAATTCATTTTTTTTTTTAAAACTGCAGACAAATTGTGAATGGAGTTTTCTCAGAAGCTACAGATTTGAACCATTGTTTGGGAATGAGGTTGGTTCTCCCTCAAGTGCCAGGAATCTGGGCTGTTTATTTTCAAGACTGCTACTGAATTGGGGAACAGGGAAAAAACCAGGGTTACTAGAGAAGTGACAATCTGCTGCTGTTATTGATTTTCTTTTTTTTTTGCGGGGGGGGGGGGGGTCCGGTCATGGGGCCTGAACTCTGGGCCTGGGCCCTGACCCTCTGTCCCTCAACTCTTCAGCTCAAGGCTAGCGCTTTACCACTTGAGCCACAGTGCCACTTCCGGCTTTTTTCTTTTTGCTTATGTGGTGCTGAGGAATCGAACCCAGGGCTTCAAGCATGCAAGGCAAGGCTCTACCACTGAGCCACCTTCCCAGCCCGTTATTGATTTTCATCTGGACTTTAGTTTTGTTTTCACGGAACACTGCCCTGGTTGCACTAAGCCTTCAGTCAATTCCCGGATTCCTAAAAAACAAGTCAATGCTTGGCAACTTTTGCTAGTTTCTTTCACTGCATTCAGGAAAACAGTGAACTTTCACAGGTCTTTACTCCTCCATTTCCATGAACCTTCTGATAAGACTTTGTGTTTTGTAAGACATAGTCCTATTGCATTATATTGATTGTCATCATTATATTAATAACATAAGCAGTCAGCAATATAAAAAGTAGGTCTTTACATTATATGCATAAACTTAGCTGTCATAGATTATTGCCTTTCTTTTTTTTAAAAAAAGATTTTAAGTGTGTTCCAGTTTCTTATAGCTTGTGTTCTTCATTTATATGCTACCCATACTTTTGTTATAAATATTGAAAATTGTGTAATACTATTTACTAGTTTATGAACTATGATTTTAATTGGGCCCATCTATCGGGATATATTTTAGAAATAGCAAAAGGATATTACTATTGGGAACATTTCAATTAATTTGGATGTCAAGCTAATCTTGTTGTAATGACTAGAAAGCTCCAGAATTAAAATTATAGTTAAATCCAGCTCATACTGTTGTGTAAGACTCAAGTAGAATAAAAACTACTGCTAATGCATTAGGAATAAAGCAATTTTATAAAAAGCTGTGGAATGAGGAGGAAAAGAATACAAGCTTAAAACTGCATAAAAGTATTTTATTTATCTCTGCTTACTTTTGAATTGTATTGTTTAACTACCCAGTATATCCTTCAACAGCTCTCATTTTATCTCTGGGGCATAATATTCCAAACAACTAGGTCCAAAACTAATGACTTGCTCTGAGTGAATGTAATATGAATGGAATGGCAAATGGAGAAAACAAGACTTTAGTAAGCCTCAGCGCACAGGCTAGGACACAACATAGTCCCCATAATCCCAAAATTCTGTATGATTTTGTTTTAGCCAATACATGATTTATTAGAATACAATTTTGCTTTTAAGATACACATAAAAAAAAGCACTTTTCAAGAAAGAGGAAGAGATTTGCAAGTTTTAATAGCAGTTCCTTCAGTGATCAAGATATGTCTCACCTGAATTCAGACTCACTCAGAAATAGATGACTAAATCATTGATGACATTGTCAAGTTATTTTATCATGCCCCAAATTGATAGGTCTTTTTGCATTCTTATCCTAACTGTATAAATACCTCTATTATAGTACAATCTACATTACATTAAGTCATATGTGTATATATGTATATATACATGTAAATATACATATATGTGTATATTTTTGTGTATGTGTACACACTCATATGTATACATCATTTTATTTCAAATTCATACAAGTATAAATATAGTTTTGTTGTTTCATGAACCTGAATCTAAGTTAATTTTCATACTATGAAGGGAAGAAACTGAATTTGGTTAAAGAAAGTATTAGAGGTACTTAGGTAAGAATGTGGTAGGGAAAACTGAGGTATGTATTTAATGTGATTTCTGAAAAACTAAATTGGGATGACCTATTGATTGGTGTAAAGTTAAGGAGGAAGATCTGAAGAAAGACAGAGTAAGTAGGAGATGTGTTGAATATGACAATAGCAATGTGTTCCTCATGATTGCAAGAAGGTCCATAGGATTGTGGCTTTGTTTGTTTACAAAGGAGACAGAATTGGGAACGAAGCATCATACAGGTTCAGCAGCTACCCCATACAGGTCTTTGGGGGCACTAATAAGGAATAATTTTATGCCAAATACTTCATTCTAAGTGCAATGAATTTCAGTTAAAAGTTTCAAGCAAGAGGATGCCATGATGATTTAACTTTTAAAGACCATTTATGCTGGAAACTGGAAAAGTATTAGAAAAGGTAAAAATCTCTTATAAACCAAGAGACTAGCTTAAAGGCTCAGGCAGTAACACTAATATTGGATGGATGAGTGTCCTGACTTGAAAGGTCAACGAATTTGAAGCAAATGAGGCAGGCATAAGATGTGTTTATTTTCTTACTTTTTTATCATCAAGGTGATATACAGAGGGGTTACTTATGTAAGTAATAAGTTGATTACTTGTTAAACTTGTTATCTCTTCCTTCATTTTTCTCCTACTTGCCCTCCCCGACTCCCCATCCCCCATTGTATAGAACATTACCAACATATTGTCTTGTGCATATCTGTTGCATTGATTCCCCCTTGTTCTTTGTCTCACTATTCTGTTGTTCCCCTTCCCTTTTAGTACCCTAGTATTTTCTATAGTAGGGTACTATATAGTATTTTATATACTAGGGTACTAAAATGGAAGGAGAACAACAGAATATAAAACAGTATGTAAACAACAGTATATAAACAGCATATAGAACAACAGTATATAAAATACTAGGATACTAAAATCAAATACAGTGACAACAGCGGATATACCAGAGGTGGAATAACATACAATAGATACAAGAAATCACATAGTATATAAAAACAACAACAACAAAGAAAAACCTCTTACATCCATGTCTTAGAGTGCATTTCACTTAGTGTCATCTTATATGGTCATAGGTACATAGCTATTGAGCTATTCAGCTCATCTGCTAAGACTATCCTAGATGTATAAAAAAAAATCATACTAAGTGAAGTAAGCCAGAACCAAAGAAACATAGGTCCCATAACCATGGGACCTTTATTTGTAATAAGATGTGTTTTTTAAACAAGATATTTTAATCAACTGAAATGTGATAGTTAAGGGAGCAGATTTTTAAAGAATGAGTTATAGATCTTGAGTTTGAACAACTTGAAGGAAAATGTTAATATATCCTTGATCAGGAATGCAAGGCAAAAAGCAAAAATGGAAAACGGGCCAGTGCTTCACTTTGAGACATTTGGAAGAGATGGAGAGGAAAGATTAGACCTCTCACTTCATTGGACTGAAGTTTAGAAGAAAGGACTGATTACCTTTACAAGTCATCAGAATAGGAATGCTAACAACTATGAAGAAGAGGGGATTGAAGTGAGAATATAGACAGACATCTCCCTATCCTAAACCACACGAACATTTAAAAATTTAGGTGGATAACAAAAGCCAGTAAGATAAGGGAAGGAGGATAATAATTTAAATGCCAAAAAAGAAGGGTTTTTCAACCTGTCTTTTTCATTTTTTCATTCATTAACTCAGTGTGGAAATAAGTGTGTGACTTAGTACCAAATGGCTAGGTTCATGTCCTGCTCTATTCTTTTTTTTTTTTTTTTTTTTTTGGGTCCGGTGTGGGGCCTGAACTCTGGGCCTGGGCGCTGTCCCTCAGCTCTTCAGCTCAAGGCTAGCGCTCTACCACTTGAGCCACAGTGCCACTTCCGGCTTTTTTTCTTTTGCTTATGTGGTGCTGAGGAATTGAACCCAAGGCCTCAGGCATGCAAGGCAAGCGCTCTACCACTGAGCCACCTTCCCAGCCCCCTGCTCTAGTCTTTACCTTATCTTTTTCTTTACTTATTTTACATGATGTTGTTAGGATTACATTAACTAAACATCTAAACAGTGTAGGAAGACCCTTGGTAAATGTGGTTATTTTCATTTTGTTACTACTCTGATTCACTGAATAAATTTTATTGCATAATTTCTCCATAAGAGTTGGGATAATGCACACTGTGAATATCATTAAGCAATATGACAGTTGAGGCATTTGCACAGAAATGTATAATACAATATGACTCTTGAAATAATGAAGATTATTTCGAAGAGAGGGAACAGTTTTAACTGATTAGATGAAGGAAGGGAGAGTCAAAGAATTGGGATAATTGCTTTGCATGTCCCTCCCCAACGATGTAACTCGTTTTCACTGTATTTGATGTTGGTATAATTTGAGGAAGGGAAGGGAAAAAACAAATTGTTTAAATAGGGATACAGGTGGACCTATTGCAACAATGAGATGTACAAGATGCTATTTCGAAAACAAACTTTACAACTCTGGCGGGGCGGGTGGGGAGTACAGTTGTAGAGATTGGAGGGCAGGGATGGTAGGGGAAAAACAAAGGAGGAGGCAACAATGCTTGATAAGAAATGTACTCATTACTTTGCCCATGTAATTGTAACCCTTCTGTACGGTATTTTCACAATAAAAAAGATTTAAAAATGACAAAGTAGTATACAAGAAGTAGCATAGGCAGAACGAAAATTACAGAGAATTGAAATATATTCAAGAGTTTCAGGTTATGTTGCTTCACTAGAGATGAATTAGAATAAAAGATGAGAAAAGAGGCTAATGATATAAACAATAATTTGCCTGTGAAAGAATGTTTGCCTTGTAAAAAGTAAAAAAAGTGGACCATTAAGTGTTGGTTGGATGCTTACTGAACAAAACAGGAGAAAACAGTATAGTGGAGGAAGCGTGGCGTAAGCTGGAATCGTCTTTGCCCCCCCCCCCCCCCCCCCCCCCCCCCCCCCCCCCCCCCCCCCCCGCTACAGAGTCTAAGTGTCTATTTAAAGCAGAAATATTAGTAGGATGACTGTGACACCGAAGAACTGAAGTGTCGCTTTAACATCATTGGTTAGTCACTGACCAATCATTACAAAGCAAAGAATGTCGACCACAGTTTGCCTAGGTCCTTACTGGCCTTACACCATCATTCTATGGCCACAGCAAAAGCTAAAATCTTTGGTGAAAGAAATTGAAGAAGATGCCAAAATAGGAAATACCTTTCCATGTTCATCATCAGCATGGTTAATATTTTGAAAACGGCTCTATTACTGAAGGGAATCAAACGATTTAATGAGATTATCATGAAAATAACAATGCCATTTTGCATAGAACTAGAACTGTCCTAAAATTCATGTGGAACACCCTGAAGAAATTCTAAGCCAAATGAGCAATGCAGGGAATATTACAATACTAAACATCAAAGTACATTAAAGATCCACAGTAACAAAAAACAACCCCAAAGACCTGTGGATTAGAACAGAAATTCCAAGACAAAAATTTAGGCATAGAGAGAAGAGAGTGGAAATCTGAGGAGGAAACTAAAAGTTGTTTTAGTTTCCATCCCAACTTTTATGAGGCCAATACCTGTGAACCTGCTCTAATTATGATATGAATAAATTGGGTAATTACAGTCTGTAAGTGCATGTCTATTACAAAATGTATGATATTTAAGTACTTTTTCTGAAAATATTTTGTTCCCCCTTTCCTGGCTGACAGGAGCAACTCCATCCTACTTACACCAAAGACAAAATGGCATGTTGGATTCTTTTAACCCCACTAAAGAAATACAAACAAACAAAAAAATAGCAGAAATGCTATCTTCTTCTTTATCACACATCACCATTCAAGCTAGTGTCTTTCCCCTTTTATTATCAATACTACCCTCAGTAGAAGCTAAAGCAGTTAGCAGGATTTTGATTTATTGATTCCTATTTCTTCAGCTTCAACAAGAAATACTGGCACATGGTAGAGATGATATTTGTCAAATCCTAAATTCTGCATTTCCCAGTATTTAACCATGTCATCTTGGGAAAGTTACTGCAACGCCACAAATTTCAGTTAGTGCTGTTCGAAAATGGCAATACTGATACCAACTTTAACATCCTGTGTTATTGACAAAGTCAGGAAAATATTCTTATGAAGAAATTTGTCGAATGCTTGACCCGATCCAATAGGTATACTTCATTGAATGGTACCTATGTGTTCAATGTGTTGCTAGTTGTAATCAGTCCAAACAAGAATAGAAGCAAATATTCATCTAAAGTGGAATGGATGTATTCATTGTGTAATTGCCAATATTAATATAGGGGGTCCATCATTATGTAAAATAACATGGCTTTATAAACTAATCTGGGTGAAGAATGAAAATGGCTTAAGATTTGATTAAAATATTTTTAAAAGGCTAGATTGTCTATAATATGAGAAACTAGTGGGATTTTTTCATCTTTTCATTTTATAAAAGGGTAGAAATGTTTTGAGACTATTTTGAGATGCAGATAGTATTACTTTTTGACCTGAGTGCTGGCTGTAGATGAAGATCATTCTGTAAAAATGGATTTGCACATGATTTGCATACTTTTATGTAAGCACATTATATTTAAATGAGGCTTTCCCTAGAAAATATTACTGTACAAAGTTATCATTCACTTACCTAAACAGCCTCTCACATGATCATAAATATCAGCTAATTATTTGATTCATATTTTCTCAGGAATATCAGATAGGAAGCTAACTTTATTAAAGAACAAGAAATTTCTCTTTAATTACTATATTACTATCAATCATTTTTATATGAGATTTTTATTATACCTAGATAAAGATTCATTATTTTCTTAACAGAAGGTCAAATTTTTTTTAGTGACAAAAGGGAAGCAGATGAAAGCTAGAAATGTTTTAAGCAAGAAACACATGAATAAAATATAGTACTAGAAAAAATCTTAAATATTTAATTTCTATTTTAACATGTTAAAAATATATGTATAGAATTTGACATTCAATTAAATAGTGTCACAGCTAAATCCCACTAATTTTGTGCTACCTATTAAGAGAGTTTATTATATAATCATTCTTCATTTATTTTTTGTATGGCTAAGATATGTATTTCTAATTTTTTTACTCTGCAAATTCAATGTCTCTAATTACTGTTCTTTCCTTATCAGCCCTCACATTTGTAGCTATTTAACTATAGAAGAACAGCATCAAAGAGGTTAGGGAGTTCTTAGTTTAGTTACTTCCTAGTGATGGGAGTAGCAGGAATGGTAGACCAATCAATCATTTATTTTGGCATTATTAAAGATCTCTCATTCTGGGCAAAGCCAAGGTACTCGATTTCTTGAGGTCCTATTATTTGTTTTGAGGCATCTTCTATCCTCATTACTACCTCTTCAGTCAGTCCTCATACATCTACCTGTATAGAGGAGAGCGGGCTTCCATGATAGAATTTTTTTAAATTTCTTCTTTTTCTAACCCATGCTGTAGATACCAATCTAAATAGCCTTCTACTAACAGTGGTTTTTTAAAATATGTTTTTATTGTAGAAATACTGTACAAAGGGGTTACAGTTATAGGAGTAAGGTAATGAGTACATTTCCTATCAGGCACTGTTACCTCCTCCTTTGTTATTCCCCTACCATCCCTTCCCTTCCCACCTCCTATATTTATTTTTAATTTACATAATGCCTGTCAAATTTTTCTACTGTTCCTTATTTCCATTCAAATATTTTCATTCAATATTCTTTTATAAACAAAAATTTATATACTGTGGAAGGAAGGAATTGAAAAAACATCCTGTCTCCAAATGTATATTAAGTCTAGTGGAAAGGCCTGACCTTTAATAACCTCAATAACTTTTACTTTATTTCTCCATATTTCTTCTAATCAAACTTGTTCAAAGAACTACCATCTCAGTCCTACTGGGCTTATGTCATCAATGTCAAACTGTCAGCTGTCTGTGTTTGATGCCTTGGTCCGTTTTATTTCATTCTATTATATGATCTTGCATCCTCCACTTTCCCAATACCATCTCAAAACATAAAATCCCATTTACAAGTATTTACTTTCCAGAATCATTCTTAGAATATGTTATCCCTCAAAAAAATCATTTATGTGATGGTGTTGATAATAGCTGTAGTGATCATGTTGGTGATTGTATTCATATCTATTGTTGCATAACATATTTCATGTATTTTAATGTCAGAAAACAACAAACATCTGGTATACCACTTTCTGTAGATCAGTTATGCATGCACAGGTTGTAACCACCAATTGCTTCAATATCATATAAAATCTTGACCGGGGAATAGGATTCGCTTCCAAGCTCATTCCACATAGCTAGTGGTAGGATTTAACACATAGGCTGTTGATTTCCTAAGTCTTAATCTTTCAGTTTCTCAGTAACTTGAACCTCTCCAAAGAGGTTACTTGGAAGCTGACTTCCTGAAAGCAAGCAAGAGCAAAGAATATTTTACTCCCTGTGTACCTCAGCACCAGTATTTGAACTGAAGAAAAGTTGTTATGAGGATTCATACATTAACATATGCACACCCAGTAAGATATTGTGTGTTGTATCTAAGAAGGATCTTACAATCTATAAAAATGCTTCAGTTGTTTAGAAAATCACTGATTTCTCTTTCCTGAGTTTTGGTAGCTTTGGAAAATCAGTTATAATAATCTGACTTATCATGCCATTATTCCTCAAACTTACTTACTGGGTTAATGACTTACAGCTTTTTATTCTAAGTACCATGATATTAAAAATCCTGTAGCTAAGAGGTCATAGTGAATAAAGGTAGCAAACAAAACTAATCAAATTCATCAGTCAGCATGATTCTGTTATGATTTAATGCTCTTACTTTCATGTCAGAATAACTCAATAGTGGTCATACCACCAATATCCTGGCATTGATTTTTGACCTTTCATGTTAGGCATCAGCATTTACTTGTATTAGGCTCTGGCAATAGAATGTAGCTGGGGATATTACACTTGTTGCATCATGAGAAATATGAGACATGGCAAATTTAAAGGCTGCACCTGCTATGAAATATTTAGTCACCACTGACTTACTTCTAGTTTAGTTGCTGTTACACAACTGCATTTCTATTTGGGAATATGTATATAGTAAAATGAAACAAGGCAATGGACAAAGCCTATATAAAATACACCATATATCACTTCCTATTTCCTGTTTGCAATATTACACACCTCCACATATCAGTGTTACGGAACAAAGCATAAATGGATACGATTTGATTCTCAGATCTGCTAGTTCTGACATTCTCTTTCATTATTGAAGAACATGAGAAAGCACTGGCTACAGTGTAACGGATGGAGAAATGCCAATAATAGTGTATAAATGATCAAATCAATAATACTGGTTCAATAGATGCATGGAAAGATCAGCATAAATAACCTGTGTAAAAAGATGAGAATCCATGTGTGCTGAAATTAATTTTATATCATTTTTATATTAGTAAAACTTGTTTTTTTTAAAACAACTTCTAATATCAAAAATTGATATTCAAGAGATTTGAGGATCCTGGTTGGGAGCCAGCCCAAACAGATAAATCCGAGACACTTCTAACTCCAATTAGCCACCAAAAAGCCGAGAGTGAAAGTGTAACTTAAGTGGCAGGGAACTATTCTTGAGCAAAAATGGTAAGTAAGAGCATGACGCCCTGAGTTCAAACCCCAGTAATAGAGATAGAGAAAGAGGTTGAGAGAGAGAGAGAGAGAGAGAGAGAGAGAGAGAGAGAGAGAGAGAGAGAGAGAAAGTGTTCCATCAACTACTGGTGGCAACATGCTAGATACTTTCAGAGAAAAACTATAAAAGAAATGCGATTTTAGTTAGCAAAAACAAATTCTAACTCACTCATAAGAACAACAACATCAAAAGCAGCCTTCGCCACAAAGGGCTCAGTTGCGAATATCATTTTCTTATGTGTCACAGCCAAGATCACATTAATTACTTTATAAGCCTCAAGGTTCTGAAGTATGCTGTTCTTTTCCCCTGCAGTGAACTGTAATGAATTGGCCCTAGCACGGGCCATGTGCTTGATACATCTCATGACCAAACTTGAAGGATAATTGTGAGAACGAGGGAGATCATATTTTAGCGATCCAGTCATGGGTAATGAGTTTACATTGGATTAGGTTAGTGAAACTCTTTCTTTGTCATTTTCACTTCAGAAATTTATTGAATAACTATTTATTTTGTACTAACAACAAGCCAAAGAATGTCTGGAGTGCCAGATTTTCATATGCCAGTACATAAAGAAATAAAAGAAAGCATTATAATCTATTGGGTGAATGTAAGTGTTATGACATATTGGAAATAGTAATGGGATAGGCAGGGTTATCTTGATATTTTGTTAATTTCTGATAGCATGACTAGTTCCTTCCTCCATGAAAAGGAGATATTTCAACAAAGAGTTCACCCTGAGGACCTGGCTTAGGTGGTTTTAGGGAGACCACAGAGGAAGGGAAGACAAGAAGAACTCCTGGTGGAGGTGGAAAGAACATGAGTTCAGAGATTTACTAGTGTGAAATTTTGTGAAGTAGGCTTGGTAGGTTATTTTTAAAGAGTTTAAATCTCATTCAGTGACTTGGGAAACCTTGGAACAGAGATTGGATCTTCTCATGTTTGTTTTAGAACACAACAGAAAAATGAAACGTTAAGTGTTAAAAGGAAAGGTGGAAAGATAAGAAGAAAACAAAAAGCTGTGAAATTCCCAACTTTTCTATCACTAACACTTCTAAGCTTCTTCTTAGTCTATAAGATATGCAAAAATATGGCAATAACAGTCTAATCTAACAGAGTCAGACAAAACTCTTCTACGTAAGGAAAAGGATTAGTTAGTTATGTAGTCCAAACTCAAAGTTTCCTACTTCTTAGAATTTACTTCTTTGGAATCTTCTGATATGTAGCATAGCTTCATTCTAAAGTTTATAAGTGGATTCCTAGGAGTCATATCATTTTGGAAGAGTCTATGTGGATTGTAGTATTTATACTTTGATTTTTGTGTGCTCAGAATTTTCTCCTTAGGAGAATGTCTCTTCCATTCCATATTCCCTTGGTACATGTTTCAATCTTTTATATGTTTTCTTCCACTACAGGGATATGTACATTATTTTGATTAGGCCACTAAGAGCATCATGTGTTCTTAGATTGTTTTAAGAGAGCGGCATAAACCCGAAGATACAACCAGTCTTCAAATTGCTGTTGTGGTTTGAGTGTTGTTCGTTTATATGTTCAAGATTATGGAATTTTATCTTGAAACTTATAATGCACATGTTCAGTCTGTGTGTGAGAAGAACAGATGTGAGTCCCAGGAATGAGAGAGAGAAGGAGAAAAAAATGAATCAAAGGTTATTAATTAATTACAAATTAATTCTTAGAGAACTTCAAGGTAATCTGACCTTGAACTTTCAGTTATTTGAAGCAATATTTAAGTTTTTTATTCCTATGTTTTAACTTGACTACATTTGGATTTTCAGACTTTAATGAAAATAGCTGGACTAATACAGAGCACAGAACACATGCTGAAAGATTTCTTGGAAGTTTCAGAGCTAGAGAGAAATACAGAAAGAACCTTGAAGCAACAAGACTGTTGTAAAAATAGTTTTTGTTAACCAATGGTAAAGTACCTTAACTATTAGTAAATAACTCAAATGATATCCAGATCTATCCTACAGACATTTAATAAGAAAAAAACATTGTTGAAGCACTAGAGGTAAGAATCCTTGGAAATATAAAAGTAGAATTCACAGATTATTCCATTAGAGATTAAGTAGCATTATCTATCTATTCACAGCTTGGAGGCAGATTAATCAATGGTGACCACAGGAAGGAATGATGACTGAAAGAAATGATAGGCACCATACTGAGATGCTGTAGGACCTCGGGAGAAGAAGCAAGATGGAATAGTTTTTTTTAGCAGTAAAGTTTGTGGAATATCAGACTAGAAATAACAACGATAATAACTAGAAAAAATAACCGAAGAGTAGAGTGATGGGAATGAAGAATAAACAAGGACACATGAACAGAAGGCATAAGAAAAAAAAAGTGATTTACAAATATGGATGTGTGATAGAAAAAAAGTAAAAAGACATACAGAAAAACAGTAATGGAAGAGCTAAAAGAAGAGAATTCGTAGTACTACAGGACAGGAGCATAGTGAGAGTAAGAAAGAGAGAAGAGAGTATAAAACAAAAGTTGTTCTGACAGAGTAATAGTCACACATTCTTAAATGTAGGCTACTAATAGAATAACTCCGCCTTTATGTCTACCATCTAAGCATAATTATAGATTGCTCTTCACCAGCACTGAAGAAAGAAACAAAAATTTGAGCTTGAGGAATAGCTTAATGATAGAGACCAGGCATACACAAGTCCTGGGTTCAAACCCAGGCATTAAAACCCTAAACCAAACACAAAAGCACAAAAGAAACAAACAAAAATACTTCAGATCAACAATTTTTTAGAATGAATGTTAGTTTGTTTTAAACTTGAATTTATAAGTGAGAACTTTCTTACAAATATCTAGAATCTACCATAAAGTGTACCTAAACAATTGCAATGCTTTAAAAATGCAAGGCATTAATAAATGTATTATGTTATCAGTTGTATATAATTATAATTATTTTGAACTCATCTGGATGTACTAAAAATGTTTTGATGTTTTTAATATAATTGCTTCCTAGAAATAGGGTTTATTTGCCAATAATCTGAGTATTTATTCCTTTAAGACTTTCTTTTCATCATAAGAACTTTAATATTGAAAGAACAGATCAAATTAAATATATAGATAATAGGCATATATTTTCCAATACTGTATACTGTATACTGTATATTCTATTTAATCCTGTATTTCAATTACTCATACAAAAAGCCAAAAACAGGTCTAAATATTGTTTAATTGCTGTAAGATTAAATATCCCAATGCTTCATTATATATTCAAGAAGACTGAGGTGCACAAAGTTGAAAAATTTGCTTAATATTAACACTCCTTAATGAAAAAGTGATGAGATTTCAACTTCTTGATTCAATATAATTCTACTTTTCCAGATGCAACATCTCATTAAGGTAAAATTAGTAATAAGCAGATCGATAAATAAACCAAAAAGCCAAGACTATGAAAAGTATCCAACTTCATATATGACTTCAGACTCAAGTATCACTTTTAATTAAAATTAATTCTGAGATCATTTGGATCTTTCATCTGTTATACCAAGCACTTAGCTATTTCCAGATGTTAATTGGTATAGTTGAAACATTGAAGAAAATCAGAATTAAATGCTTAGTAATGCCTTATGATCTATCCCAATTAGGTAATTTAGCAATGAACATAATCTCAAATGACTAATTGAATAAAACTTTTTAGGAAACCCTGCTTATCACTGCTTAGCTCCTACCACGGGTTTTAAGATTTCTAAATTTGTCCAGTAGGGTTCTTTTCTTAAAATCTTATGAGAAAAAAATGGGATATTTTGCTGTGTTAAATATTACTTCCCTCCAGGTTTCTTGGCAGGCTTGAAAAGAATCTGTCTTCACTGTCTTTCTGGAGTATTTGGGATCACTGCAGTGAAAGAAGAGTTTCTGCTGGCAATTTGGCAAATGTGACTATTCCACAAAATAAGTTTAAGAATGTTTACTTTACTATATCTTTTTAACGAGTGTTTGTCATCCTTAGATATGTGGAAGGCTCTTTAAGCTTTGGTGACTGAGGTTGTTATTCTTGACATGTTGTAAACATGAAATTGTATACAATAATGGAGCTGAAATTGGACTCAAGTGTTGGTGAAAGCTTACTGGTTGGTTTGAGCCAAAGCATTACCCAACCTACGACATGGAAGTACCAATTCCAAGAATTGCATAGGGTAGGAAAAAGGAAAGTATATGTGAAAAAAAAAATCACATGCCATAAACCTGAGCCTACACAGCAGAAGGCTTAACACTAAAGTAGAGCCCTGATTGGATTGGCAAATTTACAGTCTGCGTCAGTATTAAATAGCATTCTCAGCTCGTGACCTAGTCCCTCTAAATGGCAAGCCTCATGCTAGAAGTTTCAAGATCCTTGCTTGTTATGATTTATTCATCTTTAGTGAGAGCTTAGACGGACCTCACAAGAGAATATAGTTTATTCTTCAGGTCCCCAGCAGAGCTGCTTCTGAGCAAACGTGAGCATGGGGAACATGTGATACATTCTATTTCGTTTAGGAATTGCACTCTGTTTTCAAAAACACAATCCAGAGAATGAATCTCATTTCCAATACAATTTCCTTTACTTCTCTACTTATGTTTTCATTGCTATTTAGCTTCCACAAGGAATTAAAACCAGTTGGTTCCTTGTGTTCTCTGTAGCACTTTCCTAACCATTTCAGAAATAGTTTCAGATTATTTTATTCTAATGGGGCCATTACAGACGTGTTAGTATTCTATTACAGCACTAACAAGTGAGCATCAATCTAGATGGAGACAGAAACTTATTATCTTCCTGTTTTGTAAGTTAGAAATTTGACATGGGTCTCACTGGGCTAAAATCATGGCGTCAGCAGGGCTGCATTCCTCTCTGGGGCTTCTGAAAGTGAGTTCCCTTCCTTGCCATTTACAGCTTAGAAAGGCCATTCGCATTCCTTGGCTTGAAGCTCGGTGTTGTGTTCTGTCTTCAGTGTCATCAATGGCAAGTTGAGTCTTTCTCACAGCGTATCACTGTCACACTGAGTCTCATATGTCTGACTTTCCCGGGGTTAATTATCCCTGAGAATGCATAAGAACATCAGGAAAATCAGGATGATTACTCTGTTTTAAGCTCAGCAGCTTAGCGATTTTAATTCCATGTGCAATCTTAATTCCCTTTTGCAGCCTAATGCAATATATTTACAGGTTTTTAAGGCTTAGGATATGAATGCTTTTTGTTTGGTTTCTGGTTGGGTAAAACATTATTTTACTTTGCAAGGTGACTAGAAATATACTCGAGCTTCATAAAATGTCAGATAAACATACACAGAAATGCAAGCACACACTCAACCATAAGCTTAAAAATATGGTGAATATTTCTCCATGTTTTCATTTGATCAGTTTTAGGATGACAGTATTCCTATCCAAGGGAGATTTAAGACCAAAATTAAAAAGCACTAAGGATTTTACGATGACATACATAAGGAGTCTTCATTCAAGTCATCGCCAAAAAACTTTTCAGTGAGTGAATGTGACACATTATCAGGAGATCAACCAAAGATCTTTTCATACTCAAGGCAAAGTAACTCAGAGTGACCAATGAAAATTTAAATCTCCTCGTAGGACCTCTGTAATTTTTCTATGGTACACGGAAGTAAAATGGTTCCCAAAAGGAGAAAATAGGTAGCAAAACCCTTCTTCTTCAAAACAATCATTCTCACAAAAGGAAAATACATTTTTCAAAAGGCCCTACTTTTAAATATTCAGGGAGAAAATAGTGATACTAATGTAAAAATGGAATTCTGTTAAAGTCCTGGAGGACTGTTGGCAGGGAGGATTTCCCTTGGCTGTATTTGTCATTTCCTGTGCTCCGGAAATGGGACACACAAATGTTACTAGGGGTTCTCTTTGTATTGCTCTGTTAGTCATAATACTCTGTAAATCAGAAGATGCAAGCTGCTATAAATTATGAAAGAAGCCTGTTTTTACAGGTCAAGAGATTCTTTCTACAGGGAAAAAAAAACCTTGGCCAACAAATATTTGAAATACTCACTTTGGAGGGTCATCTATTTGAACTTTCTATGGTCATATTGTTCCTTTCCTCTTGTTCTTGGGTTTTATGTCAGCTTCTAGTAAGCTTTCTGAATTAAATTTAGTGCTATGCCAAAGCATGGATACTCAAATATTAGAACTTTCAGATGGGAATTTTAAAAAGCTAAACAGTGTTCAGTATAGTTATAGTCATTAATACATTGTAGATTGTAATGAAATAAAAATAATCACAAGATGCTGAAAGGCTTAAAACCACACGTTTATTTTGTGGTCATGTAAAGTCTTGATGTATTATGTCCTAGGCAAGTATCTATGCTGTGATTTGAGGACTGGTTTTCACTCAAAGGAAATTTCTCCATTAGAACCTCAGTCTTCTTCCACAGTAGTCCTAGAGGAAGAATACTGGGAGAGGTATACTGAAAGAACAGAAGCTGGCCACAAGTTTTCCATCAAACAGTTGCGCACTGCTGCCGAGTGCAGAGAAATGCAATCCTTGTGGGAACATGAGCGGGAATGAGAAGTGTGCACTCCAAAGCTTTGCCACACAGCAGAAAGACAAATAAAATAAGTTCATCTATGTTTCCTCAGTATTTAAAAATGTGTATCTTTCATCGCATATAATAAAATTACTGTGTTGAAGAACAAATTTCAATATATCCATTGAATCTAACAGCCTTCCTAAAAATGTCAGGCCATTCTTCCATGATTTGCAGAAATATATCTCAGTATAATTTATAACCCATAAAGAATTTTATTGATTTAGTAATTGTCTATTTGGTTCTCATTTAATCTATCAAAATGACAACTGGCAGGAACACACACACACACACACACACACATCCCAGTAGACACGTGACCAAACAAATATGATATTTATACCTGAATATCGTCTTTCACAAAATAATACCAAATTGAGGTTTTCAGTTTTGAATAAAAAAAGTTCATTTTGAATAAAACTTTGAATGAATGCGTAGGCCAATTATGTTTTTCTGAAACATCTTTTCTATTTATAGATATAATCATTCACAAAACAAAAATGTACGTGGGTGACTTTAACCGTCAACATTTTTTTTATATCATAGGTTGTTTTTCTCCAGTGAAAGTCACAGGCTTCATCCAAGAAGTTTAGTTAAAATAATTTGTCTTCTTTTGAGCTTGGGGACAATTGCAAACCAGTCTATAGAGACTAACAATGTAAATGACCACATATGAAGTACAAATCATCCATAATTATTTGGTGGTTAAGGCTCCAAATCATTTATCCTCTTTTTTTTTTTCAAACTTCAAATATTTTCAAATTTTAAGTTGCCCTTCTCTTCTCTGAGCTGTATTTCCTCACAGTTTTCTTCAGGCTTCTTCATGGCCCTGTATTGAGTTTGTAGAAAACTGGGCTCAGGGTCTCTTTCTTTGAATGTAGAAGCTCTAGGATATAGTAGACATAAGCCTGGGGTCTGGGAGAATTTTCTTGGGTAACAGGAAGAGCAGAGTTCTAGGAACTCTGTGTCCAAATGCCTCCTTCCAAATTACCTAACCTCTCAGCATTATTTTATATGAGAACCTTTTGAGCCTATCTTCATTTACAGCCACTACAGGGCTTTGCCTCTAGAGTAGTAAGGATAAGATAATTCTCTCTAGTTAACACTACAATACTCCTTACTTTCTTTTCCCTGATTTTCACCTCTCTTGGGTGTTTCCTAATTCCAAATCGATATTGTAACTTAGAAAAACACTATCAGATTTCCATCCCTAAGCCTCACTTGTCTATCTAACCACTAAGTAAAGCCTATTAAGATATTACCAGAGAAACCTTTTCCTCTTGTAACATGCATGTTTTGTGAACACTTTTAATCATCTTCACCATGAAAAAAAATAGACGTAGAGTAACAAAATACTTATTTGTCTCCTTAAGTGCTTGTCTGTAATTTACTTTAATGACACTACACTTTCTTGTGGTTTCTCCAGACCTCTCAGACCATTTGTATTGATTTAACCATTTGGTTTGTCTCAGTAACAAACAACCACATAAAGCACAGACTGAAAAAGGAACTTTGCTGAAGTGGAAAATCACAATTATCGGTGTAATGGCACTTTTGATTCTGGATGGCATCTAGGAAACTATTGAATTTTCTAAATATAAGTCTTGAGGATCATGTGAAAAAAAAAACAAAGTTTATTCTTGTTTATTTATTTTTTTACTACCACCTAAAACCTTTATTTATGATATAGCTTGTTTGAAGTTATTTACCCCTAATGATCCATTGTTTGCTCAAGGTGATTTGTTATTTTTAGTTAAGATATAAGAGAGTAAAGGAAAAGCAGATAAATTGATGAAAGTGTGAATTGTCAGATTATCAGGTTTTCTAGGATAAAGGCTTTTGTAAGCTCAACAATTATTTTCTTATTTGAACATAAAGTGATTGTTTTCATTCTTAGTGTTGACTATGATGTTTATTAAACTTATTTTATTTTTGACACAGTTGTCATCTTTAGCTTAATTAACTAAGTAACTCAAATCCAGGAGAACTGGAAATGCAAAGCACAGAGAGCTTGTCATTTAATGTGTTCAAGCGCTTCATTGCAACTTACTACCCATGACAGGTTTTTCATTACATTTTTAAGGGGTTGAAATATTAAAGCATTCATTTGGATCCAGGTATCTAGTTGGAAAATGAACCCGACTAGCAATCATGAATAATCCCCATATGACTATCGCACTGAAAGGAGGGGATAGGGTCAGAAAATAGGATTCTGTGGACATTTAGTGTATATTATGCATATACTATATGCAGAAATAACAGGAAAATGAAGTTAAAAAGATCACCCCATGCTTATTGTAGATGGATAGAAAATTATTTGTGATCAATGGAAATCATTAGGATCGTTAATATGTTTTGAGTTAAAGATAATGTATGGAATAACCACTATGGTTTGTCTGATATGTACCAAGAAATCTGTCAGGAACATAAAATGAATTAAACTTAGTACCTTGATTCAGTAGACAAAAACATCCATTGGGAGAGAAAGATGTAGAGAAAGCTCTCAATATTCTGATTACCAGATTGGAACAAACAGAGATCCTTTTATTTTACTTAATCAGTGTTTTGTTGGTTTCAGTAAAATCTAATTGGTTGCTATTGTCACAGTCCAGATTTTCTTAGAAAGGCAACTCTGCAGTCTTGAAACACTTCATCCAAAAACAAGTCTCCAAGAAGTTTTGTAGATTGGCAGGAAACTTAGGGACACTACAAACGAGTTTACCATCCAGGAAATATGGTTCATTTTGTTGTGTATATACCCTGTCAAATTATTGTTTTGAAATCACAAATCTTATTGCTCAAAGCAACATGCTCCCAAAAAGAAAAACAATGGATAAATAGAACCAGGGATTATTTTTACTTTCCTGAGTGTCTTATGTACAATGATGAGGATATTGCGTAATATTTGTCCTTACTTTTACCAAGGAAAAGTGATTACCTTTTGCTTTCTGCTTTTTTTTAAATGAGTTCATTAAAATATTTCAGAAACTAACCTGGTACAATCACTCAAGTCAGGCACCAGAAAGAATTGCAATGGAGCAGACTAATGCAATGTAACTAACTCCATTTAACATAATGTGAGGTTCTGAGCTTTCATGTGAGATACACATTGGCTGGAGCCAACCACTCTTGAGAATGACTCAGGCTGGCTCTCTGTCTGAGTGTCATTAGGTGTTTTAAAATCTAACACAACTCTGTGTATGGCTATGTAAATTTAAAGCTCAGAAATAAAGACATAAATGTTTATTTTCTTGGGGTGTGTGTGCGAGTGCTTTTTGGATTTGAACTCAGGAGCTCACACTTACTAGACAAGCATTCTGCCACTTGAAGTTCTTCCCTAATCCTTTAGCCTTTACATTGTCTTGAGGTGTCTTCCATCTTTTTCTCCCTGGCTGACCTGAGAAATAACGCTCTATCCTTCACTAGCTTTGATTATGGAAGTACTGCACTATTCTTAGGTAAATATTTCATTTGACTAAATTAAGAAATTGGTGTAAAGTTTATTGTTTACATATATATAGTACTATATAATATTTAAACATTCTAATTGTACTGAGAGTGATACACAGAAAGAAATCAAGCTCTGTGGGACATTTCTTTTCTTCCTTCCTGCCTTAGAAGACAAATTTTGTCCACTTTGGCTGAAAATAATCATTTCACTCTCTCTCAGCCATTGTCCAATCTCTCTTCATGTGACTATTCCACACTTTACCTTTGTAATCTTTCCCTGAAGTTTATGAGCAGATGGTTCTTAAAGCAAAATTCATTGTTTCAGTTTCACTATGTATTTTTTTATTAAAAGGCAAATCTATAAAGAAAAAAATCTCAGAAGTAGTAGATGAGATCTGCTTTGCTACATATATCACAAAGAAAAGGGCTGGCAAATCTTTGATTGTATGTCTAGCAATATATATATATGCATTTGTATATATATATGGAATGAAATGGAAATCAAGACATTCTTAGTGAAGTAAAACTAAGGTTATTTTGCCAGCAAATCAATCCTTAAGAAATTGTTTTAAAAAGTTTCCTAAACAGAAAATAAACAATAGAAGAGACCATTTGAAAAATCAGAAATAAAAGCAAAACATGAGGCTGTGTAAAACAGGATGATCATATATTCATAGCAAGTGACACTGTGGCTAATCATACAAAATTATTACCACCAAAAAAAGAAACAAAAAGGAACTTCATTTTAGGAACAGTTAATGAAAGTGTATTGTATGCTCTGAACAGTAAAGAATATTAAGATTGAATATGGCATTACACTTGGAAATAGAACAGTTGAATTAGAATGATCTGAGTACCTTTCAAAAAATGAAAACATATTAGCCAAAGGCACCAGAGAAAAGGGAGATCTGAGTACATGTTTTGGTGACTAGATTTCTGGATTCTTTTTTAAAAAATCCTACTTTGGCTTAGTTGGAATTCTAAGAAGTGAGAATATAGATGCACCTTGTCTTCAGCGTAAATTGCTTCAATGTTCCAATGAAAAGACAAAGAGTTTGGTTGATTCCAGCATAGGATTTAAAATCCACCGAACGATTGGTAGATATCAATGGAAGAAAATCAGTGTATTTATGGTTAAAGCAAAAGGCAGGTGGGGTGGTGGTTTGGTTTATAGCTGAAATGGTGACTATTTGATCATAATGAACATACTTGTGACCAGAGAACAGGGCAGTGACAAGCAAGTGGGCAGCCTGAGCAGAAGGAAAGGAAAAAGATTTCCCTCAGGGGCTTTGGGGACAGATTGCATGGAGGATGCTTTATGGGCAAGACCACCCAAGAGTGGAATGATGGAAATTGGAAAGAAACAGGTGTCCCGTGGCTGGCTTTATCTTTGTGCCTTTCTGTGATCAAGCATGACAGTACTGCTAATAACTCAGTCTGGCACTGAATCAGGACCGCGGGAAAGCAGAGTGCCTTCTACCTGAAAAGGTAGCAGTTTGAAAGTTGGATCAAACACCATCATTGCTATGAGCATTAGCAGAGTCACAGCGGTGGGGAGGAAATCAGAGACTCAGTCTGGCAGAGAAATCTACTCAAAGAGGGCAGGAGAGATGATAACTTTATAAAGGAATAATTTCCCCCGTAGTGGGATGGGGAGTTTATTGGTGGGTCTCAAATTTCCACGTGATGTACGTGGGGCTAAAACCAGTAAAATGAGGGTGAATTGTCAATGTGAACTATTGGATTGCCAGAGACATACATTTATCTTCAAGTAACTGTAAATACAGTGCTACACGCAATGTAAAAGGCTTGTGCGCATTGCATCTTGTACAATGAGCTTTGCACTGTACTCTGAATGACAGTGTGCCAAAATTTGGTAAATTCAGACAACCCTGTGCCAGGGGAAGTTCAGTCCTCTTTCTCAGTGAATAAAAATTAAACTGTATTTTTAGAGTATACAAATGTGTCAGTGAAATGTTATTTGTACTGCTTTTTAAAAATAGTCTGAACTTTAAAAAGACTAAAAGTTATAAAAATACATTATGCCTCTAATGCTCAGCTTAAAATTCTTATTGAGCAACAATATTAATTTCCTAAAAATGCTAAGAATTAAAAAAGAATCACACCAGAATAGGAATAAATTACTCACTGATTGAGGCATTAGAATTATAGTGGGTGTTAATTGGATACGCTTTGATGCTCAAAGCTTGTCCATTTGCTTGAAACACACAGTCTGGAGCTAACACCTGAAATTACAGATAGTGACACTCTTCAGTATAAGGAGGCAAAAGATTACCAGAAGGCAGGAAGACATCTTTGGCTGGCCTACCCCCAGCAGCCTTGACTCAGAAAAGGAAGTGTCTAATTGCTTTACTGTAGAAGGATTTCCAAAGCAGTTGAAGAACTTCTAACAGGAAGATGGAGAGTATCTGGCATGAAAATTAGAGAAAAGCCATTGGTTGTCAATGTAGGGATGTTTTATGATATGATCTTTGGTATGTCTGAGTAAAGTACTTCATTTGCACAGTTGAGTTTAGGTTTTAATGTATGTCATATCTTAGTCTGAGTTTCCATGATGGAAGATAAACAAGAAATGTTTATTTCACATAGTCTTGAAAGCTGAGCAATATAGAATTGATCAAGGAGTTGGCAGATTTAGCATCTGGTAAGGCCTATTCTTCTAGCTGTCACTACACATGGCAAAAAGTCTTCTTCAGAGGTCATAACAGCATCCCCAAAGTTTTCATCTTGTAATATTACTGACTTGTAAGAATTAGACAGGAAGTGCATGCAAATATCATAGCTCAAGGCCAAAGAGTAAAGGTGTATTTAAAGAAGTAATAAAAGTACTCGTCTAGTGAATGGCCTATGGTTCAGTTCTGGGTATGTCCTGAGCAGTGTCTAATGTCTAATATGTTATGGGTATATTATGATCAGAGAATGAAGACCTTCCTCCATGGAATCTGGCTGTGTAAGGAGCTAAACAAGCTCAGGAAATTCTCAGGTCACTTTTGGAAGATCCACCCAGAATCTGGAAATGTTCCCAAGACCAGCTGTGTAAAGCATGGAAACAATTTAAAAACCAGAGCTATTCACAGATAAATCTCTTAAGTGTTTTGTTTTGCTAAAGGATCTCGAAAACTCAGGATCACAATTCAAGTCAATGAGGACTAAGCAGATTTGCTAAGCACCTCTTCTTCACTCTGGGGATTTGGAGAGTCTTTTTAACACACAAATAAATAAATAGCCTATTTCACATTTCACATTTCAGGTACCACTGAAAATATAACATTGTGTGCATAGAAGAGAAATTAAATGTTTTGGTAAACACTTAACATTATGTGTTAACCTTTTATTCTTTGCAATTGGGTAGTTGAGTTGAGATGGGTTCTAACAGGGGTATGGACCACCACACACCCTTGAAATCATTTGACACATGTCACAAAACATACATAATGCTTTGATTGTCTGCCCACATGCCATCTGCCTGTATTGATCATTTTGTATGGCCCACAATAATGTTATAAACCCTCAAATGGCATTTGGCAAAAAAAAAGTTTCCACTATTTACTATAGCTAAGATATGGAACCAACCCAGATGCCCCTCAGTAGATGAATGGATCAAGAAAATGTGGTATATATACACAATGGAATTCTATGCCTCCATCAGAAAGAATGACATTGCCTCATTTGTTAGGAAATGGAAAGACTTGGAAAAAATTATATTAAGTGAAGTAAGCCAGGTCCAAAGAAACATAGGTCCCATGGTTTCCCTTATTTGCAATATCTAGTATATGTCTGAGTCAAGCAGAAAAGGTCAGATAAGGTGATGTTAGGGAAATGAACCCTAAGATATGTACTCAAATGTGTTTTTTCTTTCATGTGATTGTTTCTAACACATTTCTTAAGATTATTTCTTTGTTGCTTTGTATGTCCCTCCCCCACAGTATAACCCATGCTTTCACTGTATTTGATGTCGGTATAATTTGTGGAGGGGAAGGGGAAAAACAAATTGTTTAAATAGGGATACAGGTGGACCCATTGCAACAATGAGATGTACAAGTCGTTCTGTTGAAAATGAACTTTACAACTTTCGTGCGGGGGTGGGGGGAAGGCAGGGAGGATTGGGTGGGGGGGCTAGGGGAGGATGGGAAGGGGAAACAAAGGAGGAGGCTACAATGCTTGATAAGAAATGTACTCACTATCTTGCCCATGTAATTGTAACCCCTCTGTACAGTAAATTTCATAATAAACAAATAATAATAATAAAATAATTTAAATAGACAAAAAAAAGAAATTAAAAAAAAAGTTTCCAGCTCTTCCATGTCTTTACCTCAGGTAAAGTGATTAGTTCTCTTTATGAATGAGAATGAATAGGTACAGAAAGGGTATTACTACAGACATATTTGGAGATGGGAAAAAGTAGGAAGATTTTTAGACTTCAAGAGCAATCCAGCAGAAGTAGTAAGCCAAGTAGGAAATTGCCTTGGTGATTTTGCCTTTTTCTCATCCATGAGAATGTGGGCTACAAGACTCTCTTTGCTGGGTGCATGACAACTTCCCAATTTGATGAATCTTTAAAATAGAGCTCTTTTCAATAATCACATAATTAAATGTTCATGATAGATATTTTTCCTAAAAAAAGGGTCATTTCCATGAAGTTTTATTATCTCATTATTTTTTCCTGTTCATCGCAACACACACACACACACACACACACACACACACACACACACACACACACACACCCATAACAGTTTCACTCCAAGCGAGGAATTAAATTGGAAATTAAGTGTCTAAGCATTTTTGCCAATGTGCTCTGTGGCATTCACACTACACATGGGAGTGAGCCACTCTACTCACACCATAAATCAGCGTCATGCTGTCTGCTGTTTGATTCAAAGCTGCATGATGGAAGGTATATTGGCCTGCTAGGGCGGCCATAACAGAATACCATACTGGGTGGTTGGAGCATAGGAATTCATTTCACAAGATGGATGTGATAGAAAATGTTGTTTATAGGTTGCCTCCTTTCCTATGTCCTCACATGGCCCTTTCTCTCAGCATGCGAGGGGGCGGGTGTGGGCTCTAGGGTCCCACAGTTGTGATGTCACTTAACTTAAGATACCACCTTAAAGGCACCAACTTCAAATGTAGTCATGATGGGTCTTAGGGACTGGACATAAATTTACAGGAGACAAGTCAATTCATACCAGGCCACAACATGTCTCTCTGGAGACATTTTGCTGCAAACTCAGTAATGTGCACAGAGCCAGGCTCCAAAGAAACACTTAAAGCTATCAGAAAAAGAGATCCAGTCTCTGAAACGTGTCAATACTATTTAGTATGAAATATAATCTCAGAGAGGTAGGAAAAAGCAATTATTGAGGGAAAAAGCAATTATTGAAGGAAAAATACTCAACAATGATTTTTTAGGTCTATTTTTCTTACTTTTATTAGAATAGATGAATTACACAAAGGAACATCATTGTGATATGTCTATACATTCATATAAGGTGCACTCTCTTGTGACCATGGAACAAGTTCTTCTAGTCTAGTCTAGATCATGGAGAGGAGGAATAAATATTGTGAATTCTACTTTTATACACAGAGAAAGGGAAAGCATTTTAATTAAACAAGACTAGTATTTTGCAGAAACAGGTCAACTTGTAGAGCTGGTAAAAAAAAAAAAAAACAACAAATGTCTTTGGTCTGCTGTTGGATCTCCTAAAACCTGATCTGTGTTTAGTCTAGTGGATTTGGAGTTTGTCTGCATGGGGAATGGGGCTACATCATTGTACTATATTCACCTCAGAAAGAAGGGATAGGATCTCCATACTGTTACTGTTAAGTCTCTCAAAATGTTCTTGTGTAGAATGAATAATTCCATTGTCGGATTAAATCAAATTTTATTTCAATTTGTTCAGTCCAATAATCATTAGGAGCTACATTCAATTAACCTTGAAGTTGATGTACTTGTGATATACATGCATGTTAGTCCTAATTCCATGTGATGTGGGGAACTCTTTTTGGTCCATAATAGCTTCACATATCATTATTTATTTTTTAATGAGACAACCCAGTTTTCATTAAACAGATTCTGCCACATGGACTAATAATTTCATCTCTGAGAATTTGTTGTTGTCTTTAGTCTTATGGGCTATAGCAATAATTTCAGACCACCCTTTCCAGAAAGATTTATAAATGATGATTTACAAACTGATTTTATGAAGTGTGTAAAGAAATATGACCAACAATGGAAATGGTGAGATTTCACTTCTAAGGTTTTTCTATTGCATAGAAAGTGCACGTTGACATATGCAAGGAGCTTATCTTTTGACTAAACTGTTAACAAAGTATCAGAGATTTAGTGATTGATAGTCAATGGGAGTATATTTCTTGCAGTCTAGAGGCCAGGTTGGAAGCATTGGTTGGGTTGTAGTAAGAGCCACTTCATGGATGAAGACAGGAAAGTTCTTGGAATCTTTATTGGTGACCGTAACAAGACAGGAGCTCCCTGCACTTTCATGGTGAGGACAATAATCCCCTTAAATCAAGCATCCATCCTCATGATCTCTTCACCTTTCAAAGGTCCCACCTTTCAACACTGCTATGTTGGTGGTGGAGGTTTCAAAATACAAATTATGGGAACCTAGGAATTCTCTCCACTGCAAGTAACAGGTCTTTTTTTTCCCCTGCCACTCTGCTTTGACATAGTTCAGTTCACTGATTGACTAAACATCTTACTTTAAGTAGTTGAATCATATTCATATTAAACCTAGGCACTGTTGCACTATTCTGTATTTAGCATGACGTTTATGCTTGATAACATAGTTCTGATGACAGATGCATTGAAAAATTTCAAACAAAACCCAAGCACTCTTGCTTCAAACTTATCTACACTCATCTATTGGAATATAAAACTCATGTAACAAGATGGATCTTAGTAAGAACAGGGGTCAACTGTGCATTTTTCTCTCTCTCAAAACCATACAGAAAATAAAACTGTTAGGATTATTTGTATGGAAGCCATGCCTCATGCTGTTGGTGATCTCCACCCATATTTCGTGGCCTTACTTGGAATCAGAGTTGGGTGTGGGAGAGTACAGCAAGAGAAAAGGAGTGTTTATTTGCCTCCATAAACACATATTCATTTATTGTATGTGTGTGTGTGTGTGTGTGTGTGTGTGTGTGTGTGTGTGTGTGAACTGTCTCTATTCCTACCTCTGAAGATACGATCAAATGCAACAGATTGCATGTTTTACAAAAACCACACACATCTGAAGCCATTCTTGCTAGCAATTGGTTAAAGTTATTCTGCCTTAATGTGTAATGTATTATCTGATTCACTTCACGGATGGACCCATTCAGCCTCTGTATCAGATTTATAGGAATAGAGAGGAAATACTTAGAATGAATCGATTTAAATGCAATGGGGAAGAAAAAGCCATCTTTGTGTGAAATCCAGATTTTTATGAATGTGCTTTGTTTCCTGTGAGCTGAAATACCACTGATAAATATAACATTAGCATAAAGGAGTCACACAGAACATTCAAAGCTTTAACAGGAAGACAGCCTGAAATAATTTAGTGCTGATAAACAGCACTGCAGGCAAGTCTGTGGCAAATTGTGATAAACCACAACATTTTTAAAGACTCACAGAAATCCTTGTAAACAGCATGACGCCGGTAGTCGCCATGAGTTCATGGGGGGTTTTAGGAGAGTATTTTCAGAGCTGGACATTTTGCCACAGTTAACAAAGTTGTCTCAGTAAACAGTGGGAAGTGTGCACACTTCAAGAATGTTCCAGTTCTGGTGGGTGGCATGCCAAGACAGGTAGGAACTGCTCAGTCGAACAAGGTTGTGATTCTTCCTCATGGCTACCTACCTTCACAGCTCGGAGTGTCAGGAGAGATCTTTAGAAAAACAAATAAGAAAACATGTTGGAAAGATTCATAAGTGCCGGCTATCATAACGTAGGTTAACCTTTCTCACCAATCTTATTCTTTTACATATCTTATTTTACCAGTAACACCGAACAAATCCAAGGTATATTTTGATTATGTTTCAGCTGATGCATAAGAAACTTCTTAAAATAATCTAGTTTCCAAGAAAACAAGGGGAAAAAAGATATTGAGAATTTAAGGCTAGCAAAGGCATGGTTTGGACAGGAGAGACAAGGCAAATAGAGGAATGAAGTTGGTTTCCTACAGTTGTTGGAAGGATTGACAAAAATCGCAAGTCCTAAGTTCTGGCTTTCAGAGGGCAGAGGCACATGAGGACCAGAAACCTATGACGAACTGCATTGTCCTCTTTGGACACACAGTATTAGTTTCTGGGGTAGAAAAATGAGCGACTTCCTTAGTAATTGATTATTCTTGGTAATTACCCAAAGACCCTTCAGCTTTCCTCCACAAAGTCTTTCGGGAAGCCTATATTTCCTGAAGGTGATGTCGGAGGATGTTCTATGCTGGAAGTGTAGGGAGACGGACGTTAGCTCCAGGTTTGGGGCAGGGCCAGCGCTCAAGAGCTCAGGAGATCACTTGGGAATAGCGATCCACTAGTAGAGATGCTCTCAGAACCAACTAAGTTCCATCCTGACCTCCCCTTGTTGTCAAAGAACGGCTAGTTAAATATTCAGGATGAACATGTGTACCTGTAGATGTGTGAAAGAGAAGGACATGCTGTGAGATCAGAGGTGTCGCCAGGTTTGCTTTGAAGAATTCTCCAGAGCTCAGGTTGGAGCTCTGCTTTCATCTCAGAGGCTCTGTTTATTCAGCGGGTAAGTGGGGATGCATCTCCAGGGAACCACACAGGAAAGATATATGGAGTAATTAAGCTTCTGGAAATATATTTACACAAGAATGCAAATTTGCGATGAGAAATATCATAAGACACGGATGGAGTATTTATGTCAGTATTCTTTCCCATGAGCACATCTCTGCTGAATGTCATATGTAAATGGAAGAGATCTTATGTTTGAAAGCAAAGCCAAGAGGTTTGGCTGGTTACCTCCAATGTTTAATTGTCTCTGACTCTAACACCTCATGGGGGCCATCTTGATATCTCAGATGCATCTGCTATTCAACCCCAGAGTTCAACTTTTCTTTTCTAAGCAGTTCTTATGCTACTTTTTCTAGGTAAATAAATGTTCACTGGCATGAAGACTGTATCTCTAGTCTGACACTTCACTGTACTGCATCTAGTGTATAGTGTAGATCACACTATGAAATGATATGCTTACTTAAACCATAGACTTTTTAAGACAGTGTCCAAACATTTCTAGTTTTCATGATCCTAGAAGCTGGCAGAGTATTTGCAGGTATTCAACGAATGATTTTGAATGAATTAACTGAGAATTAAATGACTAAATGAAAGATGTGGGTGATTTACACAGACCATTATCTTTTCTTCATTTCTATTTTTCATTTTTCCATGCCTTTGAGAGATTAGCGTGTCTTATTTTTATTGCTGAGAAAATTTGCATCTACAAACGTAGTTTAGGTGCCTTCCTATTTTAAAGAGCTATCACTTTTAAAATGTTAAGCATTCTGTGTTGGGAGAGAGAATTTTCCTTTCAAATAAACCAACTACTACTTATATGTCTTAGTGTTTTTATGTCTTATATGATAGTGTTTTTAAAATGGTTTATAGAACCAGAGTTCAATTAGAAATGTATTTTGTAGATATATTTTAAAAATACTAGTGCTAGCAGAGAATGTTTCTTTTTCTAAATACTAAGTATCTCAACATTGAAAAACTTGTATACAGTTATTATTTTGCCTTTGGCTCATTGTAGCTTTACAGTGTATTTGCTAGTCACAACTTATCAAATAAAAGTTGAGGGAAAGCAGTTAATTTCTCTGTTGTCTTTTACTACTATATGTATGAAACATTTAGTTTTATAATACCTATATTAATCTCAAAATATATGTGTATGTAAAATACACACATATACACTAACACACTCATACAATCATGCTAGCTTGACCAAATTACAAGGAGGAGTTAGAATGACCAAGCAGTACACAAAGTTACAGCCCAAGTATCTAAATGGAGCCCTGGAAGTTTTTTGGTTCTTTTAAATCTATGGTTACAAGTGAATGAGGTATGTAAAATCACTGACCTTTAAGATGAAGTTTATCTAAGACACTAGCCTCCACATGCCTTTCACATATATTGTAGAATGCCTACTACATTAAACTCTCGGGCAACTAAAAATGTCACATAGATTGTAACTGCCAGCAAGAGACATCATATTTTAGGAAAAGGGAGATATGTTTACACAAATAAGTAAAAGATTATCTTAATGCAGTTGGGACGTACATGCTTTGAGCTAGATTATCATTCAAGGAAGTGAAAAATTAAGGCATTTTCAAACTAAGGTAGAGAGTTTATGCTCCACAGACCTTCACTGGAAGAAATGCTAAAGAACAAAAATTGAATTGTGAGGAGTGTGATATAAGAAGATGAAATGAGGAAGATAAGAAAATCTGTTAATCTAAATGAGAATTTTCTGGAGCAGAAATAGTAACTAACATCAAATAGTTAAAAATAAGCTAGAGGTAAGCTAATGGACTGAAATAAAAATATATTAATTAACCAAGTAAGTGTTGAAAGAGCAAATTATCTTTTATAAAAATGACATGCTCAGTTCTGATTTTAAAAATCTAGCTATAAACTCTATACAATATACATTTAAATAAGCTAACCTATAATTTACAAAGATTAAATGTAAAATGGTAAAAAGAATATATAAAAAGGTCATAAATTAACATGATGTGTAACGTAAACTTTATTATGGATAAAAATCTTAATTATAATAGGAATAACTTGCTTTTGAATTTGTATACAAAGTAATCCTAAAATTTACAAATCAAAAATTAACAGAGCTAGAGTAAGAAAATAAGATTCTTAAAATCAATGTAGACAATAACATAATTGTCAGAAAACTTATAGATTCATTGAATGTTATTAATAAATATGTATAATTTTAAACAATATAATGAGTATTATTTAAAGGAAACATCAAATTTACTGGTACGTTTTAAAAGAAATTGCCTCAAAACATGAATGGAATACTTAACAAGATATTTTAAAATATTTTTCTCAGAAATGTAACCACAAGGCTAGTAAGGGTGTAGAAGTTTCGAAGGGCATGATAAATAAGTCTGATTTCCAATAATATTAACCTAAACATCATCAGACAACACATTTCTCTTAAATCTATATGGTTCCTTTACAAAAACCAGGCGAGTCCTTAGTTCCTCAACTTAGTCTCAGTAAAAATCAATTGGATTTTACTAGAAGGAAGATTTCTCTTTTTTGGGGGGGGGGGAGGAAGGGGTGAGGAGAGGGTTCTAAGATATCTCAAGTTTTACTTGAAGGAAATGTTGGGCAACCAATGAGCACATGTTGGTCACAGTCTTGGTTGTGTTTTGTGTTATGATGCCATGGTGGAGTGACTTATTTCTGTACTTAAATAGGCAGAATGATCTCTACCAATGGCCGGCAGTGGGGGATTATCACAGGCTTTTCTGTTCACACTGCTCATCCTTTTGGGAATTCTCAGAGGCCAGCAGTCATCTGTGCAAAGGCCATTCAATACATATTCATCAAGACAGGAGGCACACTTGAAGAGAACAAGCACTGACAGGCATTGGGGTGACACCGCTGCAACTTCGGAAAGATCCTGGATCTCAACTTTCGTCTTTCATAGCATTAAAGATTATTTTTTATAGTAAGAGATCACAAAGGTCTTAGAGTTCTCTAAAACAATACTCTTTTAGGATGAACCAAACGCTCTAGAAGAGAAAAATGAAAGAATACATGAGAAGAAATGAATCAGCAAAGGAAGCAATTACCCAAACATCATAGATAATAAAAATCATTAAAACTGGAATCACTAGGAGTATTTGCTCAATGATTTTTCCTTTGGTGATATTTTTCTTCCCATGGAGGCTTTTAGAGGAGGACCTGTTGTAAGAATAGGTGATTGCTTCTTTTTATTAATTTAAGTCCAGATAATGTCTGATCTCTCTTATGATTCAAAATTGATTAGTACTCAGGATGCTACACTTTTTCCCATCAACACTTGCCAATGACAGTTTTTCGTTTTTCTTTTTTTGTGATCCAATCACTTTGCTAAGAAGCTTAAGCAATTTTCCCCAGATCACTTTGGAAATAAGTTTAATGAACATGTTTTGACAAAGTGGTAGTGAAAAGACTTAGTCATTTCCAGGATTTCTTTAGTACAAGATCTGGGTCTTAGGTTGGGATGACTTCAACAGCTCTGGGTAAAACCAGCTAGGTGGTATTTGAACCAACTATTGTCTGTGAGGTTCTCCATATCATCTGCCCAGCATAATAGATTCAGGATGGTTGAACCTCCTGTGTGTGGACCCAAAACTTCAAATATGAGGGAAGAGAGGAGACAGAACAGTGGGCTGAGGAGATTAAAGACCAGGTAGAAGTGAGAAAAAACTAAAATCCCAAATCACACACCATCTATTCTGTAAATCCTACTCATGATCAAGTAGAAAAATTTGGGCTCCTCAGGTTGAGGAATGTCAGTGTCATATTTTATGAGCTGATTTTTGAGAATATTAACAACTGTACACATAATTCATTGATCTTAACTAGACACATGGCTTCGGTCACCAGGGAGGCTAGAGAGAAGGACCAGAAATCTGAGTTGAATCAAACTGTCTATTACATCAATATGACCTAAGAAGAACATCTGGGAAGATCAGTTCTCTTTAGTTAAGAACCAGCAGACTCCTCACTTTCTACAATCAGTGCTGTGCCATTTGTCATGTTTGTATTTCACTCTGGCTGCCAGGAAATCCACAGCCAACTCTGCAACCTAACCACAGTGGCTGTGTTACTCTATTACAAAGATTAGCCTACTATGTTTCTCTGTTTTCAATATTCCTCATTCATGTTTGTTACTCACTTTCGTAACGGCTTCCTGAAAGCTATTGGAATGGCATATGGATAAGTTCAATAGATAAACCAGTGTAAATTGGAGTATTATTCTGTACTAGAACAAAGCATAACTTAGATAAATCTTCAGGATGTTGTTTTGTGTGGCAAAGGTCACTTAGCTCATGTTTTACCACATTGCATTTATATGTAAATATTCATGTAAGAAGAAGAGATATGTGGCTGTTAGGGACTAAGATTGTAGTAAGAAAGGCCATGATGGGAATAATTATGAAGGAGTGGAAGTAGGGAGACCTTTAGGGTGTTAGGTTAACTCTACACTGTGATCCTGGTGGTTGGTCCAATTACCTGCCTGTAATAAGATGATATAGAACCATCCACTTCATATGTCAGTTTCTTAGTTTCTATAATATACTATAATTGCATAAGATATAATAATGCTTACATAAGATACTAATATTGAGGGCAAGGATATGAAGGAAATGTAGGCTGCTCTTTATTAACCTTGTATCTTTCTACAAATCTATAAGTATTACAAAATTAAGAAATGTTAAAATTTCCTGAGTCCTTCTGTCTTCATACATGCTCTGCCTCTCTCCTTAGCAATGAGCCCAGGAGCAGAGTACATAGTTAATTACAATTGAGAGTATAAAGAAAATATCCATCCCTTCTATCAATTTTTCTGTGAAGAAAAATCTTTCTTAAATATTCTATTCAAAAAGGTACTGGGAGCCAGGTGCCAGTGGCTCATGCCGGGCGGAGATCTGATGATCAAAGTTTGAAGCCACCCCAGGCAGGAAACTCTCTGTGAGACTCTTATCTCCAATAAACTATTTTAGAAAACCAGAAGTTGTGCTGTGGCTCAAGTGGTAGAACAATTGCTTTGAGCAAAGGAAATGCAGGGACAGCACCCAGACCCAGAGTTCAAGCCCCAGAACTGGCAAACAAACAAAGAAACAAACAAATAAAATTTCAATTTAAAGAAGTCACTGTGGCAAACATTGGTAGCATTGTGGTATAAGGCCAGCCTTCATCTCAACAAGCAGCTAGATATGTTGTTGCATCTGTAGTCCCAGCTACTTGGGAGGTGAACATGAGTAACCTGAAGTCTGAGGCCTGTCCTGGGCTAAAGTAAGACACTACTCTGAAAAGCAAACTAAATGCAAAATAGTTTGGGATTGTGAGCCAAGTGGTAGAATGCTTGCCTAGCCAGCAGGAGGCTCTGTCATTCCCAGTACCACCAAACAAAAACAATGGAAGAGGTGATGAAAATGTGATGCTGATCAATATGCACTGTTCTCTCTAACTAGCATGTGGAATTGAAATCCCCCTGCACAGCTAGTTAAAGATAATAAAAACTAAATAATCAAGTGAGGAAAAAGTCATCTCCCTATCTGTTCATGGACATTTATGTGATACCTCAAATAATGTAACCTTTTAAAAAAGTAGTCAATTAATTATAATTAATTACACTTATCGAACACTGGAGAGACTCTGATGTACACATGAACATCAGGAAGGCTCAGAATGAACACAGAATATTTGCTTCATCCAGAAAGCAACATAAAGCTCAGGAGCCTGGCAGAAAGGACAGTGTGTTAAGGTATGCATGGACACTTCTGAAATAAGACAGAAGCTGGGGTAAAACCTGACTCCCCATTCAGGAAAGCTGGAAACATGGGCAAGGTAGAATGATAAGTTTGTCTCTCATCAGCTCCCATGGTTTAGCTAACTGGAATTACTTCAAACCAGAATTTCATCTCCATTAGGACCAGTCAAACAAGGGTACAGCATTGCCATGTCTTTGTTAAGTAAGCTGTCCTGACCATCCTGTTCAACAACTCCCCTAGCTGTTTGGAACCATCACTCAGTTTCTGAAGGCAGCAAGTAGACCAGATGACTGATTCACTAGCTTCTGAGTACAGCAAAGTAGATGTAGTTTGCTTTTGGTTTTGTTCTTGTTTTGCTTTGTTTTTGGTTTCAAAGATCAGGCTTCAACTGTATTGCAGTGGTTCTCAAAGTGTAGCCTTCAGACCCAGAGATTCTCATAGATTCTCCAGTATCAAATTTATAAATCTCAGGACTAGCTGTGCTGGTACCTGGGAGGTGGAGTCCAGAAAAGTATGTGTTCACTTTGATACTGGGAATCACTGACAGAGGGTGGGGAAAGTGATGGATGGGCCTCAAATATGCACTTTACCAACTGCATGCTATCCTCTGGTTTAAATGGAAGTTATCTGGTATCACAAACCTACGAGAGATTTATGGTCCTCCACCCCCATCTTGCAGGAATCAGAGGTCTAGAAAGAACTAGAAGGGGGGGACACACAGAAAGAGCAGAAAGGGGGATAAAACTTCTACCTGCAAAGAGTCATTGGCTTTTGTATCGCATGGCATTTGCTAGATTTTGAAAAATCTCTGAAGTCTACATGGCTCAAAAAATTAATAATGTAATTCTAGAAGTCCACATTTGTTTCCTTAGATACAAAACATTGCACAAACAAATCGGTTGCAATTTTGAGGCTATGATTTCACAATGCCTTGATTAAACTATGGAGCCTTTTAAGAAGAAGAAAGTGGGCTGGTAGCACTTGCAGGGTTTTGAAAGTACCACAAGTAACAATGATAAAGTAGCCTGTGTATCATGATCTTTACAGCTAATTCTTCTGCTCCTGAGCACATTTGCATATTTGATTCGCATAACATTTTCTTTGTGATCTCCGAAACTTATTTTCTGCTTTCCAGAGACCCAAACCAAAACAAAACCAAAGAGAAAGAAAGTCAAGGAATAAGCATAATATTTAGCTTTGGAGTAAAGTTAAGTCTTTGGCAAAGATGAGGTAAGTGGCAAGGCCAAACAGTGACTAGAATTACTTCCATAAACAATGAGGTTTTCTCAAATTGACCATCCTTGTCAAACTCCTACCAGTTTGAATTGAGTGGGCTAAACTTGAGCCTGAAAGGAAAAGGTACTGAGCTGGGAGAGCGAGTAAGCAAACAAGAAAGCAGGAAAATGCCAGTGATTCACTGGGTATTCTCAAAGGGTGAGGTCATGCATTTTTCCCATGAATAGTTATCTCCCTTTTTACTGTGACTACATCATCCATTTTATTTGGGATTATTTTTGTTTGGGTGTCAGGGATATTTGCTCTCTGTGACCACCTCCTCCCTACATAGAAACATCTATGAAATCATCTGTAAACAAGAGACACTGCCTGTTTTGAAGCAGGGTTCCTCCAAGCTATTCAGCTGAGTCCTTGAAGGGAACTTTTATTTTTTTTCTCTCCACTAGTTGTCTAAGATTCTGTTTTCATAGGGAGGCCATATGACATTATGGTCTTTATTATAAAGAGTTTGGAAGCATTGGCTATATGCTGTGTTGAATTATAGATAATTGCTTCAACTGCAGTACATTGGCTACGATTGAGATAGCATCTGATCTAAGTCAAATGAAGTATGTTTGTAAGGTTGTGTGTGTGTGTGTTTGTATTAATATTAATAAATATTGGCATACTGAAAAGTATTATCTTGTTTATTTTAGCTATAAATGTTAGATAATTTTAAACTTATAAAGCACGTGCAATTTCCCATTTTAATGTGAGATTACAAGAGAAAATATGATAAGAAAAATATACTTGATCATAACGATCTGTTCCTAAGAAGAAGTCTAGATGTTAGAATCTCCCAGTGTTAACTAAGTCTTAGCACTAGAGCCACTCCTTTCATTTTATGGGTCTGAATTCCTAAAATGATAAAGGTCAAAGTATCTGATTTATTACCCAGAATGAAACATTGAAAAATATTTGATGATGAAACCTGTACAGGACTACAGTTCCTTCCTTCTTTATGCTTTTTTCAATATATTGTGAAAGGGCTTACTGCATTTCATTTAGCTGTGAAACCCTGAGAAAAATACCTCCGTTATCATTAAGTAATTGCAAAGGTCAATTTTTTTTTGTAGACAGAAAATTTTTATTTTTCTACCATTCATATCAAAAGACAGAATTTCTGGGTCATAGATTTAAGTGTATTTCCAGATCTTTGCCCAAAGTGATAGCCTAATATACTTTTATTGTTACAATTAGGGTGTTTTACGGAGAGGATACCATTTCATAAGTCACGTAATGAGTACATTTTTGAGGGGACAATGCCACCCCTTCTTTTATTTTCCCCAAGTTTCCTCTTCTCATCCCTGACCACCAATAACATAGATCATTTTCCACATGCAAATACAATGATTGCATTTGTTCACCCTTCCTCCCTCCCTTTCTGCACCCCTACTTTACCGCCACCCCTCAGAAAAAAGAAAACACCCAAAGCAAAAACAACCACCACCACCAACATCAACAATATAAAAACATCTTTGTGATCTTTAAGTAGATGTACAGAGAAGTTGCCATATCCCAACACAGGTTATGAATGTAGTGCATCTCAATCAGTTTCACCCCTTTCAACATTGCTGCAGACCCCTCCCAACCTCCCCCTTCCCTTACTTCAGGTTGTGCCCTGGTTTCTTAATCTAAATTTTATTGTAAAGGTATGGACATGGGGGCTACAGTTGCATGAGTAATGAGGACAAATGCAACGGTTTACTTGCCATTTTACAAAGCCGCTTGTGTGTACCATGCATCTGGATCCGTGTCCTCGTTTCCACATGTTCAGCCCCCTTCACCCCACAGTTGTCCTTCTGTTTCTCAGTTCTGTGTTATATACAATGAATTCGTGCCTGCATTCTCCTTTCCCCGCTTCATTCTTCTATTCCTCTCCTCTTGGCACCGCAGTACTTGTAATGAATAGTATTTTGCTGTTCTGGTTTTATGGGTTTTTTTGTTGCTGGTGGTGGTGGTGGTGGATTTTTTTTTTTTTTTTTTGTATTTTGGTCAGTCATGGGTCTTGAACTCTGGACCTGGGCGCTGTCCCTCATCTCTTCAGCTCAAGGCTAGCGCTCTACCACTTGAGCCACAGCGCCACTTCCAGTTTTCTGGTGGTTTATTGGAGATAAGAGTCTCAAGGACGTTCCTGCCCAGACTGGCTTTGAACCCAGATTCTCAGATCTCAGCCTCCTGAGTAGCTAGAGGTCTAAAAGCAGAGGAATAGCAAAATGCTAGTGGTCGTCACATACTTCCAAAATACAAAATTTGTTCTAGAATCCTTAATTGTTAGTTCAAATCAATTCTACCTCATCTGGAAGGTAAGACATGTTTTATTTATTGTTGTATTCCCCAAACTGCAGATTCTTTATAAACGTGAAGTCAATTTATAAAGAAATCAAAGCTCATTTCATTTTTGAATATAACTAAAAGTCTAGTGAGTTCAAGTGATAGAATGTCTCTCTTAAACTTCAGATTATATCTGTGATATACATGTCTATGAACCATTATTATTATAATTATTTTTACATTTGTAATCTATAGAAGATTAAATGATCAATTATGATTTACTACTCTATTGATTTTCAGAGTACAATAATAGCACCTCCTATTTAGAAGTGTTCTTATGGAAGCATAGAATTCCATTGTGTATATATACCACATTTTCTTGATCCATTCATCTACTGAGGGGCATCTGGGTTGGCTCCATATCTTAGCTATGGTAAATAATGCTGCAATAAACATAGTTGTGTTGGTAGCTTTAGTATGGTCTTGTTTGTGATCTTTTGGGTAAATGCCCAAAAGTGGGATTGCTGGGTCATCAGAAAGAATGACATTGCCCCATTTGTTAGGAAATGGAAAGACTTGGAAAAAATTATATTAAGTGAAGTAAGCCAGGCCCAAAGAAACATAGATCCCGTGGTTTCCCTTATTTGCAATAACTAGTATATGTCTGAGACAAGCAGAAAAGGTCAGATAAGTTGATGTTAGGTGAAATGAACTGCAAAATAAGTATTCAAATGTTTTTGTTTTCATGCAATTGTTTCTAACATATTTATAAGATAATTTCTTTGTTGCATTGTATGTCCCTTCCCCACGATATAACCCCTGTTTTCACTGTATTTGATATTGGTATAATTTGTGGGGGGGGAAGGGAAAATCAAATTGTTTAAATAGGGATACAGGTGGGCCCACTGCAACAACAATGAGATGTACAAACCATTATGTCGAAAAACGAACTTTACAACTTTGGCGGGAGGGGGGGGGGGTGGTGAGGAGGGAGATGGGAAGGGATGGGAAGGGGAAACAAAGGAGGAGGCAACAATGTTTGATAAGAAATGTACTCATTATCTTGCCCTGTATGGTATTTTCACAATAAAAAAAGAAGAAAGAAAAAAATGTTCTGCAAGGACTCCAGCAAAGAATTGGAACATTGAAACCAATAGAATTCAAATAAATTATCCAAAATCACAACACATGCAAATTTAGTGCTTTCTAATTTTATAGGCAAATATAACCTCCTGGATTTTGGTACATGACATCTCCCTGGGGGATTCCAGTTGCCCGATTAACAAGGTGCTGGGGACATGATGTGAGAAGTAGGGGTGAGTGGGTGAGCATATCATTAGAAGCTACTAGAATATATCATATCGTGGAAGAGAAGGAACACGGGGTGGGGCATTGGTTTACCCTGCTCACTTCTCAGACCATTACTACACATACTAATCTTTGGATGATTTCTGGAGGGACACCGCAGAACAACAATGGCGGCTACATTTCCAGTGAATTACCGAGTTGTGCATTTCGAGATGAAACGGAGTTAAGATAAAAGATCCCAGGTTTAGCATCAGGATGAACCAGTTATCCTTGCAATGCAGTTGTTTTAAGAAGTACTCCTTTCCTTTCACATCTTCCTAATCTCTCTCTCTTTTTCTCTCTCTCACCAGTATTATATCAGTGCCCTGTCCTCTTTTAATCCCATGGATAATGGTAGCCATCCTATTCCTTTAACTGGTTAGTTGGCAGTCAAATTCAATAGTTATCAGTCAAATTATGTTGATTGCTCTTAAGAAGAAGTTACCATGGCTAATTATGGTAACCTTAAGATTTCATTGGATATCTGAGACAAGGAAACAAATAATAGTTCTTTCAATGTCCTGAAATAGAAAAAGATTTGATTATTCCTACTGACATTCCTTCTCGACATCATTAATTAAAACACGTACCCATTCCAATTGAGTGGTGGTTTACCACTGTAGGTGATAATGAGATTTGTTTTACAATAGTTAGAAGAATATAAAGCTGGATAAGGAAGATGAACTTAGCCTAAGAAGAACCTATCAAGCAGGGTCCAAAACTTCATAGATAATTGAGTAATTAGTGATGATTCTTTAAAACATACTGTAAAATATGAAAGTGACAATTTCAATATAGTCAACTTATATGACCCGAACTGATTGAATCATGTGAAGTAAAAGTCAATTTGTCAAAACTTAAATAAAAGCAGATGCAATATGAATCACACAAGATTTTCGTTTTGATTTTTCTAAAGAGATTCATTATGCAACATATTTGAGGTTCACACGTTCTCCAAGCTATACTGGTGTCTAATCTGAAGCAATATCAAGAGGACTGGCAAAAGGCATAAAACAAAACACATTGAAGTGTGGTACAATAAGCCTCTGCAAGGAAACAAAAAAAAACTTTTAAAAAGGCAAGAAAAAAGGCACAATCTGTTCATCTTTCATTCATATACTGACTCAACACATTCATACCAATTACCTGCCGATGCCCAAACAATTCAGGGAACAAGAAGATTTGTTTGATTGTTTCCCTCATGTTTTGTGGTATTCAGAGGCTCATGTGTGAGTTGTACCCCAGACCTTTTGCTTTTTCATTTAATTTTCACAGCGTATCTCCTTTTCCCTACATTTACCCCCTCAGACCACATTCCTCCCATATTCCTCCTAAGTATCTGGGACAACAGGCATGGGCTATCACACCCAGATTTTATAATCACCATAGAGAAATCTACAGTTGTTAGCATAACTAAACATACTCAAGTGGCTATATTGTATATTATTTGAAGTAGTTTGAGTAACACTAGAATTACAGCAATATTTCTGGGGCTGGGATGTAGCTCCATGGAAAAGCACTTCCTTAGTGAATGCAAGGTCCTGGGTTTGATCCCCAGTACCAACAATGAAAAGATTAAAAAAAAGTTCTAATATTATTTCTAAATTATTGCCATAATGCGTCATATTGCCCATATAAACTAATATTCTAGTATATATATATATATATATATATCACAATATACTATATAATTTTCTGGTGGGGAAATATTTTACTAGTAGGAACATTTATGAGAGAATTATTTCTCCTACTTTATGCTCAAAACCTTTATAAACCCTATATACCCGTGCAAAAATATTTCATCTCCTCCCAAGACATCAAATTGTTACTTTTGTTTTGGGTTTAACTAGTGCCATCTTTGCTTTCTTCCCAAGGACAAATTCTCATTATTTTTCTTGCATAAACCATAGCTGAAAGGAAAAACAACACATTGAATTCCATACTTCACCTACTGGGATATAAGTAATATGGATTATTTTTGAAGTGGAAAAAGCTGTTAAGATGAGATGATGACTGTTATCTTTAAAGATCACTTCCCCAATATCAAGGGTTACACCTGGAAGCTGTTCATCATAGCCAAAAAGGTGGGGTTCCTTGCAATGTGGCTCTTCAGGATGACTAATACAAAGTCGCTTTTCCCATAAATCTGCCTATTCTACCACCATCTGTTATTTGCATTTTTCCAGAGAAGTTTAAAAAAATACTGCTGGAATGTTTTGATCCAACTGCAGTTAAATTCACATGATTTACTCTTGGTTCCCAAGATGACATTCCAGCCAAGCCTATAGTTGGGATATTGCATCAGAATGTCTTCTACAAAGAGAATTCTAGGTGAGACATCTAGAGGCAAAAGACAGAACTGCTTGAGAACTTAATTATTGGAAAATGCTTTTCATTGACTTTGAGCTAAAGGAAACATACTCTAACAGTCTGCACAGTCTCATTGAATGACCACCTTCTGTTCAACTCATGAACACTTAGGGAGTTGAATTTCCAGTAATGCAGGCCTTGGAGCTGAACATTTATTTGAATGATTTATATAGTTTGTACATCATCAATACAAAAGAAGAAGCATTTACTTACCCAATGAATATATGCATTTAAGAACACCTTACCTATTAGGTCTACACAGGGAAAGACATTTGAATTCGCAAGAATGCAAGGTAATGCCTAGTGGTAATCTCAATGATGTGTCCACATTAAAAAGTATATATATTAAAAAAATAAGTAACATTATCCAACCTACAATCAATAAAGCACTCTGACAAACACTATACATGTAGTGTTGAAAAGTCCCCATGAACTTAAAAACCTAGTGCAAAGAGAGTTTTTTAAAGCAATGACAACATGATGAAAATGATAAAATATTGGAAGCACCATATATTCATTGACTGAGTGCTTTTGCAAGTTATCATTCAATAAAAAAAATATCCCACAAATAAAGTCCAAGGAGATAAAGAATTTTGTGCATTCTTACCCAGCAAGTATATGGGAAAGATCAAATTTGTCAGAGTTAATGAAAGTCAGTTCGTATTATCAAACAAAAATAATATTTTATCAAATTCAATGGGCCTCAATTGAGATTAGGAAATCAGTAGAGGAAAATATTCTACCTGGTTTATAAATGCTAAGAGGGAGACAAAGTTAGTGATTCTTTCATTGTTGTTGTTGTTGTTGCTTTTGGTCAGTCGTGAGGCTTGAACTCTGGGCTTGGGTGCTGTCCCTGCACTCTTCAGCTCAAGGTGAGCACTCTACCACTTGAGCCACAGAGCCACTTCCGGCTTTCTGGTGGTTTATTGGAGATAAGAGTCTCACAGACTTTCCTGCCGGGGCTGGCCTTGAACCATAATCCTCAGATCTCAGCTTCCTGAGTAGCTAGGATTACAGGCGTGAGCCACAGATGCATGGCTAAGTTAGTGATTCTTTTCATGACCTTGTACTGGTCAGATTAAATAAAATAATATTGTGATACTAAACAATTATATCATTTGAGACTAAAAACAAGGAAAACCTATTTCTCTTACATTCGCCTTGTGCCGTGAAGGCTGCTCATGACTCTGTTCTGTTTCATATCTCCACTTCTCTATACCAAGTTAAGAGAGAAGCTTCTTGCTGAGAATCTTCTAGAAAAAAGAAAAAAATACTGGGCTAGCTTTTGAGTCTTTGTTCTAACAGTATTATACATCATCTCTTCTACAAAATGTGTCCATACTCATCTGTAATCCTAGTAAGACAGAGCATAAAATAGGAGAGGGTAATAATTATCACCTGCCACAAATGTATATTACATGTTTCAAGTGTGGTGACTCTGAGGGCTATAGTATTTTAGTGGATGGAACTCAGGAGTTCCTGGCAATTTCTCTGACTTAATTCTTGACTTAATAGTTGTTTACTCATCCAGCTTGCATCTACTTTGCCTTATAATATCACACACATTTTATTGTGAGGGAATCTTTGGTATTCAGAGGCCATTTGGGATCCTATCTCTATCTTTAAAAGCAAAATGTCTACATGTAAAACGAATATATTTAAACATAGTAAAGAATAAAGACCAGAAGCTGTAACAGATGTGTAGCTAACATCATAGTAAAAAAGAAAAAGGTCTGGATCAAGAATGCATACCCACTTTCACTACCCCAATTAAATGTGGCACTAGAATTCCTAGACAGAGCCATTGGGCAAGAAAAAGATGACATGATGATTAACAATGAAGAAGTCAGATTGAACTTATTTGCTGATAGCATGATGTTGGAAAAGTCTAACAAATACACAAATTAGAACTAATAAATTTGGCAACACTGCAGGCTACAAAATCAATATACATACACTAATAACAAAAAACTGAAAAATATAGTCATCTATTCAAAAGAGCACCCAAGGAAAAACATACTTGGGAATAAATGCAATCAAGGCAGTAAAAATCTCTACAGCCAACAAAAACTATAAATCATTGATTAAAGAAGTTGGAAAAGACATACCAAAAAGTTGAAGAATAGTCCAGGCTCATGGATCAAAAGAATTATTTTTTATGGGACTGTCCCTACTTGTCAGTGATATCTAGAGCATCGCAGTAATTCTTGTCAAATATCAATGACGTTCTTCACAAAAACTTCTATCTGAAATTCATATGGAAAACAAACAAAAAATAGTGAAAGCATCTTCTCCCACTCTATTGGCTTTCTATTGATCTTGCTAGCTTTGTCCTTTGCCATGCAGAAGCTCTGCAGTTTCATGCAGTCACATTTGTCCAACCTTTCTTTGACTTGCTGTGTTTCTGGGTCTTTATTAAGAAAATTTCAGCCTGTGCCAAGGAGACCTAGGGTTTCTCTTATTCCTTCCTGTAACGTTTTAGGGTGTCTGCTTTGACTTCGAGGTCTTTGATCCATTTGGAGTTGATTCTGGTGCAGGGTAACATATAAGGATCTAGCTTTAGTTTTCTATAGGTGATTAACCAATTTTTCCAGCACCATTTACTGAAGAGGCTGCTTTCTTCCATTCTATTTCTTTAGCTCCCTTATAGAAGATTAGGTGGCTATAGGTCTGTGGGTTCATTTCTGGGTCTTCAGTTCTATTTCTTTGGTTCTCAGGTCTGTTTTTGTGCTATTTTGATTACTATCGCTTTGTAGTAGAGTTTGAAATTTGGTACTGATATTCCTCCAGCACTGTTCTTTCTGCTAAGCATTGTTTTTGCTATTTCGGGCCTTTTATTGTTCCATATGAATTTTTTGATTGCCTCTTCTATTTCCTTGAAGAATGAAGTTGGGAAATTGATAGGTATCACGTTGAATTTGTAGATAGCCTTTGGTAGCATTGCCATTTTCACTATGTTAATCCTCTCAATCAGGAGCGCGGGAGGTTTTCCATTTACTTAGTTCTGCTTTAATTTCCTTTTTCAGATTTTGAAAGTTTTCATCATAGAGATCCTTCACTTCTTCAGTTAAGTTACTTTATAGGTATTTTATTTTGTGGGTGCTATTACAAAAAGAGTTGTTTTCCTGATTTCAGCCACATTCTTCTTGTTATTGGCATATAGAAAAGCCATTGATTTTTGAAGGTTAATTTTATACCCTGCTACTTTGCCAAACTTTCGTATCAACTTGAGTAACTTTGGAATGGAATCCATGGCGTTCTTTAAATACAAGATCATGTCATCTGCAAAGAGGGAGAGTTTTACTTCATCTTTCCCTATTTTGATCACCTTTATGGTTGCATCTTTTCTCATTGCATAGAAAGCCCATGGATTGGGAGATCTTCACTAGCCATACAATGGACAAGGGTCTCATATCTAAAATATACTTAGAACTCAAAAAACTCAATCCACCAACAACAAATTCTCAAAAAAAAACAACTGCCCGATTAACAAGTGGGCTAAAGACTTAAAGAGAGACTTCTCTGAAAAGGAAATAAGAATGACCAATAGACACATGAAGAAATGCTCAAATTCTCTGTCCATAAAAGAAATACAAATCAAAACAACATTGAGGTTCCACCTTATCCCAATTAGAATGTCTTTAATCAAGAAATCTAAGAACAACAGACGCTGGAGGGGATATGGACAGAAGGAAATTCTACTGCATTGTTGGTGGGAGTGTAAACTTGTTCAACCACTTTGGAAAGCAGTAGGGAGGTTCCCCAAAAGACTTCACATAGAGCTCCTCTGTGACCCCACAATCCCACTTGTGGGCATTTACCCAAATGATCACAAACAAGACCACACTAAAGCTACCAGCACGACTATGTTTATTGCAGCATTATTTACCATAGCTAAGATATGGAACCAACCCAGATGCCCCTCAGTAGATGAATGGATCAAGAAAATGTGGTGTATATATACACAATGGAATTCTATGCCTCCACCAGAAAGAATGACATTGCCCCATTTGTTAGGAAATGGAAAGGCTTGGAAAAAAATATATTAAATGAAGTAAGCAAGGCCCAAAGAAACACAGATTCCCATGGTCTCCCTTATTTGCAACAACTAGTATATGTCTAGGACAAGCAGAAAAGGTTAAAAGCTATGTTATACATGACCATATAAGATGATGCTTAGCAAAATGAACCCAAGATAGGGACACAAGAGGTTTTATCTTTCTTGCTGTTGTTTTTAATGAACTTATAATTTACTCTGTGATTTTTTGTTTCTTTTGTATGTTCTTCCCCCATGGAATAACCGCTGTTTTCACTGTAGTTGATTCTGGTGTTCTGCATCTTGTATGTAGATTTTTCTAATTTGGGCAGGGGAAGGGAAATAGCAAAATGCTGAAATAAGAATACAGGTTGACCCATTGTGACAATGAAATGTAAAAGACACTATGTTGAAAAGTTACTTTACAGCTTGGGTTGGGGAAATTGGGGAGGTGGGGAGGGAAGAGATGGTAAGGGAAAAACAAAGGGGGGTAACTGTGCTCCATCAGAAGTATACTCATTACCGTATGCATGTAACTCTAACCCCTTTGAATAGTATCTTTACAATAAAAGAATATGTATTTTAAAAAATTAAAAAAATAGTCAAAGCAAGCCTGAACACAAAGACCAAGTCTAGAAACAAAAATAGCTGATTTTAAAACATACTACCCCTGAGTGTAGTAATATACACTTAAAATCCCAGCACTTGAGAGGCTGAGGTTGAAGGACTAAAAGTTTCAGGCCAGCACAGGTTACATAAGGACTTCAAGGCCAACTGAGTTACATGGGACATCATGTCTCATGAAACCCAAACCTGAGAGTAACAACAGCCACAACTACCTGACTCCTACATATGTCCACATATGATAGGATATGTACGCAATCTCTAAGAGCACAATATCCAAACATCAGGCATCGGCATAGAACCAGGCCCATACCAGCAGCTGCACTTCTAAAAAAAAAGAACTAAGCAACCCAAAAACAGCGATGGGAAGGGCAGAATGAGAGGGAAAGAGGGAACAGACTACACTAAGCAAACAGAAAGAAAAGTAATCATCACCTGAGGAGGAAGAAATAATTTGTATTGTCAAAGCTCATAGAATTCACAAACTTTATAGACAATGATAATGACAGTTTGCCTTGTGAACGTTAAAATGTGTTTGTGACTTTAACTAAGTATTACAATTTCACAATACTGTGAAATATGTGAAATTTATGTAATCACCTAATCTCAATTTTTAAAAAAAAGTAAGAGAAGGGATGGGTTAGGAGCGACAGGTAACAGTGTTGTCAGACACCTTGTACTCATACACTGTTTTGTAGAATGGGAACTTCTTTGTACAACTACTTAAAGATATAATAACAAATGTGAAAAAAGAGTCTCACAGGAACATTTCTGCCTGGCTTCAAACCAAAATCCTCAGATCTCAGCCTCCTGAGTATCTAGGATTACAAACATGAGCCATTGGAGCCCAGCAACAAATGTTCTCTTTACCTGACTTATGTAACTGTGGTCCCTCTGCCTATCACCTTTATAATAACAAAACATTTTTTTCAAGTAAAAAAAAAAGAAACAGGCCATAGACAAATAGATTAAAGAACCTAGAACAAAAATCCCCATATTTATAGTCAACTAAGTTTTGACAAAGATACTAAGATCTTACATTGGAGAAGGGAAAGTTGTTTTGTTGTTGTTTTTTCAACAAACAGTGCTGGGAAAATTGATATTATAGACAAAGTCATGAAACTAGACCCTTGTTATTAACCATATATCAGACTCAACTGAAAATATCTTAAGACTTGAGCAATGCCTGAAACTTTGAAACTAGAAGAAACTACAAATACAGCATAGAACAGAAACTTCAAGACATCGGGATAAGAAGTATTTTTATATAGAAGACCAAAAGTCTTAAGTAACATAACTAAAATTGGACATGAGTTTATGTGTACCTGCAAAGCACCACCAGAGCAAAGTAAAAATCAACAGAATGAAGAAACAATGTAGAGAACAGTTCTACCAACTATTTCTCTGACAAGAAAGTAATATTCCCTATGAGAAAGCCAGCCACCTTAGAACAACAACAAAACCTGATTAATTAGATTAAAAAATTAGCAAATTGCTGAACATTGGTGGCTCACGCTTGTAATCCTACCTACTCAGAAGGCTGAGATCTGAGGATTGCAGTTCAAAGCCAACCCCACAAGAAAGTTCGTGAGACTCTTATCTCCAATTAACCACCAGAAAACTGGAAGTGATGCTTTGGCTCAAAGTGGTAGAGTACTAGCCTTGAGCTGAAGAGCTCAAGGACAGCAACCGGGCCCAGAGTTCAAGCCCTACAACCAACTCCCCCCGCATCCAAAAAAAGTGGGCAAATTATCTGACCAGAGATCTTTCTTAAAAATAAACAAACAGCCACTATGTATGAGACAAAATGTTCAACAACACTGTTAGGGAAGCACAAATCAAAGCCAGAATGAGATACCATCTTAGTTAGTTAAAATGGTGACTATAAGAGAAATGGGTAAGAAATGAGTAAGACAAGAAATGTTGATAAGGACGTGGAGTGAGTGGAGCTCATACATAACTAATTGGAATGAAAATTAGTGTAGCTACTATGAGAAATGGTATGGACATTCCTCAAACATTCAAAATAGAACAACCAGATGATCTCGAAATTACAGTGCTGAGTATCCAACGGAAATACACAGAGCTGCCTGGCCTCCCATGCTTATCCATAAAAATCAAGCAATGGAATACCTCGACGATCCACCAATGGATGGACAGATAAAGAAACTATAGCTTTGATCCACACCGGAATATCCTTTGGCCCTAGAAAGGGTGAAAGTTTGCCACTCCAACAACATGAATGAGCTTGGGGAACAGGATTTGAACTGAAATAAGCCTGGCTCAGAAAGACATGTAGCACACATTCTCTCTCCTATGTGTAAGCTAGATATATTGATCTCAGGCAAGTAGAGAAGATAGTGGTAAGCACTCTGGGAAACACAGACTGAAGCATAGAAACTGATTGGGTATTGGGTACAGAAACACCAGATGTATATCACAGTAGAGTGACTGTTGTTAATCATATGTTATTGCATACTCCAAAATAGCTAAAATAAAGCATTGTGAATATTATCAACACAGAGAAAGAGTAAACATGATGAATAGGCTAATTACCTTGATTTGCTTATTACATATTGTCTCTATGTATTGAAATGTTAGTGTACCTCTAAAATGCATATAATCTTGTACTGACTAAAAATAAAAATTACTTTAAAAGAGTGTAATATTCACTTTTAAATTTAAATTGTATTTATTTTAATATTTTTTTATTGTAAAGATACTGTACAGAGGGGTTACAGTTACATGAGCAAGGTAATAAGTCTATTTCCTATCAAGCATTGTTAAGCCAGTCATCACTTCCCATTCTCCTGGCCACAAAGGTCTGGTCAGAAGTGGGTTTTACTATGAGTGGCCTAGTAAAAGTAGCTCTCCATGATTTTGCAGGAGCCAGGATTAGACTGTAATTAGAAAGGAAATGTCTTTTCTTTTAGACTTGGATCTTAAAGAATTTAAAGTAGAAGATGCTGTAGTTGTGGTGATAACAATGATGGTTGTGATGATGATGATGGTGTTGCTGTCTAAGATGGTGATTATGATGATGGTGATGATGATGATGGTGGTGGTGGTAGTGATGATGATGCCATGAAAATTATATTTCCACCTCGTCCTCATCTTAGGGACAAGCAAACATTGTCTAGTCTGCAGGAATACTTTGTCTGTTGTCATGGGGTTGGTGGGATGAAATGAGGATTCAGACCTAGATTTACTCCCTTCCAGAGTTGGAGCACTCACCTTGTCTCCTTGCCTATCAACGCTGCCACCTTCTCCAGGCATTTCACACTTACACTGTTTTCGAAAGGCACTGGGGACTATAGAAAGGAGCGGGGACAAGATTTTCTTCCCTAGGACATCCACATCAATGGTCTTTATGGAATTATGATAATGCTGATGAGCAGAGGAACCAATATCTTATCCAAATTATTCAGTGCAACCACGAAGCCAATGAGTGGTCCCAGTGGATCCTAAGCCCCCCTGCAGATGGGTAACTTCTCCCATTGGAGATAGCTCATCTATGATCCTGGATCTTCTTACCTACAGCTGTTAGTTATGGCTTCCACTCTGAACCAGATGAATTTGAAACTGACTAGTAGTGAATGTGTTACCACACCATCCTGGCTCCATTCTTTTCTACAACTTAAGGAAAAGGACTGGCAAACCGTCTCCATATTCTTGTAGTCATGAAAGTGGCTTTAAAATACAAATTCCATTAGAAATGTGACGCCTGACAATATGTCCAGAAATTCTCTCCAATGTTTGATGCACCAATCATAAAATCTTCCAAGGATAGAGATCCTGCATTGTGAGTGTGGAATTTAATATTTATATTTGGATATGCGACCTTAAAAAATATCCTTGAAATAGTCTTGTGTTATTTGCACATACAGTGTTCTGGTTAAAATTTTCAAAGGAAAAGTACATTTGTGAGCTTAAGAATTTTGCCAAGATTTCATATCATGGAGACTTGAAGGGTTCGTTTTTCTCCGAGAAGATACTGGGGGTGAATAAACCCCTACTTCTCTGGCGATCATTTCCCATGGGAGTCACCTTACGTATTAATTGAGGAAATGTGGGGTCTTTTGGATTGGGGTCTTATTATTTTTCCATGATCCCTTTTCTCTGTTATGGACTTGTTTCAGCTCTGTGTTGGCCTGTGGGCTTTTTGAGTGCTGATGGAACAGCTGGTAAGTGACAAGTTGCCAGAGTGAACAGCCGCCCGTCACACTCCATTGCTCGCGGAGACACCAATGATGAACGCAATCCCAGTTTTAAGTGGACCCATTTTTTTAACCCCAGAAAATTTGTGTTTATGACTTTGAGCTGTTAAAGGAAAAGAAGATATCCACCATCACCCATATCTGGCTCTTCACTTCTTCAACGCTTTTCTTATATTACCTTTTTGCAATAGCCAAAGTTGATACTTGTCAAAAAATGTAGATTTCCTGGAGGAACATATAGAGAATGAAGCACACGTTGGGGAAACTTTGGGAAAATGAGGCTAAATTTAAGGACAGTTTCCAAGGAAATGAAAATGTGATAAATCAAGGAAGCACTGGATTTCTGCCTTCTGAAGGAGACAGTAACAGGAGTTTCAGAAGACATGTAAAAGTTTGATGTTTTGTATTAGTATACTCATCATCACAATTAAATCAAATATTGCTGCACTTGCTATCTTAAATCAAAGTCACCAAATATGACTTGCTCATAATTTAATTTGAAGTTCAAAGTTCCTTTTGTTGGAAGCTTTATTTAGAGAAACAATGTAAACATATGTCATATGAAGACAAGTATTCTTTTAATCAACTCTACTTGTCATGTTTAAACTTTCATATATGTATACAAAGCTCCTCAATCATATTCACCCCAGCTCCACCCTCATTAATCTTCCTATGAAAAGTTAAAAGTGTCTCAAATTCAGTAATGCAGCCAATTCTCTCGGTTACTTATTAAGAAAGTGCAGCTATTCCAAAATTATCCCAAGTTCAAAAGAATGATGAAATGAATTGATACCAAATAGGCACAAAGAAGACAACACTAATAGAAGCAGCACACTGAGAATCACAGAAGTGTGTGCTTAAACTAATAAAAGGCAAACTCTCCCCAGAGGACATAGTGCTGTGGACATGACAATGCTTAGTAACACAACGTCAAAATGAGAGGTTGTCCAAGATCACAGAGTGTCTAAATCAAAGAACAAGAAAGCAAACCGCATTTCCTGTCCTAACCCCAGTGCTCTTTCCACGTTAATCAAAGCTTCAAAACATGGCCAACACAGTGCACCCTCATTAGGTAAATTCCATCAGCATGAAGTCATGTGTGCGCCGCTTTAGTAGTGCTTCATGCATAACAGGTATGGAAATCTGAGATGATTTTCAGAGATTAAAAACACCGATGTCCACAGCGAGCTCCATGGGAAATGATAGAAATGCAGCTTCTGACACAGATCCTTTTGTATTTTTTTTTCTCTAAACCATTCCTACAGTGCTGCCCGGCTGATTGATGCCTCCCCAGCCTCTCCAATTTTCACTAGGAGGTGTACACTTTAGAAGCATGCTCTCCTTTTTCCTTTTCCCATGAAGACTTTTGTTTGTTTGTTTTGGTCAGTTGTAGGGCTTGAACTCAGGACTTGGGCACTGTCCCTGAGCCTCTTTGTGCTCAAGGCTAGTGCTCCACTACTAGAGCCACAGCGCCACTTCAGGTTCTTGAGTGGTTAATTGGAAATAAGAGTCTCTCGGGGGACTTTTCTGCCAGAGCTGACTGGTTTGAATCTCCATCCTCAGATATTAGCCTCCTGAGTAGCTAGCATCTAGTAGCTGGTGTGAGCCACCAGTGCCTAGCAAAGACATTTAAAAAAAAATCTATTTATTGGAAGTGGCTCTCTGGCTCAAGTGGTAGAGTGCTAGCCTTAGGGGGAAGAGCTCAGGAACAGTGCCCAGGCCCAGAGTTCAAACCCCATGACCAACAAAAATAAATAAATAAATAAATAAAATAAAAATCTATTTATTATTATTAAGTAGTTGCACAAAAGGGTTTTAATTCCATATGTCAGGTTATGAGTACAATGCACCCTTCAATGTCACCCTTCCATCATTTTTCTCCTTCTTTCCTTATGCCATCCCTACTCTGGCATACCCAGTCACAGAGAGCCACAGAAATCCATCAACAAGTACTTTTGCACAGCCCTGGTCCAACACAGCATTACCAAAAGACTAGCTGAAAATGAAGAAGGAATGGAAACATCATGGAAGAAGTGAATTTGTTCAAAGTGCACTGGGTACACATACAGACACATCACAGTGAAATTCCTTCATAGCACCTAGGTACGTTAATTCAAACACAAATAAAATACAATAAAAATATAAAATAAATAAAATCTCAAGACCTCTTGCTCCAATCAGAATGAGCAAAGGAGAAAAGAAAGCCCGGGCAGCAGGGAAGACTGAGTGACCATCCCTAGTATAGGCAAGAGAGGTTTCAGTATATTAAAAATAATAAGAAGAAAAAAGTTGGCAAGACTTCCAGGAAAACTTTAGACTGTCCTAACAGGTATTTTTATTTTTCTGTTAGTTTCTAGAATAGCAATCTAAATATTACTGCACTGAACTGCTATGTTTTTCTTTTTATTATTTATTTATTTTTACTATAGCTGATGTTCATTGTTTTTAGTTGGATTCCCAATGGAATATTAAATTATTTAAAAATAGATATCATGTAGATTTGTGCTCCTATATCTCCAGTCTCCTGCAGTATAGTAGATGCTCAACAATTATTTTTGGAAAGAAGGAAAGAGAAAGAAAGGAGAGAGAAAGAAGGAGATAGAAATAGGAAGGAAAAGATGGAGAGGAAGGGAAGGAAGAGGGGGGTAGGGCAAAGGGAGGAAGAAAGCACACGGAGTTCAAACAGTGAGTCTCTTTTGCCCTCTATTTCTAGAGAAAAATCTATGCTTCCCCATAAAACTAGCATTTTCCCATAAAGTGTTGCATGTTTTATTATATAATTAAAAATTTTTCATAGTGAAAGGTGTTCAGGATATTCACCTGAAAAGAAATCAAAACCAACTTACATCTATAGTGAGAGAGGCTGACCCTCACTGAGAATTTGGTTCCTTTTCACATGTTTTATGCATAATGCCAAAGGAAATTTCAACAAGAAGCAAGTTATCTTGAAGCATCATAATTACTGGCATTTTTCTGCCAGTATGCTTAAGCAAAATGTATTTTCATATACATTCCCTTACTCACACATACTTTGGAGATAGTAAATATGTCACATAGGTTTCTGTAAAACACTTTGCGTCTTTTGAAGGGTCAGTTAAGAACATAACACTTGACGAGTAGACATGGAAACAGTGTTCTAGCTTCTTGCTTGTTAGTTGGAGATAGAGACTCTGATAGACTTTTCAGTTCATGCTGGCTTCAAACAAATAAATAAAATAGCAACTGAGAACTTCCCTCCTCTTAAGAAAGTAACTTTTACCTGCTTCCCAGAAGCATAAAGAACTCCCAGTAGATTGGACCCAAGAAGAAACACTTCTAGACACTTCAGACCTGAATAGCAAAGAACTGATTTTAAATGCCTCAAAGTTAAAGAAGGAGCTATATTACAATAGAAAGAGAACCAGAATCACTGCAGGTCTCTTCACACAAACCCTCAGTGCAAGGTGATCCTGAATGGTATAATCCAAGCACTGAGGAATCAACAGCTGCCAATCCAAACTGATCTACCCAGCGAAACTATCATTTCATTAGATGGTGAACCCAAAACCTTCCATGACAAACAAACATTAAAGGAATTCATGATCACTAAACCAGCATTAGGAAGAATTCTAAAGGGAGGAATACTATCTGAAGAAAACAATCAAAATCAAAGAAACACATCAGACAGAAATCACTAGACAATCAATTTAGGAAACACAAGAAGAGGAAAAAACAAAATACAGGAAATCAAGAACATGGCAGGAAACGTGACACATCTCTATATAATAATCCTGAATATTAATGGACTAAATTCTCCAACCCAAAGAGGAAGAATAACAGATTGGATCAACAATAAGATCAATCCATTCTGTTTTACGATGTATATCTTTTAATATGTTGCCTGTATTTCACCTTTATTGAATAAATTAAACATATTAATCTCTGATCTTAGATAAAAAGAATTCAGATACAAACATTTGCACAAAAGAACATATCTTTAAATATATGGAACTATCAAGAATGTCATAAAGACCATCCAGCTAACTTATAATAGAAAATAGCCCAGGAGGAGGAGGAGGAGGAGGAGGAGGAGGAGGAGCAGCAGCAGCAGCAGCAGCAGCACCAGCTGCTGCAGCAGCAGCACAATCCTAGACATGGGGTCTTTCTTTCCTCCACCAGCTTGCAAAACAAAAAAAAAAGGAAGGAGAAAAAGAGAGTAAAAAAACTGTGGAGCTGGGGACATAGCTCAATGGCAGAGCACTTGCCCAACATGAGTGAACCCCTGGGGTTCCATTGCCAACAACAAAGAAAACATTGTTCTACCCATCTGTAAAATATGAAAACTTTGAATTTTTATGCAACACAAAAGAAGGTAAAATTAAACTGTTGAGACAGAATACCTTCCTGATTATACTAAAGTAACGATTCCCTACTTATTTGTTTGCTGGTATCATGATTTGGATTCAGGTCTTGTATTTACTCTAGCTTCCTTGAAAGGCTGGCACCGTATCACATGAACAATACCTCCAGACTAGCTTTTTGTTGGTTGTTTTGGAGATAGAGATTTCTGGTCTTTACTGCCTGAGCTGACTCTGAGCTATGATCCTCAGGATCTCAGCAAACCCACCCCCCCCCCCCCCACCACACTCCTATGTTGCTAAGATTATAGGCATAAGCCACCAGTGTCTGGCCTACAAATACAACAGTTATTTCTTTTACTCAGAGTGATATTTGCAGAGATGATTTTATCAGCATAGAATCTTTATAAAATAAGCAATGTTATTAAGTAGGAAATGTTTCATTTCTGCATTTATTTAATGAACGAATATGACTTACCTAAGCTAATGTAGGCCAATTAACACAGTATCATCCATTAAAATCATACAAAAGCTTTTCGATCCATAGATTGTGAATCTATAGCTATTTTAGGACAAATGGATTCTTAAATCAATGCTTGATGAAGAAAACACAATGGTAAAAATCCCTGGGGTAATGATCTGGTGCAACTCAGGTGTGAGGGGACACTGAGGTAGTGATTGTGTGCAGGGCACTGTGAATAGTCTTCAGAAAGTTTCTCTCTAGGTTACAAGAAAGTATTTGCTGAGCTTGTAACTTCTTAGTTACAATGTAGTGCTCTCTTATCTGTGAACCAGCATTCATTCAGTTATTCACCCAGTATTATATGGGATAGCCACCAAAACAACTAAGCTGACACCGTAGTTGGGGGTGGATAGAGGGAATAGGTCTATAGATAAGTACAGTGTCCGATTTCAACAAGAAATGGGAGAAACAACTCCCTATACTGAGCATTTCCAGAAGTGGTAAAGGATGGGAAGAGAGGCTCTACAGTCAATCATGTGCTCAAGAGAAGCCAGGCTTGGGTTGGAGAGTGACATTGGAACACAGAGCTGAAGCACGTGAAAAATGAAGTTCAACTGCAAGAGGAAGGACTCTCAATCAGAGAAGAAAAACAAAGTACATGTTCCTGGGGCAATTATGAGATCAGAAGTTTTAAGGAGCTATGCTCATTGCACCATTGTTTGCCATAAGCAAGATATGCAATCAACCCAGCTGCCCCTCAGTGCATGAATGGATCAAGGAAATGTGGGATATACACACAATGGAACACTACTCCATCAGAGAGAATGGCATTGCACCATTCCTATGGAAATGAGAAGACTGGGGACAAATTATATTAAGTGAAGTAACCCAGACTCAGAAACACGTGTTACATGGTATCCCTCATTTGGGGTAACTAGAATGTGTCTATAAATTTACAAGTAGAGGGCTGGGAAGGTGGCTCGGTGGTAGAGCACTTGCCTTGCATGCTCGAGGCCCTGGGTTCGATTCCTCAGCACCACATAAGCAAAAAGAAAAAAGCCGGAAGTGGCGCTGTGGCTCAAATGGTAGAGCGCTAGCCTTGAGCTGAAGAGCTGAGGGACAGCGCCCAGGCCCAGAGTTCAGGCCCCACAACCGGACCCAAAAAAAAAATAAATAAATAAATAAAAAATTTACAAGTAGACACACTGGATGGTAAAGGAAAAAATATAAACACTGGGACATGCTCAATTATACAGGTCTCTAAGCATTCACACAGTGAGACCAAAGGAGGATCTTCTTGGGAGAGGATGCCAAACACACAATAGTATGTGCATCTGATCATATAAAATAATATTTATTGAAATCAACTCCAGGAAAGGGAAACAAGGGATTATTTTTTCTTTGTTGCTGTCTTTGCTTTGCTTTGCTTTGTTTTCTTTTCCTTTTGTCTTGCTTATTTGTTTATCTGCATTTGGGAGGGGAAGAGGGACACAGAAATGGAAGGACATAAGGAGAACAAATACAACACTGGATACTATGTGGAAAATAAGCTATAGAACTCCTGGGAGGGGACAGGAGGGAAAAGCTGGGAGAGAGTGAGGGAAGGGCTTCAACAAAGTAATATACTTGCTATCTGACTTATGTAATTGTAACCCCTCTGTACATCACCTCTATAGTAACAATAAAATATATTAAATAAATTAAATAAAATAAAAAGGAAAAAGAAAACTGAAAGAGCTACAAAGAAGTCCGAGAGTGTGGCTAGAGTACAAGAGTTATGAGATCGTGATCTGGAGTGTGTGTGATTGTGTGTGTGTGTGTGTGTGTGTGTGTGTGTGTGTGTGTGTGTGTGTGAGTGTGTGTGTGTGCGTGTGCTTGTGCGCACAATTAGAGTATGTCTTGATCAAGGGAAACGCCAGTGTAAGTTAGTCTATATCATTTTCTTCTTAGTCACATTTTTGCTGCTGGTTGAAATCCATTGCATAGTTGAGTCCTGAGAAGATAGTAATGTATTTCTGCACTTCCAACTTGTTCTAATAATCTATTTAACCTGAAGGGTGACCCCTCTCTGTGTCTGTATACACACATACCAAATAGGAGAGAAAAGACAAGTGTTGGTAAGGTTTCTCCATTCAGGACTCACTGTTAGACACTTTGCATGCATTCTCCTTCCACAAATTACAGTAGTTACTACACTAGCATGGCATTCCTGCTTAATGACCTGGGTGTCTGAAAGATACAGAGCATAGTAAAATCATATTTGTGGAGGGAAATTACAAACTCAGATCACTCTGAGTTCGGTTCATGAAGCTAAAGTGTTTGAAAAAGAAACCAGTGAATAAATACAGTTATGAAGAGTATATACTTACTAAGGTTAATTTTATCTGATACATGAGTCAAAGTAGTAATAAAGGAAGTTACATATTCTAATGTGGATAAATAAATTGCACTCCATTGAAATGAATAAAATGACCAGGGTGATCACAGCTTAAAAATTAATGCTCTAATTTTGTACAATTTTTATTAGCATAAATTAATTGTTCAAAGGGATTTTATTGCGATAATAGATACATGGTTAGTGCCCATCCATAGTATGTTTTAAAATAGATACCTTCATTTAAACAGTTTTTAGTGACTTTCATTATATTTTCACATGTATACAATGAGCAATAACATTTACCTAATACCTTTCTCTGTCACACTGCCTCTCCACACCCCCCTTTACAACCATGTTTCACTGTTACAATCTTCTTATTTATGTGGAGTACTAGGGTTTGAGCTCAAGTCCTCATGCTTGCTTGGCTTACTTGCTCAGCAGGCACGCACCATTTGAACAATGCCTCCAGCACTGATAGTTACTTTTGGAGAGGAGTCTTGTAGATTTTCTGCCCATTCTGGCATTCAACCATAAAAATCGAAGATCTGGGACTTCTGAGTTGTTAAGAGTTCCATGCATGAGCCACTAACACTCACCAGTTTGTCTTGCTAAGTTTGGCTTAGGAAGCTTAATATGATGATTTTAGTTCCATACATTTTCTTGCACAAGGCATAATTTCAATTTCCTTTCTTGCTGAGTAATAGAAATTGTATGTATGTACCACATTTTATTTCTCTGATTATCAGTTCTTTGGTACATTTACTGATTTCACATTTTGGCTATTATGAATAATATTGCTGTAAACATGGAAGTGAAGATTTCTTTATCATATGTTGACATATTCTTTTGCCACATGCTCAAGAACAGTTTAGCAAATTGTCATGGCAGTTCTGTTCTGAGTTTTCTAAGGAACTTCCACAGTGATTTCTATAGTAGTTACACTAGTTTACATTTCTATATGAGATTTCCTTTACCTGACACCAGCATATTAGAGTCCATTTTTTCCTACATCATTACCAGCATTTGTTGTTGTTTTCAAGCTAATATCCAATCTGATTGGGTCAAGATGGAATCTCAGTGTCATTTTGATTTGTGTTTCCTTTATACCTAAGGATATTGAAATTTTCTTCATTGACTTATTTATTATCCAGTTGTATTAGTTTACAAAACCTTGAATCTTGACATGAGATACTGTTACAAACGCACACACACATACACACACACACAAGCACATGAAAAATTGCAGTGGTTATTTCAATAAAAACTTCTATGTTGTGACATTATTTCAGAGTTATACAAGATGTTAACACCGGAAAAACAAAGGGAAGGTACAGAGATTTCTCAGTATTACATTTTCATGTAAATCTACAATCACTCTCAAATAAAATTTTAATAAAACTTAAATTTTACAATGAAGAATTAATGAATATTGTTGAATCAGATTCGACAGAGCCAAAATTAGATGAGACATTTTAGCATTCCATGTATATGACTTTTATTTTGCCAGCCAATATGTCTTAGATTAAATTTAATTAGAAATATCATTCACATAATAGGAGGTGGTATTTTCTTTTCCCTTGTTCATATATTACACCAAGGAAACAGGTTTACTTGCAACTAATTTTCCTTATTGACTTTTGAACAGTTTCATCTAGAACATACATGCAATAACATACTGACTGAAAAACTATGTAGACATATATACTTTAGCTTTTATTTTTAAATGGATCCTCACAAGGATTAATATTATGTGCCAACATAACTGAACTACAGGGTGCCCAGATAGATAACATTAGTCAGATAATTTTCTGTATAAGTTTTACAATGGTATTCCAGGTAAGGTTAACATTTGGTTTAGTAGATTGAAACAGATTTTCCTTCACTGTGTTTGTAAATGTGCACCAAAATAATAAAACAAACAATAAGGCTAGACTAGAAAGATAAAAAAGAAAGCAGAAAATGAAAGTCTTTTATGCCTGAAAGGATGGATAATCCAAAGATGCATAGAGGGATGAAGCAACAGCATTGGAGGCATCTGAACCAGATTAACTGCAGACACCTGGTGTCAGGAACCGACAAGTCAGTCAAGGCGTCCAAAGACAGCATAGAGGGAGAGCTAATAACAGGAAGAATACAATGAAATTTTAAGTGTGGCAGACTAAGGCATTCACCTTCCCTCTACTCAGCCTGCAGAATGGCTTTACCACAGAGTCTCGCCAGGGAAGGTCGCTCCATCTGTGTTTGCTGGAAGACTGAATACTGTGACCTTTCTGAGTGAGTGTCAGGTGCCAGGAGGATTTCCTCCTGCTGAGCACCACATCTGGATTTGAGGATTAACATGTGCTTATCTGTCACCATGCAGGGCTGTGAGTACCACTGGGGCCTTTGTGACTTCTTAGCCTTTAGTTGGGATTTGTTAAGATACCATGGGAGAGTGCTCCTTCAACTCCACCTGTAGTACACTGAGAGGTGGGAAGTATATTTATTAGTCTCCTTGCTTACTGAGAAGCTGACAAGGAGCTTTTCAGAAAACGGAGGCAACACAGGATTGGAGATACTAGGGGATGCTCTGATATGTGGTCACAAAAAACAGTTTCCTAGTTTACTTGAGAAAAT